>NC_067419.1:6872363-7192363 GCF_009764475.1 Pristis pectinata | reverse complement strand
GGATCCCACTCCTGGCTCACCTCCTGAAGGTCAGGGGTTCTTTTGGTTGGCAGCTGCTATCCCATTGGTGACCAAGCTAATCCTGCACACGTTGTTGTACATCAGCCATGTCCCCGCTTTGGAAGTTCTGCTCCTTCAGCTACAGTCGGCCTTTGCTCAAAGCACTTCCAATTGGATGAATTATTGGCATTACCTACTCAACCTTAGGCCAGAGCACATTTCCCAATGCATCTCAAGAATGAGACACGATGTAAATGAAGGTACTTGGTTGCATGTGATTCTGTAATTCCCAGGCTTCACAAACCCAGTCTGCCTCTTGCAAATGGTTGCAATTGGCTTGGATTTTATAAACCCAAGTTTTGTGATACCATTGACTTTAACTTCTTAGGGTTAAGTTGTACAATCAAATATATGTTACCAAATGACTCAGTACCATGAAATGCATAAAATAAATGTTCAGGCAAACATTCTGGATTTGGAAATTAACATTTTCCAGTCCAGTGGAGGTGGTTTCCCATGAAGGATCTTGAACTGTTTGTTGGAGTGCTGTTTCTTGCTGCAGTGTGGTTTGATTAGGTACAGGGGTTGCAGTATTCTTTCATGGGCTCTGGGGCAAGGGTGTTGTTTGATTGGGGGCTGAGGTTGACCAGCAGGGACGAGGATGTTGCATTGGGCTGGGACAAGGGTGCTGTTTGACTGGAGCACTGTTCGATGTGTACTGGGGTTGGGACATTGTTCCATGGGTTTTGGGATGGGATACCACGGTGGTGTTATGGTTTGCTGGATGCCAAGGCTACAGGACTATTTGGTTGTGGCCCAGTGTGGTTCAATAGATGCTGGGCTTGGACTGACAAAATTTCTGTGGGTGCCAGGGCTGGTTTATTAGAACACAGAACACAGAACAGTACAGCACAGTACAGGCCCTTCGGCCCACGATGTTGTGCTGACCTATATAAACCTTACCCCCATTCAATCTGTCCCCCTCTGTACTTCACCCTCCATAACCCTCTATTTCTCTTTCATCCATGTGTCCATATAAGAGCCTCCTAAGTGACCCTGTCATATTGGCCCTTACTACCACCCCCGGGTGTGCATTCCAGGCACCTACCACTCCCTGTGTGTATTGTATTATTATAAAGAAAACCTACATCTGACATCTCCTCTGAATTTTCCTCCACTCACCTTAAATGGGTGACTCTAGTATTGGCAATTACCATCCTGGGGAAAAGATGCTGGCTGTCCATTCTGTCTATGCCTCTCATAATCTTATACACTATCAAGTCATCTCTCATCCTCTGTTGCTCCAAAGAGAAAAGCCATAACTTGCTCAACCTCTCCTCATAAGATATGTTCTCTAATCCAGGCAGCATCCTTGTAAATCTCCTCTGCACCCTCTCCAAAGCTTCCACATCCTTCCTATAACGTGGCAACCAGAACTGAACACAGTACTGCAAGTGTGGTCTAACCAGAATCTTATAGAACTGCAACATTGCCTCTTGGCTCTTGAACTCAATCCCCCAGCTAATGAAGGCCAACACACCATGCCCCTTCTTAACCACCCTATCAACTTGCGCAGATCTATGTACTTGGGCCCCAAAATCTGTTTGATTGGGCTTGAATGTTATCTGATGTCTTGCTGGATGCATGAATGAGCTGCTTCACTTGCTGAGGAATTGTGAATGGAACTGAATATTGCACGATCATCAGTGAATGTCCCCACTTCTGGAGTTTTCTGCAGGGAAGGCCATCGGAGCAGCAGAAGGTGGTTGGACCTGGCACAATGTGCTGAGGATCTCCTCCTGTGATGTCCTGGGATGATTGACCTCCAACGATAGCAACTTCTTTCCATTGTGTGAGGTGTGACTCCAATCATTCGAGTTTTTTCCCCCCTTGATGCCCTTTTGACTTGGCACCACACTTGGCCAAGTGCTGCCTTGATGTTGAGAACTGTCACACTTTCCTCATCTCTGGGTCATGTTTGGACTGAGGCTGTGAGGCGTGGAGCTGAGTGGGCCTCGAGTCATAGTCGTACAACACAGACAGTCCACCAGTTCTGTGCCAACCGTGAAGCATCTACACTTATCCCATTTATTCTTCCCCACATTCCCATCAACTCTCCCCTGAATCTACCACTCACCTGCACGCTAGGGACAATTTACAGTGACCGATTGATCTACCAGCCGGCACATCTCTGGGATGTGGGAGGAAACCGGAGCACACGGGGGAAACCCACGCAGTCACAGGGAAAACGGGCAAGCTCCACACAGACAGCACCTGAGGTCAGGATTGAACCCAGGTCTCTGGAGCTGTGGGGCAGCAGCTCTGCCAGCTGCATCTCTGTGGTGACCTCCAGATCCTGTCAAAACCTAAACCTGGATATCGGTGAGTGAGTAGATTATTGGTGAGCAAGTGCCTCTTGATGTCACTGTCGACAAAACTTTCCATTGTGCTGTTTGGAAGTAGACCAAGCAGTAACAAGCTGGATTGGATTTGTCCTGCCTTTTGTGTACAGGACATTGGGACAAATTTTCACATGGTCATATAGATGTCAGTGCTGTAACTGTAGTGGAACAGTTTGGCTGGAGGTGCAGCTAGTTCTAGTGCACAGGTCTTCAGTCCTATGGTCGGATGTTGTCTGGTCCCATACTCTTTGCTGTATCCATTGCAGTTAGCTGTTTCCTGATATCAGGTGAAGTGAATCAAATTAGTTGAAGACTGATTTTTAGAGTGGTTCTGTCGTAGAGAACAGAAACAGGCCCTTCAGCCCGCCATGTCCATGCCGACCTATTTGCCCATCCACAATAATCCCATTTGCCCTCATTGGGATTGTATCCTTCTATGCCTTGCCTATTGAAGTGTCTGTCTGAATGCTTCTTAAATGTGGTAATAGGCAGCATGGTAGTGTAGCGGTTAGCATCACACTGTTACAGTACCAGCAACAAGGGTTCAATTCCCTGTGCTGTCTGTAGGGAGTTTGTACGTTCTCCCTGTGTCTGCGTGGGTTTCCTCCGGGTGCTCCGGTTTCCTCCCACATTCCAAAGACGTACGGGTTAGGAAGTTGTAGGCCATGCTATGTTGGCGCTGGAAGTGTGGCAACACTTGCGGGCTGCCCTCAGAACACTCTACACAAAAGATGCATTTCACTGTGCGTTTCGATGTACATGTGACTAATAAATCTTATCTAATTGTATCTGATTTCACCTCTGCTGCCAGTATGTTTCAGATATACAGACTTGTGTGTGAGGGGAAAAAAAAGTACATAAATTAAGACTCCCCCTCAAATCCCCTTTACAACTACTGTCCTGAAACCCATGTCGTCTTGTTTTTGATATCCATACCCAGGGGGAAAAGATTCTGACCATCTCAACTTATAAATGTTACATTCAGGTCACCCCTCAGCCTCCTTTGCTCCAAAGAAAACAAGCCCAGCCCATCCAATCTCAACCCAAAACTAAAGTCTTCCAATCCAGGCAACACCCTGGAAACTAGAGATGCTGGCATCTGGATGAAAAACACGATGACGCTGGAGGAACTCAGCAGGCCGGGCAGCATCCTTGGAGAAAAGCAGGCGGTCAACGTTTCGGGTCAGGACCCTTCTTCAGGACTGGAGATAGGAAAAGGGGGAAGCCTGATATATAGGAGGGAAAAGCAGAGCAGTGATAGGTGGACAGAAGAGGGGAAGCGGGGTGGGCACAGGGTGGTGATAGGTAGATGCAGGTAAGAGACAGTGATAGGCAGGTGTGGGGGAGGAGGGGAGAGCAGACCCACCAGGGGATGGGTCAAAGGGAAGGAGAGAAAGGGGGAAAAAAAGTTGAAAAATCAGGGTAGGAAAGGGAAGAAGAGAAGAAGCGTGGTGGGGGGGATTGCCTAAAGCAGCAGAATTCAATGTTCATGCCATTAGGCTGCAAAGTTCCAAGACAGATAATGAGATGCTGTCACTGCTCTGCTTTTCCCTCCTATATATCGGGCTTCCCCCTTTTCCTATCTTCAGTCCTGAAGAAGGGTCCTGACCCAAAATGTTGACCGCCTGCTTTTCTCCACTGATCTCTTCTGCACTCTGGCCAGCACAACCACATCCTTCCTACGGTGTGGCGACCAGAACTGTACACAAGAGGATAGCCTATGACGGGGACCCTGAGAGGTAGCGGAGACAGATCACCCACTCAACACCTTCTGGCTGAATGTTACCGCAGACGATTCAACTTTCTCCTCAGCACTTGTGTGTTGGACTCTGCCATTGGTGAGGACGGGGCTTTCTCAGAGCCACCTCCTCCTTACGTTGACTGTTTAACTGTCCACCGCCATTAGCGACTCAGCGAGGTCGGACTGCAGAGCTGCGATCTGATTGGTTGGTTGTGGGATCACTGAGCTCTGGCTATTGTGCACCAGGTTTACCACAGTGGTGTCCCAGTTCCACCAGGCCAGTGCCTCCTCTTCTTCAGGTACGTCCGGTTCTGCTCCCCCAACGTGTCCATCCTTACTCACCACAGTGGGCTTGACCCTGTGGTTTGACAGCGGTGGTTGAGTGAGGGGGTTGAAGTTGCATATTGGTGGTGATGGTCCCCAGTATCTGTTGGATGCTCAGCTTTGAGCTGCAGGACGTTTTCTGAGTCCATCCCAACATGATTTAGCATGACTGTAGTACCACACATCATGGTGGAGGGTATTCTCAGTGTGAAGGTGGGCCTTTCATCTCCACAGGGACTGCAGGGTGGTCACCTTGACCAAGGCTGTCGTGGACAAGTGTACCCACCACAGGTGGACTGTGGGGATGAGGTCAAGTAGGTTTATCCTCCGTTTCTGGTTCACTCGCTCCCTGCCACGGGACCCAGTTCGGCAGCTCCGCCCTTCAGGACCTGGCTGGTCCCGTCGCAATGGTGCTTCCCAACCGCTCTTGGTGATGCATACCTCCAGTCCCCACCCAGAGGGCATTCTTTCAGTGCTTCTCCCTGGTGTTTGAGTGGACTGGGCTATTTTTATAAGATATCTCTATTAGTCATGTGTACATCGAAACACAGTGAAATGCATCTTTTTGCGTAGAGCATTCTGGGGGACAGCCTGCAAGTGTCGCCACACTTCCAGCACCAACACAGTATGCCCACAACTTCCTAACCCGTACGTCTTTGCAATGTGGGAGGAAACTGGAGCACCCGGAGGAAACCCATGCAGACACAGGAAGAACGTACAAACTCCTTACAGACAGCAGCGGGAATTGAACCCGGGTCGCTAACCAGCATATCGCTAACCACTACACTACCGTGCCTGTCGTGCGTGCCTGTGTTTCTCAAGGGGTTGGGTTATGGTTCCACTTTCACCGGGGCTGTAAGCAATAGGTGGCGGGGATTTCGGTGCAGTTGCTGGGACTGGCAAGCTTCTGCTCAATGGGCGTTGTAACTGGAGTCTTATTGATTTGGGCTGAGACATGGTTCCCCTGTGCTGGGCTCTGCGGTGATCTTGGATGATGGCTGTGGCTAAGGTGAAGGCAGTGAATGCAGGACGTATTCGGCACCTGCAGAGACAGCTGATGTTTCAGATGGATGACCTTTCATAAGATGGGCAGGACTGATCCAATGGATGTCGTGTTGGAATCGTGCAGCATGGGAACAGGCCATTCGGCCCAACTCATCCACACTGACCAATGGGCGCCCGTCGATCAGCACTGGGTCCATAGCCCTCTGTCTCAGTGATTCAAGTGCTCATCTAGACACTTAAATGTTGTCAGTGACCTGCTTCAACCACTCTCTCGGGCAACATAATGGGCACTGGGTCTGGGTAACTGCTGGGAGTGTGGTATTAGGGCAAGGGTATTGCTCTGTGGGTGCTGAGGCTGGGCCAAAGTTCCTATTGGGGCAATGAATCTGTTTTTCATTCCATCGAGGCACCGTACACTTCCAGCCAGAGTTTTACTTCATTAGGACTGGGGTTGAGTTTCAGGGGTACTGGAGAAAGGTTCCACGTGGAGTTTAACCCCAATAAATGTGAGGTGTTGTACCTTGGTAGAACTAACGTCGAGAGGGAGCACACTCTTAAGGGCAAGACCCTTAACAGTGAAGAGCAGAGAGACCTTGGGGTGCAAGTCCATGGCTCATTGAAAGTGGCTACACAGGTAGACAGGGTGGTTAAGAAGGCTTATGGAATGCTTGCTTTCAATAATCGAGGTATTGAGTATAGGAGTCAAAAAGTTATGATGCATCTCTATAGAACTCTGGTTAGGCCGCATTTAGAATATTGCATGCAGTTCTGGTCACCTCACTACAGAAAAGATGTCGAGACTTTAGAGAGGGTGCAGAGGAGGTTTACTAGGTTGCTGCCTGGATTAGAGGGCATGTGCTATCAGGAGAGGCTGGACAAACTTGGGCTCTTTTCTCTGGAGAGGCAGAAGCTGAGGGGTGATCTGTTGGAAGTTTATAAAATTGAGGGGAATAGATAGAGTGGACAAGCAATATCTTTTTCCCATTATTAAGCAATCCAAAACCAGAGGGCATGCATTTAAGGTGAGAGGGGGTAGGTTCAGAACAGACATGAGGGGTAAGTGTTTTTTACTCGGTGGTGGATGCCTGGAATGCGTTGCCTGATAGGGTGGTGGAGGCACATTCATTGGGGGCTTTTAAGAGGGGCTTGGATGGGCACATGAATAAGAGGAAAATAAAGGGACATGGGCATTCTGTAGCGAGGAGGGATTAGCTATGTCAGCACAACACTGTGGGCCAAAGGGCCTATTCTGTGCTGTACTATTCTATGTTCCATACAGCTGGAGTGTAGTTCCCTGCACGTTGGGTTACTTTTCCATGGGTATTAGGGCGAGGGTATTGTGTAACTAGGCCTGAGATTTTGTTCTTAATCTAATCTGGAGTTTTGATTTGTAAGGCCTGGGGTACAAATGAGGCGACTAAATTTGTGGAGTGTGTGCTGGATAGTTTTATAGGTCAGCACATTTAGGAGCCATTGAGAGAACAAGTTATTTGAGAGCATCCAATGAGGAGGAGCTAATGGATGATTTGGTTGACGAGAGGCCTTCAGGGAACAGTGGTCATGATACGGTAGAACGTTACATAAAGATTGAAAGTGACTTTCATTCAATCTGAAACCGGGGTCTGGAGTCTGAATAAAACTACAAAGGCACAGAGCATGACTTTGCTGTGGTAGATCGGGAAAGTACATCAAAAGAAGAGCATGACTGTAAACCAGCAACAGCTAATGTTTAAAGAATTAATAAGAGTTTACAAGGAATTTGCATCCCTTTTTAAGACTTTAAAGAAAACAGGAAAAGAGGTCCACCTATTTAAAGAGAAGTTAAAGATAGCATCAGATCAAAGGTAATACCTTGTAATATTGCCATAAAATGTAGTAACCTGGGGACTGAGAATTACAGAACTGTGCAGAGGACAGGGCATTGATAAGGAGAGGGGAAGTAGGTCAGGGAGAGACATAAAAACAGCTGGTAAACACTTCAATAGGTAAGTAAAAAGGAAAAGATTAACTAAAAGTTGGTGTTAATCCTTCCAGATTGAGACAGTAGAAATTGTATTGAAGAGTAAGGGAATGGCAGAAAAACTAAATGGTTCATGGAAGGAAACTTTGGAGAAAATGTCCTGGAAATGGAGAACTGCAGATCCAGAGAGGAGGAGCTCAAAGTAATTAGCATTAGTTTAAAAAAAATTCATCCTGGAGAAATTAATGGGACTGCAGGGCAAAAATCCCCAGGACCTGATGAGTTCTGAAGAAGATGGTGGATGAACTAGTCTTCCCGAATTCCGGAGATTTTAGAATAGTTGGGAGACAGCAAATGGAACTGCACTATTTAAGAAGAGGGAGAGGGAAAACAGGGAACTAAAGACCAATTAGTCTGACGTCAGAATGCTGGAATCCATTTTGTGTTTAGGAACCAGTAACATGGCGCTTAAAAAAAATAATAATGGGATTGGGCAGAATTAACCCATGCTTGTGAAAGGGAACTCAAAAAAAAAAGTAAACATCTGTCAGAATGAAGTTGGAACTAGCAGAAGAGACGAGGACAAACCAATGGTGGTGGTGTGCGATAAGGTGCCACACAAGAAATCATTAATCAACGTTAGAGTGGCATGGATTGAAGGTTGGTTAATGGACAGAAAGCAGGGAATTACGAGGCTGTGATCAGTGAGGTCGGCAGGGATGATCCTGGGCTCCATCGGTTCACAATCTGTAATGATTTGGAAGAGGGAATCAAGTGCAACGCATCCAAGTTTTGCTGGTGATACAAAGCTTGGTTGGCAGTGTGGGCTGCACAGAGGCTTCAGGTGGGTAGAGGCAGGTGAAGTGAATGGGCGAAGCTATAGCAGATGGTGTGTCATGGGAGAAGTGAGGACACTTTTATTTTTAGTAGGAAAAATATGAAGGCAGAGTGTTTTGAAATGGAGGGGAGAGTTTGAAAGGTGCTGGATATTTCAGAGGGACCTTCAACACATCGCTGAGGCAAGTGCAAGAAGTGAGCAGTATGTTGTCTTTTACTGCAAGAGGATTTGCGTAGAAGAAGAGATGTCTTGCTTCAATTATATGGGGACTGCATCCCTACCTATAGAAGGATATACTTGCCATAGAGGGCGTGCAGCTGAAGCTCACCTGGGAGGGGGTTTCTGGAGATGAAGCATGTTGGGCCTGCTTTCTTTTCAGTTTGGAAAGAATGAGAGGTAATCTCATTTGAAGCATACCAAATTTTTACGGGCATGACACTAGATGTGAGGGTGATATCTCCCCTGCTGGGACCAGAAGTTTGTCTCAGTGGGATGGAACATTTCAGTTATGAGGAGACACTGGATAAGCTGGGTTTGTTGGAGGAGCTGAGGGTCATAAATAGGATAAATAATGAGAAACAGGTTCTCGTGGCTGGGTGCCTATAACCAGAGGGGTAGAGGTTTACAGCACAGGGTTAGGAGGTTTACAGGGGATCTGAGGATTTTTTGATGGTAGTTGGAATCTGTTAGTGGGCAAAAGGACCCATTTCCTTGCTGCATGACACTAACCACTGAACAAAACCCTGGCGACAGTTACTGTAGAAACACACGCGGCCTCTATCAACCATGGCCACAGCCCCACCACCGTGGAACAATAGAGAAACAAAGCACTGCAGGTGCTAAGAGAGAGAGGTATCTTTATTACTCACATGTACATCGAAACGCACAGTGAAATGCTGCTTTTTGTGTAGAGTGTTCTGGGGGCAGCCCACAAGTGTTGCCATGCTTCCAGCGCCAACATAGCATGGTCCACAACTTCCTAACCCGTACGCCTTTGGAATGTGGGAGAAAACCGGAGCACCCGGAGGAAACCCACGCAGACACACGGGGAGAACATCCACACTCCTTACAGACAGTGGCAGGAATTGAACCCGGTTTGCTGGCTCAGTAATAGTGTTACACTAACTGCTACGCTACCATGCCTGCCCAGCTGGAATCTAGATGAAAGACATGATGATGCTGGAGGAACTCAGCAGGCCAGGCAGCATCCGCGGAGAAAAGCAGGTGGTCAATAAACTATATCATCTACTACATTCGGTGCTCCAAGTGTGGCCTCCTCTACAATGGTGAGACCAAACGCAGACTAGGTGACCGTTTCGCAGAACACCTGCGCTCTGTCCGAAACCGTGATCTGCATCTCCCAGTTGCTACTCACTTCAACTCCCACCTTCCCTCCCCCCAACCACACACTATCAGTCTTCAGCCTCCTCCACTGCCAGGAGAATTCCAAGCGCAAACTGGAGGAACAGCACCTCATTTTCCGTCTTGGAACTTTGCAGCATAACGGCATCAACATTGAATCTCCCACTTTAGGTAATCCCCGCCCCGCTTCCCACAACACCCCCCCCACCCCCCCCCCCCCCCACCATGATTCTTCTCTTCTTCACTTTCCTAGCCTCTTTTTCTACCTTTTTGTCTCCTCTCTCTCCTTACCTTTGACCCATCCCCCGGTGGGTCTGCTCTCCCCTCCTGCCCCGCACCTGCCTATCACTGTCTCCTACCTGCATCTACCTATCACCACCCTGTGCCCACCCCACCTCCCCTCTTTTGCCCACCTATCACTGCTCTGCTTTTCCCTCCCATATATTGGGCTTCCCCTTTTCCTATCTTCAGCCCTGAAGAAGGGTCCCAATCTGAAACATTGACCACCTGCTTTTCTCCACGGATGCTACCTGGCCTGCTGAGTTCCTCCAGCATCAGAGCTTGGTGTCAATATGGGCTGTGGGCACCCATGGGTGCTCTGGCTGCAGTAAGAGTTGATTGGGGCTGGCAAATGCTGGATTATCCTTTATTGTTCAGAGCTTTGGATTTTCCATGACGGTGGGGCTGGGCTATTGGCTGACTGGGTCACGGGACTGCTGTTTTAATGGATTGGGGTCGGAATATTATTCCAAGGGCACCAAGGCTGTGCAATGTTTGAGCTTTGTGCATGGTCAGTGGTCACTGGTTGGGGCACCTTTCAATGCTCACTGGGGCAGAGTAGTGTCTCATTGGTGTTATGGCTGGTCTGTTATCCCAGGAGACCCTGGGCAGGGGATGATTTGATTAGGGCTGGTTCATGGGCATTGTAGCAGTGTGTCAGACTCAGAAACAGGCCCTTTGGCCCAACTCGTCCATGCTGACCAAGTTGTCTGTCTAAGCTAGTCCCATTTGCCTGCGTTGGGGCCCATGTCCCTCTAAACCTTGAGGAACTCAGCAGGCCAGGCAGCATCCGTGGAGAAAAGCAGGCAGTCAACGTTCCAGGTCAGGACCCTTCATCTAGATTCCAGCATCTGCAGATCTTTGCTTCTCCCTCTAAACCTTTCCTATCCATGTACCTGCCTAAATGCCTTTTCAACATTGTAATTTTACCTCCCTCTGCAACGTCCTCTGCCAGCTCATTCCATATACCCACCATCCTTCTGTGTGGAAAAACTTTCCCGTCGGGTCCCTTTTAAATCTTTCCCCACATTGTTCCATGTGTGCTGTGATTGGACAGTAGTGTAATTTTGACCGGGCCATAGTTCAGTGACTGTGGAGGTTGGGGCATCATTTTCCTGCGCTTCGGTGTTTTCTGGTGTTGGTGTTGGAGCTGGGGCCACATTTGGGCCCGGGGAAGTGCTCCATGGTGCAGGAATCGGGGTAATGCTCCATGGGGTGTTGCAATGGAGATGCTGTTTGACTGGGCTGGGGATTGTTCAGTGGAGGGTGAACAGAGAACATTACAGCACAGTACAAGCCCTTTGGCCCACAATGTTGTGCCGACATTTTATCCTGCTCTAATATCTATCTAACCCTTCCCTCACACATAGCCCTCCATTTCTCCATCATTCATGTGTCTATCTAAGAGTCGCTTAAATGTCCCTAATGTATCTGCCCCCACAACCTCTGCCGGCAGTGCATTTCACGCACCCACCACTCTCTGTATATAAAAGAAAATTACCTCTGACATCCCCCTTATACCTTCCTCCAATCACCTTAAAATTATGCGCCCTTGTGTTAGCCATTGTCACCCTGGGAAAAAGTCTCTGACTGTCCACTCCATCTATGCCTCTTATCACCTTGTGCACCTCTATCAAGTCACCTCTCATCCTCCTTCTCTCCAAAGAGAAAAGCCCTAGCTCACTCAACCTATCCTCATAAGATATGCTCTCCAATCCAGGCAGCATCCTGGTAAATCTCCTCTGCACCCTCTCCAGAGCTTCCACATCCTTCCAATAATGAGGCGACCAGAACTGAAGTGAACCAGAGTTCTACAGAGCTGCAACATCACCTCGCAGCTCTTGAACTCAATACCCTGACTAATGAAGGCCAACACACCTTATGCCTTCTTAACAACCCTATCGACCTGCATGGCAACCATGAGGGATCTATGGACGTGGACCCCAAGAGCGAGCTGTTTAATTTCAGTTGTCTGTTAGATTGTTCTAGAAGCTGTGGTATGGTTCCATGGTCTGTGTGACAGGGCTCTAGGTCTGTGGTGATGGGGCTCTGGGATTATTTATCTGAAGCAGCGAGTTAGTTCAGTGATTACTGCAGTTGTTGTTTGCCATTTGGGACCTGGTTCTCTTGGGGCTGGGGTAAAGTTTGACCACTATGGCTGTGTTTCAATGGTCATTCAGACTGGGTTATTTTTCCCATGGGTGCGACGGATGAGCCTTTGTTTGATTCCAGTTGGGATATGGTCTGTCACTTAGCTGCCTTGATTCAGGTGTGTTTGATGGATACTATAGGGTAGATGGGTTTTTGTTTCCCCACGGTGGAAATGCAAACACTAGAGGGCATATGTTTAAGGTGAGAGGGAATATTTAAAGGAGATTTATGAAGCAAATTTTTTTCAACCAGTGGTAGGTACCTGGAGTGTGATACCAGGGGGAAGTAGTGGAAGCAATGTTTAGGAGGGATTTAGACAGGCACATGAACAGGCAGGGAATGTGGGGGAGCTTAGTCCACATGTGGGCAGATAGGATTAGTTTGGATTGGCATCATATTTGGCATGGACATAATGAGCCAAAGGGCCTGTTGTGTTTCTATGCAGAGAGGTGTAGGTTTCCCCGGAGAGAAGCTGTCTAAATGGCCACCACAAGAGATTTTCCAGATGCTGGAATCTGGAGAAACACATACACACTAAAGTGCTGGAGGAACTCGGCAGGTCAGGCAGCATCTATGGAGGGAAATAAACAGTTGACGTTTCAGGTCGAGACACCTTCATCAGGACTGGAAAGGAAGAGGGCAGAAGCCGGACTAAGAAGGTGGGGGAGGGGAGAGGAGCACAGGCTGACAGGTGAGTCCAGGTGAGGGGAAGGTGGGAGGGGGGGGAGATGCAAGAAGCTGGGAGGTGATAGGTAGAAGAGGGCAAAGGGCTGAAGGAGTGAGGAATCCAGTCGGAGAGGGCAGTGGACCATGGAATGAAGGGTGGAGGAGGGTGGGGAATAGATGGGCAGGTCATGACCATTTTCTTTGCACAGGCATTGCCAACTCAACACAACGACCAGACTTTTGGACTTTCCTGACCTATTATGGCTCTGTTCCACCACAGGGAATTTCACTGTACCAATCACAGGTGGATATGGAAAACATACTGACACAATTGTGTGATTTTTTTTAAAATGAGGATTACCCTGTTTTATTAAAACTTGCAGACGGGTGCTGCACATGATATTTGTGGACCATAATGGCATTGGCAGCTTGCATGCAAATTTGTACCTTTGGTAAAGAAATTTGACATGAACCCCTTCACCCTCACCAACTTTTATCACTGATGCATCCTATCTGGATGCATCACGGCTTGGTATGGCAACTGCTCTGCCTGGAACCACAAGAAACTGCAGAGAGTTGTGGACACAGCCCAGCGCATCACGGAAACCAGCCTCCCCTCCATGGACTCTGTCTACATTTCTCACTGCCTTGGTGAAGGCATAATCAAAGATCCCACCCACCCAGGTCATTTTCTCTTCTCCCCCCTCCCATCAGGCAGAAGATACAAAAACCTGAAAGTATGTACCACCAGGCTCAAGGACAGCTTCTATCCCGCTGTTACTATTGAACAGTTCCCTAGTATGATAAGATGGACTCTTAACCTCACAGTCTACCTCATTATGACTTTGCATCTTATTGTCTACCTGCACTGCACTTTCTCTGTATCTGGGACACTTTACTCTGCATTCTGTATTGCTTTACCTTGTACCTCCTCAATGCACTGTGTAATGAATTGATCTGTACGAACAGTATGCAAGAGAAGTTTTTCACTGTACCTCGGTACAAGTGACAATAATAAACCAATTCCAATTGTGCCAAATTACTTGAGGATGTTGGTACATACTCACTGAAAGCCTGCAGAGCAATGTGGACTGATACCAGGCAGTGTGCAACACCCATTCACTACCAGTTTGGAGCAGTACACACTAGCATTTATGATAATGAGAGTTTGGATTGTCAATGTGCATGTCTTGGGACAGTTGTATCTCCACATTCTTTGAAAGCCTTTTGTTGACATGGTGGTACAACCCATAAATGGGCAGATGGGGAAGAAATGCTGGGCACCTCCTCCAGTGGAAGATGAGGCTGGCACTTGGATTGCTATTGGGTGAGCTTTTGGATATTTGCAGAGCTGGAGTTTCCTCTGGGACATCCTATTGGCCCCCAAAGTGGAAGTAAAAGCTGACTCGTACACTTTGCTTCTTGGGCATCTCCTATGACCTCTTAGTGTTTGATATTTCCACCCTGGGGATAAAGACTATTTACCCTATAGTGTACATCAAAAATATCTGAATCCCAGCAGCCAACAAATAGACCGTATCCCATTATGAATCAAACAAAGCCTCATCCATAGCACCCACAGGAAAAATAACCCAATGTGAATGATGACTGAAACACAGCCACAGTGGTCAAACTTTACCCCAAGCCCCAAGAGAACACCAGGTCCAGATCCAAACAGGGAAGAACAACAGCCCCCAGTAACTACTGAACTAAATCGTAGCTTCAAATAAACAATGCCACAGATCCAGCACCACAGAGCTAGACCCCGGCCTCCCCTCCATGGACTCTGTCTATACCTCTCGCTGCCTTGGTGAAACAGCCAGCATAATCAAGACCCCACCCACCCAGGTCATTCTCTCTTCTCCCCTCTCCCATCAGGCAGAAGATACAGGAGCCTGAGGGCACGTACCACCAGGCTCAAGGGCAGCTTCTATCCCACTGTGATAAGACTGTTGAATGGACTCTTGACCTCACAATCTACCTTGTTGTGACCTTGCACCTGATCATTGACCTGCACTACACTTCCCTGTAGCTTTTGACACTTTACTCTGTATTCTGTTATTGTTTTTACCTGTACGACCTCAATGCACTGTGTACTAACTCAATGTAACATCCACTGTGTAGTGAATTGACCTGTACGATCGGTATGCAAGACAAGTTTTTCACTATACCTCAGTACAAGTGACAATAATAAACCAATACCAACCACAGAGCCATCGAATCATACACAGCTTCAGCAATAATACTGCAACCAGCCGCTGAATCAACACTTCGCCCAGCGTGGAGCCATCTTTAAATGAATACCAATAATGTGTTTCTGCAGCAGAAACTCCCTTCATTGTTACACAGGTATCATCATAATACTATTACAGTGCCAGCGACCCAGGTTCAATCCTGCCGCTGTCTGTAAGGAGTTGTTACGTTCTCCCTGTGTCTGCGTGGGTTTCCTCCGGGTGCTCCGGTTTCCTCCCACATTCCAAAGACGTACGGGTTAGGAAGTCGTGGGCATGCTATGTTGGCGCCGGAAGCGTGGCGACACTTGCGGGCTGCCCCCAGAACACTCCACGCAAAAGATGCATTTCAGTGTGTGTTTCGATGTACATGTGACTAATAAGGATATCTTAAATGTGTTGGAAATCTGAAATGCACACTGTTGGAAAACTCTCAGAAGGTCAGGCAGCAGCTGTTGGATGAGAGAAGTAGTTAATGTGTCAAAGTTAGTCACTGGTTAATTTAGTGAGCAACTTTTCCAGTGCTTCTGCTGAGGTAATTCCCCAGTGCTGGCTCTATTGAAAGCGTTTTCTATGGTTTTGAACTGTGAATTAATTGCAAAGTTGGTTCAAAAGTGTGGATCATTGACCAATATTTAACACATTGTAGCAACTCACCACACCGGCATCGAACCGGCTCCCGACATCGTGAATGTCGTCGGAGGCCCCGATCCAAGATGGCGCGGGGCCCTCCTTCTTCTTTATCGTCGGGCTAGGAAAGCCCGCGCGCGGGGAAGGTCAGGTGACCTGTGCTTGACGTCAGCATGGGAACTGTAGCGCGGGAAGTTTTTGGGATATAAAGGCGCACCGTGCCCCTGTCAGTCATTCCGACTTCTGATTTCGAACCAGCGACTCTGTGTCTTCATTTTGTAGTGTGTAGCTAGCCGCTACAACATTACGTGTAAGAAGTATATGAAGAAGGGAGAACAGATGTGTCATGTCATTTCTACTGGACCACGTGACACAGGGAGCTGGTGACAGACAGGGCAATGTATACAAGAGCAATGGGTTACGCCACCACTGAACTTGAAACACTGCCATATTTATCACCTCCATTGCAGTGCAGCCAAAGACTCCATATTTACATGTAGACAACTCTTTTAGTCATTACATTGGCCTTAATTTTGCTTTAATTCGATGGTTGAAAGCACACTTTCCACTTTGATTCTGTGGTGAACAAGCAAGTTTCCACTTCCCCGGATTGTCCTGCGCCTCTGCGGCCGAGACACTAACAACAAAGACAGGAGGTGGAGTGGGTGAAATTTTTGAGCAGGGTATCAGGGTGAGGTAAAACACAAACTGAGTTGTTTTAAATGCTGTGTATATTTAACTCTAGCAATTTACAAAGCCTGGCCAAGAGAAACTAACTTGAGTAGTCAGTGTAAATAAGCAATGCTCAAATGGATCAGGCTCTTCCAAAAGAGATGCCTAAGAGGCAAAGTGTATGATTCAGCTGTTTCTTCCACTTTAGGGGGGTGTTGGGGGTGGAGGTGCGCGCAACAGGGTCGTCCCAGAGGAAATTCCAGCTCTGCAATTTTCCAAAAGCTCACCCGATGGCAATCCAAGTGTCAGACTCGTCTTCCACTGTCGGAGGTGTACAGCAATTTCCTCCATCTGGAGCAATACACAAAATGCTGGAGGAACTCAGCAGGTCAGGGAGTGTCCGTGGAGGGAAATAAACAGTCGACATTTCGGGCCGAGACCCTTCATCGGGACTGGAAAGGAAGGTGGGAGGGGGGGGAGGAGAACACGCAGGCAGGGATAGGTGAGTCCAGGTGAGGGGGGAAGGTAGTTGGGTGGGAGGGGGGAGAAGATGTAATAAACTGAGAAGTGATAGGTACAAGAGGCCAAGGGCTGAAGAAGAAGGAATCCAGTAGGAGAGGAGCAGTGGACCATGAATAAAGGATGGGGGAGGAGAGGCGATGGGCAGGTCATCAAGGTGGGGGAAGGGAGTCACAGGAATAAGGGAAGACAAAAGAGTGGGGGGAGGGAGGAGAAAACAGAAGAAGGGGTAGGGGTTACCAGAAGTTAGAGAAATCAATGTTAAGGCTATATTCATGGGTTGTATCACCACGTCAACTAAAGGCTTTTCAAAGAATGTGGAGATACAACTATTCCAAGACGTGCACGTGACAATCCAAACGCTCATCACCATAAAGCCAATGACCATGAATGACTTGGACTTGAATACAATGGCTATGACGAAGTATCCTGTAATGAATTAGGGCTGAGTTGTTTCATTCTAGTCCACAAACAGACCCTAAGTCCATATCAACCATCAAGACCCATTTACTCCAATCCCATTTTATTCTCCCCACAATCCCCGTCCAATTCTTCTAGATACTACCACTCACCCTGTACACTAGGAGCAAGTTGGTTGCTACTACCAGCCTGCAGATCTTGGGATGTGGGAGGAAACCCACATGGTCACAGGAAAATTATGCAAATTCTAGACAAAACAGCAGCTGAGGTTTGAAGCCAGGGTGCTGGAGCTGTTAGCCAGCAGTCCTACTGGCTGCACTACTGTGCCCAGCCGAGGCCTAAAGCATAGAATTATTTTTTGTGGGGGGGCGGGGTGGTGGGATTGCTTTGACAGAATGATATCTGGTGAGTCCAAGACCCTCGCCAAGAGAGCACATGAGCAGGTTGTCTCATGGTTCTGGGAGTCACTTCTCCGGACACAGTAAATTAGCAAAAGATACGTTATTGTGTGCAATGAGGAAGATAAATAGTTTGCCTCATGTCTGCGAGCTGGGGGGTTTTAATTCCAGCCGACCAGTGACTCAAATTATTGCAGAACAGGCCAATTTCGGGCACACTGACCACACTGTGTCAACAAGCAATACAGCACTTTGCTTGTACCCAGGGAGAACTTTATTAAAATTCCTGTCTCAAGTATCATCTATGACAATCTTTTTCTATTAGGATTGCATTTTGGTATTGATCAACCCCTCCGCAAGCTCTGCATGCTCTTGCACACAAGAGCAAAACTATTTTCTGTATTTTGTTTTCCTAACTCTCCATTGACAGAGATGGTTGCTGGTGTCGTCAGTGTCAGACTGGTTCAGGGTAGCTCTCAGCAGAAGGCATGCCCTCCCTTTCAGACGGTGCTCGAAGAGCTGAGTTAGTGAGGATTCCTTCCATCTGTGGAAGTTTCCAAAGACGATCCGGCAGTTCTCCCCCTTGTACTGGACAATGTTCATCCCTCCGCCAACACCTCCATTCCAAATGTAACGGATTAACCGACCTGAATCAGGTTTATTATCACTGACGTATTGTCGTGAAATTCATTGTTTTGCGGCAGCAGTACAGCGCAAGACATAAAAATTACCATGTTATCAAAAAATAAATAAAATAGTGCAAAAGGGGAATAAAGAGGTAGTATTCATGGATCGTTTAGAAATCTGATGGAGGAAGGGAAGAAATTTCATAAGCTATGCTCAAGTCCACTGGTACTGTATCTCAACACGAAACTATGACAGAACTGCATCTACCATTAGTACAAGCCATGCTCTACAGCGACGATCAGTACTTGCTGGTATAAAATAACACACTATTACTAGAATAAGAATCAGGTTATTATCACTGATGTGTCGTGAAATTTGTTGTTTTGCGGCAGCAGCGCAGTGCAAGGACATAGAAATTACTATAAGTTACAAAAATAAATAAATAGTGCAAAAGAGGAATAACGAGGGGAGTGTTCATGGACGTTCAGAAATCTGATGGCGAGAGGGGAAGAAGCTGTTCCTGAATCATTGAGTGTGGGTCTTCAGGCTCCTGTACCTCCTCCTCGATGGTAGTAAAGTGAAGAGGGCATGTCCCGGGTGGTGAGGGTCCTTAATGATGGATGCCACCTTCTTGAGACACCGCCTCTTAAAGATGTCCTCGGTGGGGAGGGTTTGTGCCCGTGATGGAGCTGGCTGAGTCTGGGACTGGGCTGAGGACGGGTCGGCTGCCTTATTGGCTACAGAATGATCATGGTTAATTTACTCGTTTGAAAACCACCCTAGTGCATCTTGGAGAGTGCTCTATCTTCATGCCCTTTTGAACCCCTGGGCTAGCTGGGGTAAAATACAACTGGGATGCTGGTCAGTGTCCCCCGACCACAGCTGGTTGTGACTCCCTCCTGTTGTCACTCACCGCAGGCAAGTTGACCGATGCAACAAACAATCTGCTGGAGGAACTCGGCGGCTGAGCAGCAGCTGTGGGAGGAAAGGAATTGTCGGCGCTTTGAGTCGGGTCGCTGCATCAGGACCGTAGCTACCTGCTGTGAAATAGCAGGCATCCGAGCGATTACAGGGAGTGAAATGCTGGGGTGTGAAGTGGTTTCTGTCACCACCTCCCCAGGTGTGTGTTGCTTAAAGGATAAAACCACAACGTTCCACCAAACGCAAGGAAACCTTGTGTGGTTCCACTGAAATAGTAGTCGTACCAGTAGGGAACAGCCCCAGCGTGCCTTTGTGACTGTCATGCTACCCATTTACATAAATCTCTTGCCAAATGCATCTCCAACTCCATCCCCAACTAATTCTCATCTACACTGAAGGGACTTCACCAATTAGCCTACCCACCTGCATCTTTAGGATGTGGGAGGGAACCAGAGCATCCGGGAGAAACCCACGCGGTCATGGGGAGAACGTGCGACCTCCCCACAGGCAGCACCAGAGGCCAGGATTGAACCTGGGGTCATTGGAAATGGTGAGGCAGCGGCACTACCTGTCATGCCACTATTCCTCCCCTGACCAAGTCGGCGCTTCAAAATTTTTTTTGTAAAAGGTACAATCAATCCGTGGTCCACGATTTCAACTCGAGTCACTCGTTGAGGTAGAGATTCATTGGTTTCGGTGGCGGTGAAAGATTAACTTAAAAATCTGCATTTTAAAACCTTTGCTCACATTTTCCTTTACCCCTTCTTCCCACATTTTCATAGCTCTGCTATCGCAAGGTCAGAGCTGTAAGATCTGCTCCCCATTCACTGTCAGGCAAGAACATAGAACATTACAGCACAGTACAGTCCCTTCAGCCCATGATGTTGTGCCGACACTTTATCCTGCTCTAAGATCTATCTAACCCTTCCCTCCCACATAGCCCTCCATTTCTCTATCACTCATGTGTCTATCTAAGAGTCTCTTAAATGTCCCTAATGTATCTGCCCCCCACAACCTCTGCTGGCAGTGCATTCCATGCACCCACCCACTCTCTGTAAAAAAAAATTACCCCTAATATCACCCTTATACTTTCCTCCAATCACCTAAAATTATGCCCCCTCATATTAGCATTTTCACCCTGGGAAAAGTCTCTGACTGTCCACTCGATCAACGCCTCTTATCATCTTGGCACCTACGCCAAGACATGTCTAAAAAGATGACCTTATCCAAAAATAACAGGATCGCCTTGCGTTGCCTTGACAGTCTAGGCTGTGCAGCAGTCCTCACCTTCGGCCATAGCAGCAAGTAGAGCAGACCACTGTCACAGCACCTGCCTTCCCCCACCCCCCACCCCCCATTAATGGTTCAGTGGTGTACAGGACCCGAGGAACCAGACAGCAATTGTGCATGGGTGGGGTGGGTGTTTGAACAGGGTGAGGTAATGAGGCAGAGGAAACACAATCCCCATGTGCAGGTGGGGTGGAGATCTGCGGCAAAACAAATGAGCCAGCCAATTGCCGATTTGGTGCTGAGGAACCGGCCATAAAATGACAGACCTCATCATGCTTACTATTGCCAGGGAGCTCAGGGAAATTACACTGAATGAAGTGACTTCACTGTGCAATCATATTTTGGGCCAGATCAGGCTACTCTATGGAAGGCTGGCCAGGTGCCATATATGGATTAGCTCACTCTTGGCTTCCTTTCTCTTAATTAAATGCTATTAAATCATTTGGAACTTTTTGAACTGTGCGTTACATGGCTGCGTGTTGCGGTGGACAGGCGTAGGAGGTCAGGAGCGAGCTACAGCAAGGCTTGGATGATGTTGTGAACCCATGGGGCAGAAAAATCTCTCTGCAGCCACAAGTATAGCGCAGGCATCGAGACTATGCCTGATCCAGCTTTGCTGCTGAATGAATGCTGTACAGTGTTGCCCAGGTTATTTCCAAAAACCAATATACTGAAAGCACCAAAATGTACAAAAGATGTGACCAAAATCCATGTTTCAGATGTATAGTGTTGAAGCAGCAACTATTTCAATTGCACACAATTGCTAATTTAGTCCAGGTTCTCCTGGAAGAGCAGAGTCTGAGGTGAGTATGTCACAATCAGCCATTTAGCCTTGCAGTGTAAAATAAAATATTTTAATAATGGCTGAAGTTGTCAGGGGCAAACATAAATAATATTAAAAAGGGACAGGCATGGTTTTTAAACTTTTTGAAATGTAGCGTAAAAGTCACCCTGAGGTTGCGAAATGTAATAAATAGCACAGTTGCCTTGCAAGTAAACCCAAACAGGATGGGACTAACATACTTGGGTTGTTATTCTTTTAAATTTAGCACTCATTGTGTGTGGGGTGGAAGGTAGGGTTGTGAGTGGGACTGCAAAGTTTGCTAATCTTTTGTGCATTCATTCGCAGCCCTACAGGGATTGTTACTGTTTTTTTGATTCTAGATAAGTAGCATCTGGAATTGAAGCCATAAATTACTCACATACACTGAGGTAATTTTTAAAAGTAGCCAGCGTGAGGTGGTTGGTGGGGGCTGGATTTAATTGCATAGTTTGTGGGACAGAGGATAATAAATTATTGCTTTCTGCAGCACTGACTTCACACATGTTGTCGGTCTTCCCTTCAGTCTGCCTCACTTCATTGGCTTCCTTGTCAGGGAGGGAGGCTGTAAGTGTGATTGATTGACCAGCAATGGCCACATTTTTCCTTCGGGGGCCTATCCATGTGGACCGGAGTCGAACGTTTTCCTTTCTGGCGAGGGGCAGGAGGCCAAATGGCGATCGGCTCCTCTGCAAAACTGAGTCAGCCAAGCTTGTGCTGCCTGTACCTGTTTTATTTAATCTCTGCCCCTGAGAAGGGAGAGCACAGTCAGCAGGGGGCGCCTTTGGTGAAGAAACGAAGGCTGTGTGTCAGTGTGCCAGGCAAATTCCCCAGAGGTCCAGTCACACTGACAAATTACACCCTAACCTCCTCGGTAATTTTCTACTTGTCCATGCTGCCTGCTACATTTTTGAAATGCTAATTATTATTCTATACCCTTCCCTTCCACCACCAGCCTCCCCCCACCCCACCACCCGAGCTCCCAGGAGGAACTGAATTTTCAGTGGAGCTTCTCTTCCCCCACCCCATGTCTGAATTCTGTTCTCTGGGCAAAAACTGTTGCCGTCTGTCTCCAGAAACACCACAGCCATGCGCAGGCCTTGCATCAGAGTCACTGTGCACTCTCGCGAAGGAAGGCTGGATTATCTTCCTGTCCCCACTGTTCCTCAACTGCAGGGTAGCAAGGTGCATCGGTGAGCGTGGGAAAGCCAACTCCAAACTGTGGACACTGGCAATCAGAAATAAAACTGGAAAATGCAGGAGGCATTCAGCAGGTCAGATGGCATCAGTGCAGAGTTTCGGGCAGGCACGGTAGTGCAGCAGTTAGTGTAACGCTATTACAGCGCCAGCGACCCGGGTTCAATTCTGGCCGCTGTCTGTAAGGAGTTTGTCCGTTCTCCCCATGTGTCTGCGTGGGTTTCCTCCAGGTGCTCCGGTTTCCTCCCACATTCCAAAGACGTACGGGTTAGGAAGTTGTGGTGTGCTACATTGGCGCCGGAAGCATGGCGACACTTGCGGGCTGCCCCCCCAGAAACACTCTGCACAGAAGATGCATTTCACTGCGTGTTTCCAGGTACATGTGACTAATAAAGAACTCTTATATCTTATCTTCCGAACTGGAAAAGTTTGCAATTGGAAGATTTTTTTTGTGTCTGCGCTGGAGATAGGGGAACGGTGGGAGAGAGAGAAAAGTTAATGTGGGTCCAAGAGAGACTGACTGACTGACACCAGTGGTGCTGGCAAAGAGGGTGGAGAATGCTTCACCATTAAACAAGCCTCAATCAACAAAGCTCTTATTTGTGTCCCAGGTTCTGCACGGAAGCCACACTCTTGGAATTTAAACAATCCGGGCTGCCACATTGTGCTGCAATAACTCTCAGATGGGATTTGAAGCTGAGTCTCGGATCCCCCACTCAATTAGACCTAAAAGGTCTCTTAAGGGCAGTGTGGCAGCTCTTCAGGGTCAATCTTTTTACCCATCGCACACAATCGTAGAAAGGTCACCAAGTCATTCTGCCCTTTCAGTTCGAGGGTTGGGCAAGCATTAGCTGTCACATTTTCCACATTACAACAGGAAACTTCAAAGCACTTTGATTGGTTTGAAATGGCGGTGGTATGGTGGTTAAATTACTGAACTAGTAATCTGGAGAACTGGCAATCCAGGGATCAGAGCTCAAATCTCACCCTGGCAGCTGTGGAATTTGCATTCAGTTGTTTTAAAGACCAAACCAAGCCTCTGTAATGGTGGCTATGAAACCACTGTAAATTGGTTTATTATTGTCACATAAGATCTTTATTAGTCACATGTACATCGAAACACACAGTGAAATACATCCTTTTGCGTAGTGATTTGGGGGGCAGCCCTCAAGTGTCGTCACGCTTCCGGCACCAACATAGCATGCCCACAACTTCCTAACCCGTACGTCTTTGGAATGTGGAAGGAAACCGAAGCGCCCGGAGAAAACCCACGCAAACACGGCGAGAACGTACAAACTCCTTACAGACAGCGGCCAGATTTGAACCCGGGTCACTGGCACTGTAAAGCGTTACGCTAACTGCTACACTACCATGCATGTACTGAGGGACAATGAAAAACTTTGTTTTGCATGCCATCCATACAGATCATTTCATCACATCAGTGCATCGAGGGAGTACAAGGGAAAACAATAACAGAATGCAGAATAAAGTGTTACGGTTACAGAGAAAGTGCAGTGCGGGGAGGGGTTCTCGCCTTCCCAGCATCTGTTTCAGCGAATGCTTCCTGCCATCGCTCCTGAACAGCCTGGGTCTAACGTGACAGTTAACGCTCCTGGCTTGGACTGCCCCACCAGTGGTGCAGCGAGTAGAGCTGTTGCCTCTCAGCACTGGAGACCCGGGTTCAATCCTGACCCGTGGTGCTGTCTGTGTGGAGCTTGCACGTTCTCCCTGTGACCATGTGGGTTTCCCCCCAGGCGCTCCGGTTTTCTCCCATGTCTCAAGGACATGTAGTTGGTGGGTTGTTCAGCTCCTGTGAATCATCCCTAGAGTGTAGAATCTGGAATTAATGGGGAATAAAAAATGGGATTAATGAAGGATTAGTGTAAATGGGTGGTTGAGGGTCAGCATGCACTCGATGGGCCAAAGGGCCTGTTTCCTTACTGTATGACAATAGTGATGTTTAAGGTGTATGTAGACAGGTGATTGAACAGGTAGGGAATGGAGGGATATAGTCCATGTGCAGGCAAATGGGATTAGTTTGGATTAGCATCATTGTCGGCACAGACATGGTGGGCCAAAGGGCCTGTTCCTGTGCTGTACTGATCTATGTTCTATAACGAGGTAGATCGTGAGGTAAAGAGTCCATCTTATCGTACTAGAGAACAGTTCAATAGTCTTATAACAGCGGGATAGAAGCTGTCCTTGAGCCTGGTGGTATGTGCTTTTGTATCTTCTTCCTGATTGTGGGGCGGGGGGGGGATGGCGGAGAGAAAATATGGGGTGGGTGGGGCTCTTTGCTCTTTGGCTACACTTCTTGCTGCCTGGGTAAAGCAGCCAACATAATCAGAGTCTATGGAGGGAAGGCTGTCATGAAATCTTTCTGGTTCACAAATGCTCTTCAGCAGAGGTGATCTCTCCTCGTTCAGCCCCTCCAACCCAGCAGCAGTGTGCTTGACTTTTAACTGCCCTCTGAACTGACCTCTAACCTGCAGTGTTACTGGAGGGCTTCCAAAACAAGTAACTTGCCACCATCTTCTCAACCACAGTCGGGGGTTAACGAATGTTAAATGCTGGTGAGCCAGCATCATCTGCAGCCCAAAAAAAATGAATAAAGATGATGATAAAATTTAAAGTGCTCTGGAAAATCATTAAATAATATTGTCTTTCACTCTTCCCCGCAGTGGTTGGAAAAAAACACAATGCTGTTTAAACTATCAGTGACCGGTAACAACACTGGATTGTACCTAATTTCACTGAAAACTGCATGCCATCTCCATATCTGTACCTCATTATTTTACCTCCACTCTTACAAATGATGACATTTCCACTGTCGAGCTGTCAGAACCGTTCACAGGCTAATTCTCCTGCTCCTCTCACACAACTTAAAACTTGGCCTCCGAGTATTTTTGCAGTCAAGTAAAACGTTGTGTAAGAGACTAAATGTACGTGGATGGGGAAGGTTTAGAGAGACACGAGCCAGACATGGGAAAATGGGACCAGCTCAGATGGGCAACTTGGTCAGCATAGGCGGGTTGGTCCGAAGGGCCTGTTTCTGTGCTGTATTACCCTAACTTTGACTCTCTCTCAAGACCCTTCATGGTCAGGTCGTTGATTGAAAATGCCTCCAGAAGCCCCTCAGAAAATTGAAGAGCTTTAAAGAGAGGATTGGGATTGAACAGAGATGGAAAGCGGAGGCAGTCGGGAAGAGGAAGCCTGTTGTCCGAGTGTGGCGGCTGAAGAAGGGTCCCGATGGAGGGTCTCAGCCCGAAACGTCGACCGTCCATTTCCCTCTGGAGATGCTGCCTGACCCGCTGAGTTCCTCCAGCTTTTTGTGGGTTGAGTGTGGGCAAAGCTCTGGTAAATGGAACATAAAGCACAAGTCATCCAGTCTGAAAGGGACAAATAAAGAAGCATATTGCGCAAACCGTGGGGGTTGTAGGGCCCTGAGATCCAGCTGTCCTCATCCATTCACAAAGGGCTGGAATGTGACTTGAAGGCTCAGACCAAGTGCTGGCAAATGGGGTGAGTACAAATGGGTCCTTGATGCATGAACACGGTGGGCCGAAGGGCCTGTGTCTGCTGTACGACTCTGTAAAGAAGTCGGATATTTTAAGGGTTATTGAGGTGAAGGGATATGGGGGGAGAGGACAGGGATCACGGTACTGAATTTGGACGATCACATGGAATGTGATCACATGTAATCACATGGAATGGTAGGACAGGCTTGAGGGGCTGAATGGCCTGCTCCTATTTTCTGTGAAGGAAATATTGCAGCACAAGAAGGGACCATTCCCGACCCCCAACATGGTGCCGGTGTTCTGTCTTATAATCCCATAACCCAAGGACTATTTTCTGTTCCACCATCCTGCCACGTGTGGTGAAACATGGCTCAGTCCCATAGCAAGTGGGGAAAACCTCCTCCCTCCCACTGAGGTTTACAATCCCCGGGTCTCTGTCCCCCTAACCCGTCACTCGCCCACCGGCGGAAGCTGCCTTTTACAACTTGCCCACGGTTGAGGCTGCCTGTGTCCCTCGCACCCTTCTGCCGTTCCCTCTCTCCCGCCCTCCTCTCTCACTGATAGCTTCGACGTGAAACGTTGGACCTTGCCTCCCCTACGATTCCCCAGTCTCAGTCCCCAAACCTCCAATTTCCAAACACCTCCCCCCACCCCCCCACCCCGCCAGCTTTCATTTCCATTCCTCAACATCCTGGACCAACTCAGTATGCACAAGCTGCCTGTAGTTCTAACTTGTACAGGATTGGAAAATTATCACTTTCCCCTCTCAAGACTGCTGCACCTTAGACTTCTTTCAGTACGGCCAGAGCTGTACTTGGAGATAACAGTGATGCAGAGACAATGATACATGCCCAACAAGGTGGGTCATTTCAAAGCGAGGATTGGTGACCATTCACTTCACTTGCATTGTGGGCCCGATACAACCTTCCCATCCTTTATGAACACTGCAGAGTTATCAAATGGAATCCAATATAGAACACTGATTCTCCTCCATTGTGAAGCGTGGGTTAATGAGATGAGATAAGATTTCTTTATTAGTCACATGTACATTGAAACACACTGTGAAATACATCTTTTGCGTAGAGTGTTCTGGGGGGCAGCCCGCAAGTGTCGCCACGCTTCCAGCGCCAACATAGCATGGCCCACAACTTCCTAATCTGTACGTCTTTGGAATGTGGGAGGAAACCGGATCACCCGGAGGAAACCCACGTGGACAGGTGGAGAATGTACAAACTCCTTACAGACAGCGGCCGGAATTGAACCCGGGTCGCTGGTGCTGTAATAGCGTCATGCTAACTGCTACACTACCGTGCCTGCCTGCAATCCAAGGCTATTTGTCATGAACAATGCCCTGATGCAGGGTCTCGACTCGAAACCTTGAGAGTTCCTCTCCCTCCATGGATGCTGCTCATCCCACTGTGTTCCTCCAGCAGATTGTTTATCTGTCATAAGCAGAGGCTTTACTTCATCATCGGCCGAGGTCATTATGATTGTGAAGTAAACACAAATAATCAATAGGAGCTGATTAGGTTTGCCCTCAAAGGACAGACTGGGGAAAGATTTGGCGCTCAGAAGCTGCACCAGGTCCTGGTACTGAAGACTTCCAGCACGCTGTGGCTGGGACGGGCAATGGGAGCTCATCTAACTGCCTCGTCACATTATCTTGTTGACTTGTTTTGGAATGCAATGCTACAGTGCAAAAAATTTAAAACATATCAATTCCAATCATTTTGAAGTCTACTTCACTGTTTTCCAAAGGAAAGTATTTCTCATTGGGTGAGCACAGTTCAGCCAATCTCCCTGTCCCAGGATCATTCAGGTGCCCGCGTTATATGTTTAAACAATTTCTAACATTAGACTGGAATAACCATCTTAGAACAAGAGGGAGGGTGGGGCACTGGGCCACAAGTAATGGAAGAAAGCTACTTTGTACTACTTTGATTTGAGGATTGCTTTCTGGACTTGCATTTGGTTGTTCTTGCTTCCCCCCCACCCCCCCCCCCCCTTGAATACCAGGGGCTCCTGAGATTGGTCACCAGTTGTTTTCTTCTGTGCTTCTCGCACAGGTGTTGCACAGAGACGTTTCCTCCTTTCTGTAAGTCGGAAGCTGCTCCTTGTGTCACTTTACTAATGAATCCTGGGTGCGTTAATGGGAATTCTGAACCATTCCTGAAGCACCCACAACTGGGAGTGACTCAGCACATTGGAATCAGTCTGATATCACATTTACATGGCAGTTCCAAACTTGTTTGGAGTCATTCAGTGCACATTGAAAAAATTACTTTCACTTTTAATCCAAAAGCTCACAAACACAAGCAAGTTATTTAATTGTCCACTGTCTGGCAATTGAAGGGGGGACAGGAAATGGCATTCAGTAGGTTGCAACTGTGGCCTGGTCTGGAGTGAACAGGAAAGAACCACGTTGAGTCTGCTGCTAATCCAAATGGGCCCGTGATTGTGTCAACAGCTGGCTCGGGTTCAGGAATTCAAGATCTGCCAGGGTCCATGTGCCAACTTTCAGGTTGATGCCGCGTTGAGTCACTTGTGGCCCCTTGGCAACGTTCTCGTCTCTGAGGCAGAATTTTGTGGAATCAAATCCCATTCCAGAGCCTCGAGCACACTTTGTGTTCTGACACTCCAGTAAACTATTGAGGCACTGCTAATTACGTCACTGACCCTTTTGTTAAGATATTAAACTAAAGCCATGTCATCTCCCGTGGGCAGGCACGGTAGTGTAGTGGTCAGCGTGACGCTATTACAGCATCAGCGACCAGGGTTCAATTCTGGCCACTATCTGTAAGGAGTTTGTACGTTCTCCCCATGTCTGCGTGGGTTTCCTCCAGGTGCTCTGGTTTCCTCCCACATTCCAAAGACATACAAGTTAGGAAGTTGTGGGCATGCTATGTTGGCACTGGAAGCATGGCAACACTTGCGGGCTGCCCCCAGAACACTCTATGCAAAAGATGCATTTCACTGTGTGTTTCGATGTACATATGACTAATAGAGATATCTTATCTTAACCTGTTGAAGAGCTCCCAGTGCTATTTGTAAGGGACAGTGGATTTTTCCCTCGTCACTTGGCCAATATTTTTCTCTTAAAAGACTCCACACAGACAGCGCCTGAGGTCAGGATCGAACCCGGGTCTCTGGAGCTGAGAGGCAGCGGCAGCAACTGCAGTGCCACTCTGTCAATTGTTACTATGTTCACGTGAAGATGACAAGGATAAGAAAATGTAACAGTAAAACTAAATTAGACAAGTCAATATTTCAAATGAAATCAGCCCCTTAATCACCAAATGTCCACAGTCCATCAACGCCACACTAGGTGGGAACAGTGTAGGTGCTGCAGACTTTGAAGGCGAGGGCTGCCAGGTTTCTTCAGCTGGCATTCTTGTTATCAGAGCTCTGCGTTTTAGTAAAGCGACGTTGTTAAAGGAAGCATGAGGGGTTTTATTTTTAAGGTCTGTCTATTTGTTTCTTCTCTCTCAAGTCCATGACACACCTCTAAACTACCGCACTGGATTTCTGTCCCTCAACTTTTCCTTTCAGGTCTATGTTGGAGATAAGAGCACCACGTATGGTATCCCGGAAACCAACGCCAGCTCTCCGCACCACAGCATTACTGCAGAAAGATTGTACTTTGCATCTACATTACTCTGTGTTTCGTTACAGTCACTACTTCTATCAAACAAATTCCTCCTTTTCAAAAAAAAACCCCACGATATAACCAAGATTGGAATATGATCTTTAAATACCCTGATATTTCCTACCATGTTTCGAGAGACTCAGCTGACAAGTATAGCTGCAGACAGTCAGAGATAACTACAAGTGCTGGCTCAGGAACTGAGGCATTGCATGCATTCCAGACTGGATCAGATCATCACACAAGGAGACCAAAGATGTTCCAGTGTTTTAACCTTTGGTGATCCTCAGATGTTCTCACTCAACGGCAGGGGGAGAAGGGGTGGGGGATGGAGGCGGGGTGGCGAATCATCACTCTCTCCACCATCCCCCCCAACCACTCCTCCTCCTCCACTTCAGTCAACAAACTTGGTTACTCGTGACGGGCAACCACTAACGTGTTTGGTCAGGTACATTCCCGTCTCTTTACGCAAGCCTCACTTGCACACGCTTCACTGCAGAGAGGATGCCAGGAAACCTCCCCTTCCACTGAAGTGCAAATACCATGAGTGGGCCATGTCTTCAGCTGTGCGCCTGGTGGGTTGAACAGCCTGCCTTTACACCCAGTACCAGCACAGTGCTGAGAGGGTAATACTCAGGTCTGCTACAAAGCATTCCATTCTCATCCGGTTTCTGAAGGCGTGCGCTAAGACCACCGTACAGCAAATAAAATTTATTGTAGGCAATTGCAAGGTGCAGCTCACAGGAAAGATCTCTTTATCAGTCACATGTACATCGAAGCACACTGTGAAATGCACCTTTTGCAGGGAGTGTTCTGGGGGGGGAGCCCGCAAGTGTCGCCACGCTTCCGGCACCAACATAGCATGCCCACAACTTCCTAACCTGTACGTCTTTGGAATGTGGGAGGAAACTGGAGCACCCGGAGGAAACCCACGCAGACACACGGGGAGAACGTACAAACTCCTTACAGACAGCGGCGGGAATTAAACCCGGGTCGCTGGCGCTGTAATAGTGTCATGCTGACCACTACACCACCGTGCCTGCCCATGATCCCTGCACACTTCCTCTGGAGGAATAAAGGGTCTGGAAATAGCTGGGGATAAAGTTCAAGAAGGCGCAGGAGCCTCTATGGCCTTGTCAGGTAATGCATTCAACCAGTGAACAGCAGCAACCAATGAAGTGAATGTAATGTGGGCATCAGAGCAGCAGAGTGTAGTGATGGTGTGAGCCGACCATCTCTTGAACTCCAGCTCATCCCTGACAATCATTCCAAGCACTGGAGACCACAAATCTGCCAGATCTTGACCCTCAGTTTTAGGAGACTACATTTAGACACAAACTGAGATATTCCACATTGATATTTTTTATAAATCTACAGCGGCGGTGCAAATGTGGCGGGAAGCTTTCAGCTAATTTGCAGGTTCCATTCTTGGATCAGTTAGAAATAATGTCATATAATTCTTGTATTAAATACAGCTCTCCAGTAGAGATTAGACAGTGACAGTAAGAAGGAGAAGGATGAGTTGAAAAGGGGTTCGATGACAAGAACATTCCTCAGAAGATAGTGGGTCATTCTTGCAAATCCGCAGGCACGGTAGTGTAGCGGTTAGCGTAACGCTATTACAGCGCCAGCAACCCAGGTTCAATTCCGGCCACTGTCAGTAAGGAGCTTGTATGTTCTCCCCGTGTCTGCGTGGGTTTCATCCGGGTGCTCCAGATTCCTCCCACATTCCGAATACATACGGGTTAGGAAGCTGTGGGCATGCTATGTTGGCGCCGGAAGTGTGGCGACACTTGTGGGCTGCCCCTAGAACACTCTATGCAAAAAGATGCATTTCACTGTGTGTTTTGATGTACATGTGACTAATGAAGAAATCTTATCTTATCTTAGATGAAAGTCTTGAGTAAGTGGAGCTCATCAGGTTGTGGGGGAAGTTGGGCATCTTCTGGTAATTTTCTGTACCCATTCACTATTCATCAACAAGGGGCTGTGGGAGCATCCTCTCCTAAAGGGGCATTTGAGGCAGATGCCTGAAGTAAACCTGCCTCCCTGTTTAAAACAAAAAGCCCCTTCCAACAGTGAGGGCTTTCAGTTGGGAAGGCACTCGGCACCTTCAGGATTCCTCAACAAGGCCCCTGCAGCCGCAACATTCCCATGAACGCCCACTCAGTCAAGTTGGTGCTCCAGTGTTGCCCCCGTCACTGGGGCAGGTGGCCTGACTTTGACCTTGCTTAGTCCAGCTGTGGACAGAAGCACAGGCCCAGAGCAAAATCTACCCAAGCGACCAGTGGAACGATCTCCAGGTAGAGGTCAAACTGCCGGAAATGGAATTAGGAGCATCTTGACATTCTAATGGGAGGACTTTGGGGTTATTTGAGATGGGTGAAGGGGCCTTCATCCATAAACAGGTTATTGCTCCATGAGTACTAGTGAGCTTTGGTCTCTTGCTGGGTCCCATTTGAAGTTTACTTCCACAGACTTGGATGGGGAGACCAGACCTGTACACTGAGTTTCAGGTTGGTCTCACCAGGGCTTGATATAATTCCAGTAAGACTGCTCTTGAACTCAAATCTTCCTACAATCAATGCTAATGTACTGGCTCCCTTCCTGATATCTTGCTGCGCCTGCAGTTCACTCTGTGGCTTGTGCACAAGGACATGAGTCACTGTTTACAGACAGACACTGGCAGTTGTCAACTTTGCACCATTTTATAAAATACTCTGATCTTCTATGTTCCCCCTCAAGATTGATGAATTTGCAAGAAGATTTTGTTATAAAAGTAGGGACATGTTGCTCCAATTATTTGACGAGACTGCATGTGAAATATTGTATGCCGGCTGGCCTCCCTCCCCAAGGAAGAATGTACCTGTGAGAGAGGGAGGACAGCAAAAGTTCACCAGGTTGATTCCTGAATTGGCAGTTTTATTTTCTGAGGAGAGATTGAGGGGACTGGGCTGATGCCCCATATTGAGAAGAATGAGAGAGAATCTCATTGAAACGTGTGTAATCTCATAGCCCTTGCTAGGGTAGACATGAGGAGGTTGTTTCCCCCGGCTGGGCCGTCAAGAACCAGGGGTCACCATCTCAAAATAAGGGGGTGAACTTTGTCTGATAACTCTCCTGTTATTTTTGTCACTTTCTCACTGCATTGAAGGTCCTACATAAATGCAGTTGGTTGTTATTCCAGAGGGTGTTTTTGTGTGAATCTTGTGAAGCTGTCTGTGCCTGTAGAGCGATACCTCGGCACCTTGGAGGGAATGAGAGCACTCTGGCTGACATTGCATTGTTCACCAGGGAGATGTCAGCTCACATAATACGGGCAGCTGAGCAACCAGTGTATTCTGATCTGTCAGTTGAGCTTCTGTAACTGGCTATATATCACCACTAAATACATCAAGCTTTCACGGTGTGCAACAAGAAAGCAGGGTACTGGTACCAGTTTGATTCTATTCCATTGTTCCTGCACAAAACAGGCACAATTGAAGTCATTCTGACCAATGCTCTTGGATTGAAACATTACTCAAAGCGAGTTGTGAGTCTGCTCGTTGATTAGCAGTGTACTTATTATTTATTTGAATATTTCATGCTTGTTTTAGAGCCACTGCTTCATTTCCTTCTCACAAGAATGATCAGTGGAGCAGTGTCGTCAGGGATGGATCCCCACCATAACCAGCTGGGTCCCAGCTTCGGTAAAGGCTCTTTCCAGGCCTGTTGAAAGATCCTAACCTGGCAGTTGACACTGCCGAGCGACAACCATGCCATGAGGAACTTGATGGGTCAGGCAGCATCTGTGGAGGGAAATGGACAGTCAACTGGGTCCGGATAAAGGGTCTCAGCCTGAAACGTCGACTGTCCATCTCCCTCCATGGATGCTGCCTGACCCGCTAAGCTCCTCCAGCAGTTTGTGGGGGTTTACTTCGCTCCATATTCCAGCATCTGCGGTCTCTTGCCAGCTGTTATTGATAACCAGTGGAAAGGGGCTTAAGGAGATTGTGTAAATGCATCTTGTAAATGAGTTCCACACAATTGGCCAAGTCTTCAGCAGATAATTGTCAGTCCCACAGCTCATGGCATCAGTCATTGGATCATGATGCCTCTTTAATAACCTCAAGTTTATTTTCTTTCATAATTACCCCAGCCTGACTGCTAGAGGAGCAGCATTAGGCCCTAACTTTTAGACCGAGACAAGAGCTTTATTGGCCACATCATCCACCCTGCAATTCACTCTGAGCACAATATTTGCCTTGTGGTTCAGTACATTGGCTGCTGGCCACACAGTCACTGGCTCAGGGCCAGTGCCTCGCCTCAAAGAAAGCAAGTTACCAGCAGGTGGTCCAAAATCTCCCGGCAATATTGAGCAATAAAAGGAACAAGGTTTTCACAACGACCTGACTAATTACTGTTACCCTCAAACCCTCACGTTTAAAGCCAAGTGGCTGGTTAACCTGGCAAAAGGTGCCTGGAACAGCACTGACTGATGAAAGGTCCACATCTGACGTCTCCCATTAAGAACTTCCTGCAGCTCTCGATCAAGTCTTCCGTGTTCTGAAGTGATTCCCACAGAAAGAACGATTCTTCAGGTGCGGGTGTTTTGTAGGCCCATCTGTCATTGTGACGTGGTAATTTGATAGAAGCATAGAATAATACAACACAGAAAACAGGCCATTCGGCCCTTCTAGTCTGTGCTGAAACTTTATTCCGCTAGTCCCATTTACCTGCACCCAGTCCATAACCCTCCAGACCTCTCCCATCCATGTATCTATCCAATTTATTCTTAAGAGTGAGCCTGCATTTACCATGTCAGATGGCAGCTCGTTCCATACTCCCACCACTCCCTGAGTGAAGAAGTTCCCCCTAATGTTTCCCCTAACCTTTCCCCCTTCACCCTAAAGCCATGTTCTCTCGTACTTTACTCTCCTAATCTAGGTGGAAAGAGCCTACTCGCATTAACGCTGTCTATACACCTCATAATTTTGTAAACCTCTATCATATTTCCCCTCATTCTTCTACGCTACAAGGAATAAAGTCCTAATCTGCTCAATCTTGCCCTGTAACTCAACTCCTGAAGACCCGGTAACATTCTAGTAAATCTTCTCAGCACTCTTTCAATCTTACTGATATCCTTCCTATAGTTAGGTGACCAGAACTGCACACAATACTCCAAATTTGGCCTCACCAGTGACTTTAATAACCTCACCATAACGTACCAACTCCTGTACTCAATACTTTGATTTATAAATGCCAGGATGTCAAAAGCCTTCTTTACAACCCTGTCTACCTGTGACGCCACTTTCAAGGAATTATGTATCTGAACTCGCAGATCCCTTTGTTCCTCCGCACTCCTCAGTGCCTTACCATTTACTGTGTATGTCCTACCTTGACTTGTCCTTCCAAAATGCAACACCTCACACTTGTCTGCATTAAATTCCATCTGCCATTTTCTGGCCCATTTTTCCAGTTGGTCCAGATCCCTCTGCAAGCTTTGAAAGCCTTCCTCGCTGTCCACAACGCCTCCAATCTTAGTGTCATCAGCAAACTTGCTGATCCAATTTACCACATTATCATCTAGATCATTGATCTGAGCTTTGTTCTGGCATTTCGATTCAATAACCCAATCAAAATGGCACACAAGTTGACCAGAGTTTGCAATAGCTACTCTCCTGGAAATAGCATCCTAAGGTAGTATATTTATTAATTTATGGTTGTTGGACACTCATGGGGGCTCTGGCTGACCCAGTCCCTGAGATCGCTTTAAAAATCCACCCCAAACGTAAAATACCCTTGCAGCAAGTAGCTGCTTCGCAATGTTACTTCTCCCAAGTAAAATGGCTGACCATTAATGGTCTAATGTTTAACGACCAAGTAGATAGTCCCAGCTTTTGCTCTGCTGAGTGAAATCATTCATGATTGTCTTGTGTTTACCAGCACACATTCACTTCCAACTTACTATGGGATGTTTTAAGGGAGAATTTACTTGCACGAGCTGGTGCATAAAAGAGGAATGGATGTGTGTTGTGTTCCACCTCCAAACTTTGTTCCAGTTTTGGATTTCAATTCAGGAATTCAATTCACACACCAGTCCTCATTGAGGGGTCAGCAGAAGAAAGGGTGAGCAGCTTCAAGTTCCTGGGTGTCAACACCTCTGAGGATCTATCCCGGGCCCAACACACTGATGCAATCGTGAAGTAGGCACGCCAGTGGCTCTACTTCATTCGGAATTTGAGGAGGTTCGGTATGTCACCAAAAACTCTTGCAAATTTCTACAGATGTACGGTGGAGAGCATTCTGACTGGTTGCATCACCACCTGGTATGGAGGCACCAATGCGCGGGATCGCAAGGGGCTGCAGAGGGTTGTAGACTCAGCCAGCTCCATCACAGGCACAACCCTCCCCACCATCGAGGACACCTTCAAGAGGCGGTGCCTCAAGAAGGCGGCATCCATCATTAAGGACCCTCACCACCCGGGACATGCCCTCTTCACGTTACTACCATCGGGAAGGAGGTACAGGAGTCTGAAGACCCACACTCAACAACTTAGGAACAGCTTCTTCCCCTCCGCCATCAGATATCTGAACGGTCCACGAACACTACCTTGTTATTCCTTTTTGTTTATGCGCTATTTATTTATTTTTGTAACTAATAGAAATTTTGCCTTTGCACTGTACTGCTGCTGCAAAACAACAAATTTCATTTCATCTAAGTGGATAATAAATCCGATTCTGAATTAAATTTCAGCAGAAGTGCGACGTGGACACATTACCACCGTGGAGTGGGTCAATGAAGCTGAAGAACTCGAGAACAAATATCTAACCCTTCATGTTCTCCTTTCCCCTGGATGTGATAGACCTCAGTAATCATTAATCCTGTCCTCTGCATGCTCATCAGTTCAAGCCAGACTTGCTGATACTGCCCTTCCCTTGGATGTTGATTCCACCATTCACTTCCGAGCAGCTTAGAAGGTACAGAAGCCACCCCTCTTACGCTACCATTGTTTTCTCAACCCATCTCCAAATATTGAACTGCCCATAACCCTTTAGCCCAAATTTCGGTTCCTCCACAGTCTCATGGTAAGTTCTCATGGCATGCAAGTTTGCTGAATGTGCAGTCTCTTGTATCAGACACCATGCAGATTCAACGTTACACAGATTAGGAGAGTCCCAGTTCCAGGACTGGGGCAATGTAATCTTGCCCAACAAGCTCTTCTCATCTTTGCTATGATTGGAAGTGGTCATGCTTTAAGTTCACATAATGAGAGCGTCAGGTTATTTGATCACATCACTGAGAGCATTCTGGCCACGATACATACAGGTGTACTTTGCAACCAGGATCAGTGAATAACAGTCGGGATTGGGAATCCTTGTTGATTTTTCCCATCCTCTTAACTGTGAAGTTTCTCTCGCAATGTATTTAGTGAAATTCTGTGTGGCACGGAAGATCTCGCATTCAAACAAAAACTCGCCATATCTCTCATGAACATCTCGCAATATTTTCATTGTTGCTAAGTAACTGTAGCAGCTATTTGACACGCAGCATGCTTTTCAAAGGTAGCAACAAGATCTATCTAGATTACATATTGTGTCCTTTGATGGAGCTGAGGAATCCAGAGAGCACTCTGCTCCTTTTGGAAACAGTCATGGGATTTTCGACAACTTGGTATTGTCCAACATGGATCACATTCAAAGTGCGTGGATTGGGCTTGAATCATTAGTCAACAGCTGTCTGAGTGGAAGATGAAAGAGCCAAGAAGGCACTTGGAGCTGAAAACAAATGCTGGAGATACTCAGCCTATCAGGCAGCACCTGTGGAGAGAGAAACAGAGTTAATGTTTTGGGTAAATGACACCAGGGACCATTTGCCTGTCCTTGGAAAAGGAGAGTTGGAGCACTGAAATGAGTAGAGTTGTCTGCAGATTGCATTATAGTTATAAATTGGCTCTTTGGTGAATCCAGTAATGTCTACAGGAATGGTGAGTGCCTTTGTAATAAGGTGAACACTCTAGTGTCCATCCACCAAGTCATGATACAAGGAAGAGCTTGTTATATCTGGCAAGATCCCAAGCCATGGATGCAGTGCAAAGGGGTTGCATGGTCTGCCTCCTCAGGTATTGTAACATAACCCCATTTTACCTCATCGGCTCTTGAGTAGCTGACTTGGGTGGAGTGGTGTAGGACCTTCATGATGGTCTGACCTCCTCTGCCAGCATAGAAATCTACTTGCATAATGTCACCCACTGTCAAGTTGACCCATCACAGTCCTTGCAGGTGGTTGTTGGTTACCTGTGGAGAGGAAGCTCCTATGTGACTATGCAGAAGGCTTCTGGCATCCTATGTTTACTGTTTCCTACGTTGGCTGGCACCGGCTCTCCAGCTGTCGGGTGATGCTATTCCACCAAGGATGCACAAGCTGTTGATATTTGTTTCTTTTACTGAATGCATTATTTACTGATAATCCACCGCTGTTTTACTTCTGGTTGTGAATTATACTCCATGCACAAGTTCTAAAACTGACATGAGTTAACACTGGAATAAAATACAGAAAACTCTTAAGAGCATAAATATAGTTTTGCATTTTATCTAACCTAGGCAGATTTTAGCCGAAGGTCATTTTTACTTCCAACAGTGTAGTAAATTGTCTTTATCTGTGACCTTGTTTAGGTGGATAGGCTTGGCCCTACACATAGATATCATGTGAACGACAGCGTGGACAGGTCAGGTGAAATAGTGAGAATCAGGTAAGTATGTAAGGGGAATAGAGAGACAGAAAGTGTAATAAGGGGAAATGTAAGCAGGAAAAAGGTGCGTGTCGATGAATGGGTGGGAAGAGAAAGTTCACAGACATTGTAAAAGAAACTTGCAGATACTGGGAATCTAATGCAACACGGCTCGGTACGGCAACTGCTCTGCCTGGGACTGCAAGAAACTGCAGAGAGTTGCGGACACAGCCCAGCACATCACGGAAACCAGCCTCCCCTCCATGGGCTCTGTCTATAATTTTCGCTACCTCAGTAAAGCAGCCAACATAATCAAAGACCCCCACCCACCCTGGACATTCTCTCTTCTCCCCTCTCCCATCAGGCAGAAGATACAAAATCCTGAAAGCATGTACCACCAGCCTCGAGGTTCCCTAATATGATAAATTGGACTCTTGACCTCTCAATCTACCTCGTTATGACCTTGCACCTTATTGCCTACCTGCACTGCACTTTCTCTGTAGCTGTGATGCATTACTCTGCATTCTGTGTTGTTTTACCTTGTACTACCTCAATGCACTGCAATGAATTGATCTGTACAAACGGTATGCAAAACAATTTTTTTTAACTGTGCCTTGGTACAAGTGGTAATAATAAACCAATTCCAATTTAAAAAAACAATGGTGGAAACACTAAAGTCAGGCAGCATCTGTGGAAAGGGAAACCAAGTTTACATTTCAAATCAGAGACCCTTTTTGCAGACAAAGTTAGTTATTCAGAGGCTGGGGCTGGAAAAATAAGTGATTGAGAGAGGGGGTAGAGAATGTGCAGTCCTGCAGGGAAGGTGATGCCCAGAGCCTGAGAACACAGGACAAGTATCATCTCCACAGTCAGAGAGAGGTGGCTGGGAAATGTACAAACGGCAGTTTGTGAATTGGAGGCTCAAGAGATTTTGCAGATGCTGGATGTATCTGGAGCAATACACAAAAAGTGCTGGAGGAACTCAGCAGGTCAGGCAGCAAACATGGAGGGAAATAAACAGTCGACGTTTCGGGCCGAGACCCTTCATCAGGACTGGAAAGGAAGAGGGCAGAAGCCGGAATAAAAGGGTTGGAGGAGGGGCAGGAGCACACGTAGGCAGGGGTCACCCTCTCACCTGGACTCACCGCTCACCTGAACTCACCCATCCTCTGCCTGCGTGTACTCCTCCCCCTCCCCCCCCCCACCCCCACCTTCTTATTCCGGCTTCTGCCGTCTTCCTTTCCAGTCCTGATGAAGGGTCTCGGCCCGAAACGTCGATTGTTCATTTCCATCCATGGATGCTGCCTGACCCGCTGAGTTCCTCCAGCACTTTTTGCGTGTTGTGAACTGGAGGGTCTGAATTCTGTTGCACAAGTAATGTAGATGACAAAGAAAATTAAATTAAGAGGCGTGGGAAAAAGTCAAAGAAAACATAGGAATAAAAAGACTTTAAAATCTCTCCCAAAAATTGAAAACATGGAAGAGTGAAACTCCACATTTAATACTTAATTTTCATTGCCAGGTAAATTTATCATTAATTTGCATTTATTACATTGTTAAAGAGTACTTACACTTATAATGGCAAACGTTAACTTTCTGTGGCAAGTTTAATGCGACACAGCAGTGTAGCAGTTAGCATAACGCTATTACAGGGCCAGCAACCCGGGTTCAATTCCCGCTGCTGTCTGTAAGGAGCTTGTTTGTTCTCCCTGTGTGTCTGCATGGGTTTCCTCTGGGTGCTCCAGTTTCCTCCCACGTTCCAAAGACATGTGGGTTAGGAAGCTGTGGGCATGCTATTTTGGTGCCGGAAGCGTGGCGACACTTGCGGGCTGCCCCCAGAACACTCTGCACAAAAAAGATGCATTTCACTGTGTGTTTCGATGTACATTTAATTTTTTAATTTAATTTTATTTACAGCGTGGTAACAGGCCCTTCTGGCCCAACGAGTCCGTGCCGCCCATTTTAAACCCAAATTAACCTACCCGTACGTCTTTTGGAATGTGGGAGGAAACCGGAGCACCCGGAGGAAACCCACGCAGACACGGGAGAACGTACAAACTCCTTACAGACAGCAACGGGAATCGAACCCCGATCGCTGGCACTGTAATAGCGTTGTGCTAACTGCTACGCTACCGTAAAGAAATTTTGTCTTATGGTCTAGTTGCACAAGAAGGGGGAACCTGTAGGTTAGTGAATGGCAGGGCAGCGCCACTCTGAGAGGAACCTTTGGGAATTCACACCCAGCTGCACTTTTGCCCCTCTCCTGAAGTTTCTCCACCATGCTTCTGTACCTAATGACTGCTGCTATTAAGCCTATTCTTGAAATATAAACAAAAAAATTCAAGTGCTGCTGGAAGGTGGTCAACTCGGTGAAGGATGGCCCTTTGGTATGCCCGAAACTTGTTGGAGAAGTGGCAGATGGAGTTCTATCCGGACAAATGTGAAGTGATACACTTCAGAAGATCAAACTTGAAGGCAGAGTACAAGGTTAATGGCAGGATTCTGAGCAGTGTGGAGGAACAGAGGGATCTAGGGGTCCACATCCATGGATCCCTCAAAGTTGCCGCACAAGTTGATAGGGTTGTTAAGAAGGCGTACAGTGTGTTGGCCTTCATTAGTCGGGGTATTTAGTTCAAGAGCCGTGAGGTAATGTTGCAGCTCTATAAAACTCTGGTTAGACCACACTTGGAGTATTGTGTTCAGTTCTGGTCACCTCATTATAAGAAGGATGTGGAAGTTTTAGAGAGGGTGCAGAGGAGATTTACCAGGATGCTGCCTGGATTGGAGAACATGTCTTATGAGGAAAGGTTGAGCGAGCTAGGGCTTATCTCTTCGGAGCGACGCAGGATGAGAGGTGACTTGATAGATTACGTATTTAAGATTATGAGAGGCATAGACAGAGTGGACAGCCAGCACCCTTTCCCCAGGGCGGCCATGGCCAATAGCAGATGGTGTCCATTTAAGGATGGTGGAGGAAAGTTTGGGTGAGATGTCAGAGGTAGGTTTTTTACACAGTGATGGGTGCCTGCAATGCACTGCAGGGGTGGTGGTAGAGGCTGATACAATAGGGCCATTTAAAAGACTGAGATAAGCACATGGATGTAAGAAAGATGGAGGGTTATGGGCTGTGTAGGAGGCAAGGGTTAGATTGATCGTGGAGTTGGTTTATATAGGTCGGCACAACATCGTGGGCTGAAGGGCCCGTACTGTGTTGTACTGTTCTATGTCTTCCAGCACTGTGAGATGTCCATAAGGGAATGCTGCTGACTGGCACAGTCCTAGGCTGCAGGAGGACGTGCTGAGGGACGCACTGAAGCTCGGGGCAGCTGATGCTCGGGCTCGGTGGGGAAGGCCCACAGTCGAGGCTCCTTCTGCTACCGCGCATGGAGGGGCAAGAGTCCAGTGGGGAAGCCCCTCCAACAGTGAAAGGGTGTGTCACCCCAGGGAGCCACGTGAGGGGCAATGGTGCTATGTTTGTTCGTGTTTTTATTTAAAGTTTACACTTCTGAATGTAACAACCATGAATGTTAAGGTTTTGATTTGCACTGTTTCTTCCTTTGTATATATTTTTAATCATGAATAAAGTCTATTTTTGAGATACAAAAAAAACCCTCTATTTTGATGTTAAACTCCGGTTCAATTGAGTATGTGAGGTTTTGAGTGAGAGGGGAATGAGTGTTTTATTTTGTTTTGGCCATGGTAACATAAATGGATTTGTTTAGCAAGGCGCATGCCCCTTTAAAAGTACAGCCTCTTCTGATTGGGCTACTGTGGAGCCCACACCCAAGCAAACAGGCTTGATTTACTGCTTACAGGTGTGTAATTGACAATGCTTCAGAGGAGATAGTCGGTTAAACATGGAGCATTCACAATAAGGCCAGTAGATAACAAAGTTGAAGTGTTTGCCCGGGACACAACACATCAGTTAACGGTGCATTGTGCGATGTCTTCTCTTCTTTGATAAAGTAATTTCAAAGAGATTGTTCAAGGTTTGCTTGGTGTGTTCACAATGCTCTTCCTGTTTAAGGAACAAGATGAAAAAAAATGAACACCGAAGGTAATCTCTCAACCACTTCCCAGAAAATGTCAACCACAATTGAATCAAAATGAATATTTCATGCTGGTATGGGCTTTCAAAGTTGGTGGGGCTGGGTTGAATATTTTATAATCCCACCAATTTCTCCATTTCTCATCTCCTTAAGGTTTAAAATATTTGCTGTAATACTTTCTTACAGAGAAGGAAGGTGCCTAGTTCAATGGCAACCAAGTTGTCCCTCCTAATTCATCACTGTTGGAACTACAGATTGTTTCTGGATTAATGCATGGTTTCCCTTCTAGTATATGGTCTAGTGATGTGGAGGACACTGGCTTAATATCTGGGACATACAAACCAGTCTGTGTTGGATTGATTGTGCTGTGTTCAATCCTAAAGGATGAAAGACTCTTACTGGCCATCCCCAAGAGGAAGTGGGGAGCCCTGTGTAAATGTGGCACAGTCCCACAGTGTGCCATCGATATATTTGTGAGTGGCAGTACTGGAAAGATGGTGTAGTTAATTAAAAAAAAGAATCCTGGATAGCAGCATACAACGTGCAGTATCCATCAGGAAACCAAGAGCAAATGGCGTTAGATTGTTATCGGGAGCAGGGTTGCTGTGGTTGTCCTCTTTGTGCTGGCCAAGAGGATTTGATAACACAAGGATTTGTGTGTCTGACCTTGTCCAATGCCTCTTCCCAGCCTGCTGCACAGCAAGGCCACACTTCAGAGGGATAGGATAAGATGCATCAATGGTGGCTCTGCTGATTCACAGCCCACTGACACTCCCTCTTGTTTCAGCACAATACTCTTGTTTGGAGTCCAACAGCAATTCTTAAAAGCAACGGGAATAGTTCAAAACAAACAAGGCCAGCTGCTCAAACAGTGACAGATTCTGTGGTGAACTTGTGAGAACGTTGGTTCTGTTCAAAGGAATTGGAATCTTGCTCCTGTCAGCCTCTTCTAACTGAAGGCAAATGGCTGGGCAGAGTAATTTGGCAATGAGCTTTGGTATCGACCGCAAGGGGAGAAGTTACTGATCATCTTACAATTTGTGGTCAGCTCGTAACATGTTATATATAACATAGAATACTACAGCACAGCACAGGCCCTTCGGCCCACAATGTTGTGCCGACATTTTATCCTGCTCTAAGGTCTATCTAACCCTTCCCTCCCACATAGTTCCCCATTTCTCTATCATTCATGTGACTATCTAAGAGCCTCTTAAATGTTCATAATGTTTCTGCCCCCACAACCTCTGCTGGCAGTGCGTTCCACACACTCACCACTCTCTGTGTGAAAAAAGCTTATCTCTGACATCCCCTTATACCTTCCTTCAATCATCTTAATTTTATGTCCCCTCATGTTAGCCATAGTCACCCGGGGAAAAAGTCTCTTACTGTCCACTCGATCTATGCCTCTTATCATCTTGTACACCTCTATCAAGTTGTCTCTCATCCTCCTTCTCTCCAAAGAGAAAAGTCCCAGCTTGCTCAACCTATCCCCATAAGACATGCTCTCCAATCCAGGCAGCATCCTGGTAAATCTCCTCTGCACCCTCTCTAAAGCTTCCACATCCTTCCTATAGTGAGGTGACCAGAAATGAACACAGTACTTATGAAATTGTGAACACATAACTTATGTTATGGGAGTCTGAGCTGGCTGAGTCTTGGCTTCTTGATTGATTAAATTATCTGTATTTCTTGTATCAGTATAATATTTTAAAACTGAGGAACTGGAAAGCCCTGTGAGGTAGTTTGGTCCCAGAGGTCAGTGTGAAGTGAGAGTATCCCCACTCTGGTCTGTCAAGACCTCCCACATGGGTCAGTAAACAGACTTTCTCCTTTCTGACATTGGCCATGCTTTCAAAAAGGTCCCAGGCATCCTATTGCTGTGTAAGCAACCGATCACACTGAAGAATTCTCATGGGCAGTAATCCTGGTAATAATCAGCACAGTTTGTAGCAAACATTTTATAGAGTGGCAAAGTTCATAAAGTGCACAAGATCAAGCAACAAATTGAAATATAAGCAAGTACTTTCAAGGACGTGGATTTCCTCCAGGTGCTCCGGTTTCCTCCCACATTCCAAAGACATATGGGTTAGGATGTTGTGGGCCATGCTATGTTGGCACTGGAAGCATGGCGACACTTGCGGGCTGCCCCCAGAACACTCTACGCAAAAGATGTACTTCACTGTGTGTTTCGATGTACATGTGACTAATAAAGATATCTTATTATCTGCTGGAGGAACTGCATGTGCAGTCTCTTGTGTCTCCAAGACTTCTTGTGCATTTTTGCACATCACCACACCTCCATTGTCATTCTATAAAAACCTATCAAACGTGCGAAGTGTTTTTGAAACATAACGCCAAGCTTGAGCTCTATATAAAAATCAGCCTGAGGACATTTACAGACTAACACAATCCTTCAGCACAATGCTGAGTCAACCTTTAAGGAGCCACAGTCCTAAGTTTCTAACAGCAATCGTTTAGGTCGGATTTACACCCCCAAAGTAGGCATTTATGATCCTCCTTAAACCATAAATACTATCATCATAAACTCTGACGTTCTGAGAAATATGTGTATGTACGAGCTGCTCTCTCCAATTTGCAAGTAAATCACATCAGATTAAATGCTCTGTGGCTAGTTAAATGGACGATTATTGTTATCCCCTAAGGAATAAATGGCACTAGTCTCTTCCTCCCTTTCCCACTTTTTCTCTGTCTATTTCCCACTTCCTCCTGAGAACATTGACCCACTTCTTTCTGCAAAGCAGCACCAATCCTCTGACAGCTCATGGAATGGCAAATCCCACACCTAGGGGATGAATGTTTCCTCAGGCAGCACCCTGGAGTTGAGGATGACTAGTTACCACTCCAGTTCTATGGGTTTGGAAAAGGTGTAGGCGGGACGCAGAGCTCTGCCGCAGGTGAGGTGGGTGTGGACAGAGCATGCCTGGGGGGTGGGGGCAGGTGTGCAGACTATGTTAGTGGAACAGGACGGGGTGAGTATAACGCGGGGAAGTGAGCAGGCAGCAGCCCAAGCCTGGACGGGAATGTGGTGGGTGTCCCCACAGATGGGGATCAGGAAGGGTTCTGTGTGGGAAGGGGGAGCGGTGGTGAAGGGGGAAGGAAACACTAAGGCAGAGTGATGCTGTCACAGTGGGACCGGCTGTGTCTCCATCTGTCTGTCTGTCTGAAACGGCAGCACTGATTACACACTGCCTTTCCTTAAAGTTACCCACTCTCTGCTTACTGTCAATTATTCAGTCCACAATCCATATCAGGGGCGGCACGGTAGTGTGGTGGTTAGCGCAACGCTATTACAGCACCAGTGACCCGGGTTTGATTCCGGCCGCTGTCTGTAAGGAGTTTGTACGTTCTCCCCATGTGCCTGCGTGGCTTACCTCCGGGTGCTCCAGTTTCCTCCCACATTCCAATGACGTAAGGGTTAGTAGATAAACGTGTAATTGGGCGGCGTGGGCTCGTTAGGTCAGAAGGGCCTGTTACCGTGCTGTATAAATAAAGTTTTAATACATCACCCGATTCCAAGTTTTCAACCACAGCCAGTGGATGGCAGTTTATCGAACCTTGCATGAACCCACTTTATCTACCCAGCCCACTGAGCTCCAAATACTCCCACAAACTGTCACACACAATTCCATTCTGAATCTTCCTGACTATATTTCAATTTCCTGTGTGCCGTGGTATCAGATACAGGGCACTGACACCAGATTATCTGTTTCCTTGTCCCTTTCACGATGTACGTCAGTGGTAATAAACCTGGTTCTGATTCTGATGCTTTTCAATCCAAGGGAAACGTTCTATAATCCAGGGATGGACGGTTAAAACCAATGGAACCACAGGCTCTATAGAGATGTCTCTGAATCCCCTTGGATGCAGGCTGCCAAGTCCAGTATCTTTATCAAGTTTTAATCGCAAACACTTCTGTCTTGTACTTTACCAGCCCTAATTTCTTGGACTCTGAATAGATGCTTGGTTCCCCACTCTTTCCAAAATGTTTTGTCTTCAACTGTGATGACAAATGTAAATCAAGTCTTTAATACTTCTACCAATTTAATCTTCCCCTATACAATGTTCCTGTAAGGGACCCACATTTACTGTTGCTGATCTCAACATGTTACACAGCTTTGAAAGCCTTTGTAATGTGCTTTTATCCCTCGTTATTCTTTGTTTCATCAGTTCCTTGGGCAGATTTTGCACATTTCCAAATGCCTCTCGATTCCCAAGACTGTTGCCATGTTTTGCCAATATTTTCAGCGTCTCCCTTTGGTCTATTGTTTTCGTTCTGTTGGCCGTGGCCGTACTGTGTGTTCCCTGGTATTTCATTGTGTTCATTACAATGAATCAGTTTTGTGTGTAAATGTTTCCCAGTGCCGATCCAAGGTAGACAGAGGGTGAGATATAGGGCAAGCATGAGCTATTGAAGAGTTGGAAGCAACGGGTCATTTTACTGCTTCATAGTCGTACAGCGCGGAAACAGGGTCTTCAGCTCACCTCGCCCCTTGGTGACCATCAGGCACCCAGTAGACAAATCCCATTTACCAGCACTCGTTCCATATCCTTCCACACCTTGGCGATTCCAGTGCTTGTCCAGATATTTGAAAGTTAATGTGTACCTTGCAGATTATTTGCCCAAATAGCTGCTGCTTGAAGACTTGTGAAGATCGCTGGTATAAAGGAGGATGGGCCATTTTCAGGTTACCAATTGATTTCAACAAGCAATGGATGCTTTCCAAATATTTCATAGCATAGCCATAACCCACAGATAAAAATATTGAACGTTTCCCTTATACGATGAGATGGACTCTTGACCTCACAATCTACCTTATTGTGACCTTGCACCTTATTGTCTATCTGCACTGCACTTCCCTGTAGCTGTGACACTTTACTCTGTATTCTGTTATTGTTTTTACCCTGGACTACCTCAATGCGCTGTGTAATGAATTGATCTGTACGAACGGTAAGCAGGACAAGTTTTTCACTGTACCTCGGTACAAGTGACAATAATAAACCAATACCAAGTGCTGACTTTAAAACTTCTGCAAAAGTCAGTTGCTGCCAGCCATGTGTGCATTGCTCGGCTATTCCCTTGGCGTGGAGCATCCTTGGGAAAGTGAGCAGAGGGCAGATGGAGTGGGGTATGCATCCAGAGGGAAGTGGACAAAAATAGAGAGAAGGGCTCTCAGCAGTGAGCCATATTGCCCAGGTAGGAACAGCGTGAGGCATCTGTGCTAACTATGAGCAACCTATCCCAAATCTACACCCGGCTGTAGCCATATATGTATTGGTTTATTATTGTCACTCGTACCGAGGTACAGTGAAAAACTTGTCTTGCATATCGTTCGTACAGATCAGTTCATTACACAGTGCATTGAGGTAGTACAGGGTAAAAACAATAACAGAATACAGAGTAAAGTGTCACAGCTACAGGGAAGTGCAGTGCAGGTAGACAATAAGGTGCAAGGTCATAAGGTAGATTGTGAGGTCAAGAGTCCATCTCATCATATAAGGGAATCGTTCAATAGTCTTATCACCATGGGATAGAAACTGTCCTTGAGCCCGGTGGTATGTGCCCTCAGGCTCCTGTATCTTCTGCCTGATGGGAGAGGGGAGAACAGAGAATGACCCAGGTGCATGGGGTCTTTGATTATGCTGGCTGCTTCACCAAGGCAGCGAGAGGTAAAGACAGAGTCCATGGAGGGGATGCTGGTTTCCGTGAGGTAACAAGGCAAGGACAGCATTGCCAATGGTTGTGAAGGTGACTGGCCATGAACCTTTATGCACGGCAGTCTCCTGAGGTGGAGCTGGAGATATTTGCAACACTCCTTGACTTCAGCAATACTGTCCCTTTAATGTTATCTGCACCTGTTTTCTGAATGGTTGCTCTGTGCTATATTAACAAATGCCATTAGAGAATCCATATGTAATATCTGCCAAACTATCTTTCACCAGACGTTGCTTCACAAATGATTCAATCATCTTAGACACACGTGATTTCCCTTTAATTGCAGACAGTCCACTATTGACCTATGCTTCTCCAGTGACTTGCCCTTGACAAGTATTTCTGGTAACTTTCACACCACAGATCTCTAACTGATTTCTGTGGGTTATCCCTCAAGTTCAAGTTTATTATCATTTGGCCCATTTTGTGACGTTTGCAAGTCCTCCTGAACTTCGGCAACCCCTAACCGCAGTATCCAAGGAGGACCTGAAAGACAGTGGTCAGAGTTGCTCACACCTCGCTGCCAGCTTCTCTTGGTTGTCTTGTGTGAAGACTGGTGTGAGGTGCTTCATTCGGTAATCTCCATCACGCCTTCTCCCCTGCACAAGATTTCCTTTTCCTTTGTCTCAAATTGGCCACGCACTTTCTAAAACCTTGAAATGTTTATTTTTTTGGGATCCCTTTTTGATATACTCATCTTTTCTTAAACGATCTCCTTGCTCTTGTATTCTTTTTAAGCCTGCCCCTGCATTCTCTTTATGCCCTCTAGTACATTTTCTTCCTAATGTTTGTCACAGACGTCATTTAACTGCTTCATTTTGACCTTTATTTCATAATAATCCTCCTCCTAGGGTTTTAAGAGTAGTGGAACTATAATCTTATTATGATCATTTGCTCTGCTTCTCCTAGTCAGCAGTGACGTGAGCACAGCCCCAAGATTTGCTCTGAATAAAATAAGATAAGATACCCTTATTAGTCACATGTACATCAAAACGCACAGTGAAATACATCTGTGTAGAGTGTTCTGGGGCAGCCCGCAAGTGTCGCCACACTTCCAGCACCAACATAGCACGCCCAAAACTTCCTAATCTGTACATCTTTGGAATGTGGGAGGAAACCAGAGCACCCGGAGGAAACCCACGCAGACACGGGGACAACGTACAAACTCCTTACGGACAGCGGCCGGAATTGAACCCGGGTCACTGGCGCTGTAAAGCGTTACGCTAACCGCTACACTACCGTGCCTCTGGATGCCCAGTGTTAGAGGTAGTGCAATCGCAACCCGAACATTTAGAGTCATAGAGAGATACAGCACAGAAACAGGCCCTTCGGCCCATCTGGTTCATGCCAGTCACCCGCTTACACTATTCCTGCATTAATCCTATTTTTCATTCTCCGCACATTCTCATCAACCCCCACCCCACCCCCCCCCCCCACCCCCCCAGTCTCTACCATTCAGCTACACATCAGGAGAATTCAGTAGCCAATTAACCTACCAACCTGCACGTCTTTAGGACATAGGAGGAAACCGGAGCACTAGGGGGAAAACCCCACGCGGTCACAGGGAGTGCGGGCAAACTCCAGACAGACAACACCTGAGGTCAGGATTGAACCCAGGTCTCTGGCGCTGTGAGTCGGTGGCTCTACCTGCTGTGGCACCCACAGCGCTGTGGTCAGTGTTTCACTGTAGTCCCACTCTGAGCATTTCCTTGTTTACTTAGTGTTAGCGATGTAATAATATGAAGATGGCCACTAAGTACCAGTGGAATTGTGTGAGCATTTTCTGGAGTACCACATATAATTGATGTTATATTTTGAGCATTGCTACAAGTCAGTGATAAGTCAATTACAGTATAGACCATAAGATATCGGAGCAGGATTAGGCCATTCAGCCCATCGAGTCTGCTCCACCATTCAATCATGGTTAATTTTCTTTTCCAACCCCATTCTCCCACCTTCTCCCCATAACCTTCAACCTCCTTGCCAATCAAGAACCTATCAAACTCTGCCTTAAATACGCCCGATGACTTGGCCTCTGCAGCCCTGTGTGGCAATGAATTCCACAGATTCACCATCCTCCTCGTGTGGATGAACATTAGCCCAGTACCAAAATGTAAGTGATGTTGCAAGCAGAGTATGTTCATCTGGTTGCCCTGAGGTGGTTGTGCTGTAATAACAGAAGAGACATTTCCCGAGTCAGTCATACAGCACGGTAATAGGTCCTTCAGCCCAACTGATCCATGCTGACCAAGATGCTAGTCCCATTGCCCGCGTTTGGCCCATATCCCTTTAAACCTTTCCTATCAATGTACCTGTCTGATTGTGTTTTAAATGTTGTTATTGTACCTGCCTCGGCCTCTTCCTCTGGCAGCTCATTCCATAGACTCACCACCCTCTGTGGAAAAAACCTGCTCCTCGGGTCCCTTTCTAAATCTTTCCCTTCTCACTTTAAACCTGTGCCCTCCAGTTTTTGATTCCCTTTCCCTGAGAAAAAGACTGTGCGTTCACCCTATCTATGCCCCTCATGATTTTATAAACCTCTGTAAGGTCACCCCTTGTTCTCCTACGCTCCAAGGGATAAAGTCCTAGCCTGCCCAACCTCTCCCTATAACTCAGGCCCTTCTCATAAATCATCTCTGCACTCTTTTCCAGCTTAATGAAGTCTTTCCCATAACATGGTGACTAAAACTGAACAAGTGCGGCTTCACCAACATCTTGTACAACTGCAACATAACATCCCTACTTCTATACTCGATACCCTGACTGATGAAGGCCGGTGTGCCAAATGCCTTTTCACCAACCTGTCTACCTGTGACGCCACTTTCAGGGAACCGTGTACTTGTTGTACTCTTAGATCCCTCTGTTCTACGACACTCCCCAGGGCCCTACCGTTCACCGTGAAAGTCCTACCCTGGTTTGACTTCCCAAAATGCAACATCTTGCACTTATCTGAAATGAAGGCCATTCGCCGTTCCTTGGCTCAGTTACCCAGCTGATCAAGAGCCCCCTGTAATTCTTGATAACTGCCTTTGCTGTCTACGACACCACCTATTTTAGTGTCATCTGCAAACTTACTAACCACGCCTCGTACATGCTCATCTCCTAGATGACAAACAACAAAGGGCCCAGCACCAACCCCTAGGGAACACCAGTAGTCATGGGTCTTCGGTGAAGGAAAACCAACCATCCAGCACCATCATCATCCTCTGCTCCCTACCGTCAAGGTAATTATGTTTCCACTTAGCCAGCTCTTCCTTGATCCCATGGGATCTACTCTTCCAGACCAGCCTTCCATGTGGGACCTTGTCAAAAGCCTTGCTAACGTCCGTGTAGATCATGTCCACCACACTGCCCTCATCTATCCTCTTTGTTACTCTAACAGATGAGTAAGACACGAGTTCCCACACAAAGCTCTGCTGACTACCCCAAATCAGTCCTTGTCCATCCATTGCTCTGTGTAAGTGATACTACAGTTACAGTTTGCTATGCTTTCTGCTAGATTAGCTGTATAATAACTTCCTCTGAAACTATATGTAAGCAAAATTGTAATGAGCAGTTCCACTGGTGCTGTGTGTTGTTGAATTAATAATGGTATCAGCTGACCCACTAGTACAGTGGTGATCCACACACACTGTGACCGTTTTCTATGGTTGCTGTCTGCTGGTACTATTTTAATTAAAAATTGAGAGTACCCAAAATGTACCTTGTATTAGTAATACTGCAAATACAGTGTGAATGTCAGTGATACTACTCCATGTATGAACGTTTCCAATGGTGTTTATGAATACATTAGGAGGGTCCCCTCTGGTTTAAACATGGTATAAACATTGTTTCCGATTGTTGATGCAATTATCAGGTGAATACTCCCTCCCTCTGTGCTGGTGATGTTGGAGACACCGAGGAGCTTTCCTCCAATTGCTGTGTGTGATTTATTGAACACTCTGATTCTGGTGTTCCAGTCACGTGGTAATCACAGTACAAACTCTTCCTTGACTTTCCGTGTCCAGTTACATTGATTGCACTCTTGAGCTAAAGTGCTGTTTGCTGTGTTAACAATACTGCAAATTTAGTTTGAAAATATTGTACTGGTTGCCATGTCTTTTTGGTATTGTATGAACAATATTCCAGTGATACCATAATTACAGTGTGAATAATTCTGATCTGTACTGGTGTTTGACAGGCTGAACATTCCATCTGGTTGCTATTTGAGATGTGTTAATATTATAAATACAGTGTGAATATTTCCTCTGCTTGGTGCATGACAGTGATATTGAAAACATTGTATGTTGTTGGTGCTGAGTGTAGCTGGTTTTGTTGCTGGCATTCTAATTCCCTATAAATATTTCTGCTTGCTGCTGTGCCAGTGCTAATGAACGCTTGCTCTAATTATGGTGTTCAGTGATATTGTGAAAACAGTGCAAATGGTTCTTGTATTTTTGCCATGAATATTTTCTCTGGCTGCTGTGTGCTGGTGATGTGTAAGCACAACTGCCTTGGAATTAGTCCGTTTTTTTTAATTTGCTAAACTGAGTCTCGCATGAATGCCAATCAGATCCGTGGGAAAACAAAAAGCTTTGAACCTCCCTTAATATCATCTACTGCATCTGATGTTCCAAGTGTGGCCTCCTCGACATAGGTGAGACCAAACGCAGACTATGGAATGTGGGAGGAAACCGGAGCACCCGGAGGAATCCCACGCAGACACACGGGGAGAACGTACAAACTCCTCACAGACAGCGGCCAGAATTGAACCCGGGTCACTGGCGCTGTAATAGCGTCACGCTAACTGCTACACTACCATGCGTGTTATCATTGATGTAAGTTGGTGAAATTATGCCCTTTGAGTCGGCTTGCAAGGCCTAAAGCTGTAGTGGCTTGAAGAAAGAAAGACTTTCATTTACAATGAAGGACAGAAAGACCTTGCAATGACCTGCCCAGAAGTTGGATTGTGTGCACTACATTAAAGTAGCTGGGCCAGGTTCAGTGCAGGTGTAGTGGGACGGAGGCTCCGTTTCCCTGCTGTACAGCTCCATCAACACACAAACAATTTCAATGAAAAATGAAACATAATCGAATATCGGGGATATACCACACTGACCACACGTTCTGTGCTTTGTATTTCTTGCACGGTCTCCTCCTCCTCTAACACGGTAATGCATGGAGGACATGAAGTGATGCCCAACAGCATGCAACACCACCTCCTGGGTTGTCAGTGACACCGGTGTGGCCCATACCATTTGTGTGCTTCTCACAGGGACATAGGCCTTTGTAGAATTCCTGCATCCTCTGGTAATAGCCGACTTGATAGAGGTGTACAAGATGGTAAGAGGCATAGATCGAGTGGGCAGTCAGAGACTTTTTCCTAGGGCAACAATAGCTAACACGAGGGGACATAATTTTAAGGTGATTGGAAGAAGATATAAGGGGGATGTCAGGGGTAAGTTTTTTTTACACAGGGAGTGGTGGGTGCATGGAACGCACTGCTGGCAAAGGTTGTGGGGGCAGATATATTAGGGACATTTAAGAGACTCTTAGATAGACACATGAATGATAGAGAAATGGAGGGCTATGTGGGAGGGAAGGGTTAGATAGATCTTAGAGCAGGATAAAATGTCAGCACAACATTGTGGGCCGAAGGCTGGGTGTTAGTAGAACATAGAACATTACTGTGCTGTAATGTTTGATGTTCTATGTTCTAATAACACCCAGCCCCTCGTACCCGATGTTTCCCAACCACCAAGCCACACCCTCTGTCTGCACTCGTACCAACCCCAACAGCTGATCACGCCCCTTCCCAACTATCATACTCCTCCAACCATTGCTCTGTCCCCTCCCCCTCCCATCACCCTGTCCTACAATATTAGAAAGACATCAGTATTAAGTGAATCAAAGCACCACAGCTGGCAAACTACCCCAAGTCACACATTAGGAAATGCATTGCCGTTCCTACATCCTGAGACCTTCTCCTCAACAACATTGTAGGATTCCCTTCACCAGATCCACAGCAACACCTTTTTGGGAGCAGTTAGAGATGGGCAGAAAATGCTGGCCAGACCCTGAACAGTGAATGTAAGATAAGATGCCTTTATTAGTCACATGTACATCGAAACACACAGTGAGATGCATCTTTTGCATAGAGTGTTCTGGGGGCAGCCCGCAAGTGTCGCCACGCTTCCGGCACCAACATAGCATGCCCACAACTTCCTAACCCGTACGTCTTTGGAATGTGGGAGGAAACCGGAGCACCCAGAGGAAACCCACACAGACACACAGGGAGAACATACAAACTCCTTGCAGACAGCGGCAGGAATTGAACCCGAGTCGCTGGCGGTGTAATAGCATCACGCTAACCACTGCACTACCGTGCCAACCCCCCCTCCCCCACATGGATTTCCACTGCAAACTGTCAGTAATTTCATTCACTAGCACTCTGAATTTTAACAGCATAGTCCTTTTAATCAGAGGACGAAGTGGAGAAATGTAAACGTGGGAATCGTTCTGTAAATATTGCGAAGGACAGTGCAATTTTGAGGAAAAAGTGGTGGGGCGGTGTGGAATTCTGTGGCTTTGACCCAGAGACTGCAGTTTTGTAGGTAAATTCCAGGGCCACCTGTGGCCCCACCACAGACCCCAACCCCTCCGCCCGCCCCCCAGATCTGTGGCTTTCATCGTGGCACCAACATCAAAGATGTGAAACGTGAGGTTGCTTTCCCCCTTGCATTGCACAGAGCTGCTTTTAACTTTCTGTCACCAGCTCAGACACAGATAGATGTCTTTCAAAGATCTCTCCTTTGTGATAACTATTGGCTCGTGATGGCTTTAAAATCTGGTATCTCCGAACCCTAAAGAGATAAGTTGCAGTATTTACATATTTCAAGCATCTCTTGAGATTCCAGTATTTTGGCTCCTATGTTTATTGTGTCTGTATTATCGAATCCAGCCAACTCCCTTGCCCCAGCTTTCTCCCACTCTCACTATCTGGGTGTGTTTCATGAGCCCTCCAGTATCCAGCATTCCCTTGGGGTCGAGGATTAACATAGAACACGGAACACTACAGCACAGTACAAGCCCTTTGGCCCACGATGTTGTGCCAACATTTTATCCTGCTCTAAGATCTATCTAACCCTTCCCTCCCACATAGCCCTCCATTTCTCTATCATTCACGTGTCTATCTAAGAGTCTCTTAGATACCCCTAATGTATCTGCCCTCACAACCTCTGCCGGCAGTGCGTTCCACACACCCACCACTCCCTGTGTAAAAAAAACTTACCCCTGACATCCCCCTTATATCTTCTTCCAATCACCTTAAAATTATGCCCCCTCGTGTTAGCCATTTTCGCCCTGGGAAAAAGTCTCTGACTGTCCACTTGATCTATGCCTCTTATCATCTTGTACACCTCTACCAAGTCACCTCTCATCCTCTGTCTCTCCAAAGAGAAAAGCCCTAGATCACTTAACCTATTACTTGCATTAGAGCCCATATTTTCAGCTACAACCACTGTTTAAGCAAGTTTTCTGTCTAATTTGACAACTACTTGGGCTTCCTTTACCAATTTACAGCATATGGGCATTCTGTAGGTAGGAGGGAATAGCTATGTTGGCACAACATTGTGGGCCGAAGGGCCTGTTCTGTGCTGTACTGTTCTATGTTCTACATTTTATGTTTTAGTACCGACAGGAAAAGACCATGTGTCTGTTGGTATGCCCCATCGGTGACCATCACCGTGGCTGAGCTCCAGGTCTGCATGAATGGCCTTCGACACTATTCACAAACGTCTTTCAAAGTGCTATTGCCATCTGACTCGACCATTCCTCTCTGGCCTATCTCCAAATCCCTCCTAACCCTTTGTTTGTAGTACTACAATTCTCCGTCTTGCATAGACGTAGGTCATCCATAGACGTAGGCTGGAAAATTCCAAAGTTATCCTAAGATTTACAATCCTGTCGGGGAAGAAATTTTCCTCTCATCTGGAAATTGACTTTCTTTCATCCTACATAATGACCATTGACCCTAAACTCTTTGGCCAGGAAGGGTTTATTCCTGCCCTCTGCTACTTGTGTCTCTTCATATTCTCACTAGTAGCTCTGCATTATCCCGCACATGAGCCCAAATTGCTAACACACCCATAGAACCATAGAACCATAGAAAACTACAGCACAGTAAACAGGCCATTCGGCCCTCCTAGTCTGTGCCGAAACATTATTCCGCTAGTCCCATTTACCTGCCCCCAGCCCATACCCCTCCAGACCTCTCTCATCCATGTATCTATCCAATTTACTCTTAAAAGTTAAGAGCGAGCCCGCATTTACCACATCAGATGGCAGCCCATTCCATACTCCCACCACTCTTTGAGTGAAGAAGTTCCCCCTAATGTTCCCCCTAAACCTTTCCCCTTTCACCCTAAAGCCGTGTCCTCTCGTACTTATCTCTCCTAATCTAGGTGGAAAGAACCTACTTGCATTAACCCTATCTATGCCCCTCATCATTTTGTAAACCTCTATCATATCTCCCCTCATTCTTCTCCGCTCCTAACATGCTCAATCTTTCCTTAAAACTCAACTCCTGAAGATCTGGCAACATTCTTGTAAATCTCCTCTGCACTCTTTCAATCTTACTGACATCCTTCCTGTAGTTCGGCAACTGCACACAATATTCTAAATTTGGTCTCACCAATGACTTATACAACCTCACCAAAACGTTCCAACTCCTATACTCAATACTTTGATTTATAAATGCCAGGATGCCAAAAGCCTTTTTTACAACCCTGTCTACCTGTGACTCTACTTCCAAGGAATTATGTATCTGAACTCCCAGATCCCTTTGTTCCTCCGCACTCCTCAGTGCCCCACCATTTACTGTGTGTGTCCTCCCTTGATTTAAATTTGACCCATATCAAATTTACTTTGTAATTTCAAATACAGTACGTCTAACTCATTTCCCACTTTCGTCCTGCCGGTGATACTCTTGAACAACCTCATGTATTTATTAAACATAAAACCACATTAACTTTGCACAGACGCATTATAACTTTTGATGTTACTGGGTCCTAACAATAGATTCCAGCATTTTCCTACTACTACTAGACCTAAAGTAACTGGTTTCTTGGTTCCCTGATGCATTTTCCTTCCAGAAAACTGCCTCAGATGCAATCACAGACTTGTTTTAAAGCCACTTTTCCCAGTTTAGTTTGCTGTGTCTTTCCGAGGACTCAGTTCTTTGACATTAACCCTTGCATCATGCCCCTCTTAATCTGCTGATTTTACTCTGTCCAACTATGTATCCACTGTTCAGAGTCCTGGAATGAGTAGTTTTTTTTATTTATTTTGCTATTTCTTAACTCCACCAATGCCAGTTCGACATTCTGATTTTTTTCTGAGTGAAGTCCCTTTCTCTCTGGAATACTGGAATTCACGGAATTCACTTTTCATGAACAATCTGGTTAATGTGGACGCCAGTCTCTTGGTATGAGGCTGGGCAGTTTGTACAACAATAATGGCACCACTCTTTTCGATTCAATCGCTTTGCATCTAATAATTGCAGTCACAATTAGAACCTTAGATTTGTTACAAAATGGGTTCTTCCTCCCACTCTCAAGTCATTAAGGAATTAAAACAACAACAAACAAGGCAGCGATTATTTTGAGAAAATAGTTCAGTTGATGGATTTGGAATGCATTTAGTCCTTGTGTATCTACCACAGGGACCGATGCAATGATTTACTTAATCTGAGGACAGGGTAGATAACAACTTTTTAAAACATTGTTGGGGTTAATTACTGTGAGAAGTAGAACATTAGAAGATAGAACATTACAGTGCAGTACAAGCCCTTCAGCCCATGATGTTGTGCCAACATTTTATCCTGCTCTAATATCTATCTAACCCTTCCCTCCCACATAGCCCCATGGATAATAGAAAAATGGAGGACTACCTAAGAGTCTCTTAAATGTCCCTGATGTATCTGCCCCCACAACCTCTGTCAGCAGCGTGTTCCACTGGGGAAAATGATGTTTTTTCCCCCTTAAAAATGGCAAGGAAAGTCGGTAGTGAGTTGGAGAAGGAGTAAGACTGAGGAAGGACTGAGGAGATGAGGGTTGGCAGCAAGGTAATCATGAACGAAGTTTGTCCTCCTAAGTAGAGACACAAGAGACTGCAGATAGTGGAATCTGGAGCGGAACAGAAACAAACCACTGGAAGATCAGTGCGCCAGGCGGTGTCTGTGGAGGCAGAGGGATGGTCCAACGTTTCAGATCCAGACTTGCCTCGGGGCCCTGCGTGGAGTCCCGATGGAGGGTCTTGACCCACAACATCGACCATCCCACTGCCTCCACCGACGCTGCCTGAGCCGTAAGTTCTCCCAGCAGTTGCTTCTCGGTCTTCTTTCAGCATTGCTTGCGGACAGGATGGCCAAGCAGTCTAAGGCGCTGTGTTCAGGTCGCAGTCTCCACTGGAGGCGTGGGTTCAAATACCACTCCTGACAAGTATTTTGTGGGCAGGCACGGTAGCGTAATGGTTAGCGTAACGCTTTACAGCACCAGCAACCTGGTTCAATTCCACCCGCTGTCTGTAAGGAGTTTGTACGTTCTCCCCGTGTGACTGCGTGGGTCTCCTCCGGGTGCTCCGGTTTCCTCCAACATTCCAAAGACGTACGGGTTAGGAAGTTGTGGGCGTGCTTTGTTGGTGCCGGAAGTGTGGCGACGCTTGTGGGCTGCCCCCAGAACACTCTATGTAAAAGACACATTTCACTGTGTGTTTTGATGTACATTTGACTAATAAAGATATCTTATCTTATAATTGTTGGGGCATATGGGCCCACAGGACTCAACAACCTGTCCCTCTGAATGGGAAACAGAATGGAAACCAGGAAAGAGATTCACCGGAATATAAATTCACCTGAGAAGATGTGGGGGGTGGGGGTGTGGGGGGGAAAGAGTTTGACAAACCCACCCAGGGAGCGGGAGGTGAAATAGATCAGATGATTAGAGTCATGGTCAGGAGCTGGAGCTGTGGCAGCCCCAGCAACCTGCTAACGCCTCCAGATGCTCGGTCATTCTGGTCCCGCCTCAATTTCCCACCTCAACCCTCCCCTCCTCCCTCAAATTTCCCCTCCCCCTTCACCTGCTGGAGAGCTTCCAGTGGAAGAGTGGATCCCCTGCCCCTCCCCCTCTGTAGGTGTGTCCTGTCACTGAGAGGTTGATCACTGGAGCATCACTGTAGAGCCTTGTTCTCTGCACACCCCAGGCACAACTCTGGTGGAATGGCTACCTGCGCTGTCACCTGGGTGCCCAGCTACGTGACCCGAGCCTGACTGGGACCTGGCTATGTGCCGCCTGATCTGGTTGGGTGGCGCAGCTCGTGGAGCCTGGCTCACGGTGACAGTGACCCGGGTTCAATCCTGGCCTCGGCTGCTGTCTGCATGGAATTCGCGCGTTCTCCCTTGTGGCCCTGCGGGTTTCCTCCCACATCCCAAAGACGTGCGGGTTGGTGGGTTAATTGTTAATAAGTTGTCCCGGGTGGGTAGGTGAGTGGGAAAAGGAAATGTCTGGAAAAATGTGGGCTAGGGTCAGATTAGCGTACAACTGGGTGTATACAGACTCTGTGGGTTGAAGGGCCTGTTCCCTTGCTGTATCACTCCAAGACACAGACTCTACCAGGCAGGCAGACTGTGTGTCTGTGTCTGTCTCGGCTGGAGAGAGATGGTGTGCGTGTGTATGTTGGAGGAGGGGAGAGCAAGACATGCAGAGAGCTGATCGTTGGGACAGAGTGGCTTGGCAAAAAAGATATAAATACTCTGGCTCAGCAGGGCTCAAGCACCGGACAGGCCCCAGTTTTATTCCCGAGCAAACTTCCCGGCTGAACCCACTCCCCACCAGACTCTCTCCTGGGCTGGGATCAGTTAACACAGCACAAAGACTCTGCTCTGGGAAAGATCCCAAGTTTTTTCTTTTGCAATAAAAATATGTTTTCCTGAACATTGACATATGGAAAATATTAAATAAGATGACTATTTTGTAATAGGACTGTGCAGAGCCAGAGAGTGAAACCTTGAACCTGACAGTAGAACAGAAATGGCTTGTAACACAGGTCGGTGAGTACCTGAAATAGCTGCAGATTAACATCTTGGATTTAAACTGTTTAGAAGTCACGAGCCTGCTGTGCACTTCCTGCATGTGTGCGAGGTATGTCTGAAGGTCAATGTTGCGAGAGTAATTTACAGGGATCCTCCATTGGAGGGATTGAATTTCAGTGACCCATGGTCTTTGAAGAAATCCCAGGACCATCTTAGGAAAGGATTATGGCTCATGTAGGGGTGGAGGGGTGGTTAAGGAAGATGATACAAAAATTGTGCATGTGGTTTTTCAAATAGGAAGAAAGCTTAAGACTGTAGGAAGGTATGAACAGTCTGGTCAGTGGAGTTTTATCCAGTAGTAGGATACTGAGAGGTACAGAGGGAGTGCAAGTCCACAGATCCTTAAAGGTGGCAGGGAAGATGATTTAAAAAGACATGCAGGATGCTTTCTTGGCTGAGGCATTGAATTTGAGAGTGAGGAGATTACTCTTCAGCCACGCCTGAGGTACTGTCAACACTTCTGGTCACCATATCACAGGTTGGATGTGAGTGCATTGGGGAGGATGCAGAGGAGATTTGTGAGGGGGTTGCCAGGACTGGAAAACTGTAGCTCTGAAGAAAGATTAAATAGAGGGGTTGCTCTCTTAGAAACAGAGGCAGTTGGAAGATTTAAATGGGGTGTATAAAATTTGAGGGGTCTGGATAGAGTAACTGTGTCATTCACTCCCTTTTGGTCTTCACCTGACCTCTTGCACCCTCTTGTCCTCTCGATGCTCTCCGCACCCACCCCCACCCCTAATTTCTGCAGTTTGAATACATTAGGGCAGGCATGGTAGTGTAGTGGCTAGCGTAATGCTATTACAGAGCCAGTGACCTGGGTTCAATTCCAGCCACCATCTGTAAGGAGTTTGTACATTCTCCCCGTGTGTCTGCGTGGGTTTCCTCCGGGTGCTCCGGTTTCCTCCCACATTTGAAAGATGTACGGGTTAGGAAGTTGCGGGCACGCTATGTTGCCGCCAGAAGCGTGGCGACATTTGTGGGCTTCCCCCAGAACACTCTATGCAAAAGATGCATTTCACTGTGAGTTTTGATGTACATGTGACTAATAAAGAAATCTTATCTTGTCCTCTCAATGCTCTCCCCCACTCCCACCCAATTTCTGCCGTTTGAATCCATTTTATTTGTAGCTTCTCCCACTCCCAATGAAAAGTGACACACACCATTTCTTTCCCTGTGGATGCTACCTCACCTGCCCAAGTAGCTCGAACTCTCCACTTTTATTTTACATTTCTGGCATCTGGAGTTGTTTTTTCCAATCAAAACCTCCCATAAAGTTGAGGAGAATTGTGCATCACTATTTACCCTTTAATTTTTCAATCTCATTTAGCCAATTGCCTTCAATACTTGATATCCACACCATTGCACATCAAGGGTCTTGGTCCAAAATAAAATCAACTTAATTGGTTTCTAGAACTGAGTGGACTTTGGTTGGAATCCCGTTCAATTTTTTTTCTCCTTAATTACAAACTGAGGAATCGCCACGGGCCAATTATTTGAAGGTGGGTTCCTTAAGAAGGCAGGGATGCATATAATGAACAGCAGTCCCTGTACCTGTAATACATTCAAACTTCTTACCTTTTGGACTGACCTTGAGTATGAAACTGAGGAACTATTGGCTGCATCTGCTTTCAATAACAAATATGCCTTTAAGGTGGTTATCCAAGGAATGGGTGAGGGGCAGGCCACGGTAGTGTAGCAGTTAGCATAACACTATTGCAGCACCAGCAATGGGGTTCAATTCCCGCTGCTGTCTGTAAGGAGTTTGTATGTTCTCCCCGTGTCTGCGTGAGTTTCCTCCGGGTGCTCCGGTTTCCTCCCACATTCCAAAGACGTACGGGTTAGGAAGTTGTGGGCGTGCTATGTTGGCACTGGAAGTGTGGCGACGCTTGCGGGCTGCCCCCGGAACACTTTACACAAAAGATGCATGTGTGTTTCGATGTACATGTGACTGATAAAGATATCTTAAATCTAAATCTAAATCTACAGTGTACCAGTAATGAGGAAAGATTGGGTAGCATGGGTGCTTTGTTTGAGGGGAGACTTAAGGGTCATAAAATTAAGATGGGCCAAGATAAAGCAACTAAGAAGGACCCATACCATCAGGCAGAAGATACAGGAGCATGAGGGCACAAACCACCAGGCTCAAGGACAGCTTCTATCCCACGGTGATATTGAACGATGAGATGGACTTTTGACTTCACAATCTACCTTATCACCTTGCACGTTATTGTCTACCTGCACTGCACTTCCCTGTAGTTGTGACACTTTACTCTGTATTGTTATTGTTTTTACCTGTACTACCTCAATGCTGTCTGTACTAACTCAATGTAACTGCACTGTGTAATGAATTGATCTGTACGATCGGTATGCAAGACAAATTTTTCACTGTGCCTTGGTAAAAGTGACAATAATAAACCAATACCAATACCAATAAGAAAGTGGTCAACATAATCAATACCAATTGGTTAAATCAGCCATGTTACTAATACAACCAGACCAGTCATAACGTTGTTACTTTTGCCCCTGTAAACCAGTTCTTACCAAGACAGCAGTAACTGCAGGAGGAAGGTAGCAGGGCTGAAGGGAATGTTGAAGGTGGAACATGAGCTGATGGGGAAACCCCCTCACAGCCGCCACATGTCCACTGCCTCCACAGGTCTCCTCTTCTACAGGGGGCTCTAAAGTAAATCGCATCTGCCTTTTGTAGGCAATGGAAAGGCGACATCAACTGTGGATGGAGGAGGGCACAATCACTCCTGATCACAATTTTGCCGGTCGATTACTACAGAATAGTGACCTGATAATTCACAGAGTTATTTGGAAAGAGCAGAGGCATTTGGCCTCTTGTGGTGTTTGGGAGTTTGTAACTATCACTGCCCTTCGGAGCAAAGTAATATTAGGTTGCTTTTGTCAATCAAATGTTTCAACACCATGCTGAAACCATGCGGAGAATTCTTAAAAATCTTGGATCAAATTACTTTGCGGGATATTCAAGCCAAGCTTGTTTGGAGCTGTTTGCAGGAGATGATCTTAAACAAGGTGGCATCGAGCCAGCAGGAGTAAGTTGGCCTTGGGTCATGGACAATGCAAGAACAGTTCTCCAGCCACTTGTGCGTGAAAACTTCCAGATTAAATTACTGCTCATTCCAGTCATATACACTTGGTTCCTAGTCACAGGTTAAAGGACCAGGTATTTCATGAATAAATTGTTTTTGTATTGGAAATTGACAGTTTGAGCAATTAACAAGAATCACTGCAACATTCCAGCACACAGCAGGCTACTGAAACGTGCACCAGTGTTTTTCTCCACTAGTATAAAACCCCTCCCTCATTTACCAATAGCTGCCATTCCTATTAAACAGAAATGTTCAATTTTATTTTGATAACATTTGTAATGGAGTGTTCTGTGCATACCCACTCAAGTCTGAGAAGGTGCGGTGATCATGATTTTGTGTCCACTTGTCCGTGACTCAAGACATTTCTCTGTTCACTTTGCAATAACAGCTTGTGACCCTGAAGACTCAGGTCAACCATTCATCAGCTCCACCAGAAAATTGTCCATCCTCACGAACGTAACCCCACTTCCCACAAGGCATCCTCAAATCTCCACACTGCTCTTGGAAACTTCCTGATTTGGAAATCATTCCAGGCCAAGAAAGGCTCAGTAAAGCAGCGTCTACAGTGACCCGGTGAACGTAGTGTGTGGGTTCCCTGATGGTGGAGGAGCAAGGGAGGTCGCAGGTCACATTTGGAGATGGCAGAAGGGGTGAGAGCTGCAGTCAAGGAGTGAATGGGAAGTTTGAGGGACCAGTTGGAGGTGGGATCGACTGCTTGGGGGTGTTTGGAAGGAGGAGGTCAGGGTATACACAGAGTGGTGAGATGGGATTGTGGTCTCAGTCGAGCTGGAGTGCAGTGGTGGTGGTCTACAGTAACAATGAGGAGTCAGCACAAGACGTACAGGGGACCCGCTTGCCGGTGGATCCAAGCACTGCCATCCATGACATCAGACAGCTCGGGTAGGAAGCCACTGATCTCCCCGAATGGAAGTGGAATCCAGCCAGGAGTTGTGGACCGGTCAGTGGCACCGCAGCAGCTTTGTGTGTGAGCTCGCTACACAGGGAGTGCCTGGAAACAAGTTAATGGCCTCTGTGAAGTACCCAGTCACCGGAAGTAATGATGAGATCCTGTCGTCGGTGCACACGGATAGTACTCCCTGCCACGGGAATTCTAGGCCTGTGTGTGCAAAGGTCCCAAAAATATACACAATGATAAGTGTTCGCGATCTGCATGAAGGATCACTAGCAGAGAGGCAGTGAAAGCTTCCCACCCACAAACTGGGCCAAGGACCAGTGAGAGGTGGGCAGAGCCGGCACAAAAATGGGGAGAGTCCAGCACTCCCTCCCCCATCATTGGCTTATGAAGGATCATTGACCTGAAACATTAACTGTTTCTCCTTCCAAAGATGCTGCCTGACCTGCTGAGTGTTTCTGGCATCTCCTGTTTTTATCTCAGATTTCCAGCATCTGCAGTTTCTGATTTTTTTTCTCTCTCTCACTTGTTAATAAGATTTGGTAAACCAAAGCAGAATAGTTATTGGCTGACCTGGTGTTGTCGATGAGAGAAGGTGGTGTAGGACATACCATTCACAGCAAACTGCTTATGTACAGAGCAAAGGAAACGGGAGTTACCCTGAATAAAGGGAGGGCAAGTTCTCCAGAACATGCTGTAATTGGAGAATAGTTGCACATAAGTTATGTGCATATGATTAGTCGTGTACAGTTGAGTGGTTACCAAGCTTGATTGGCAGGACAGTTACCCAATCACCTCTACTCCAGCCATGTATAGATTGCCGTGTGTGTGTATGTGTGTGTGTGTGTATATGTGTGTGTGTGTGTGTGTGTGTGTGTGTGTGTGTGTGTGTATCATGCAGTAGCTAATTTGTACAACAACCATCCCATGTTAAACTGAATTTGCAAATGCTGTATTCCTCACAGCCGGAGTAAAAGTGAGCCATCCACGAGCCCAAGGGTTTGCCGAAGGGATGGGAGGGTGGGGGTGGCGAGGAGGATAAGTTGGACGTTGGTTGGATGCTGTTGTTTGTGGAAGGATTTTAAGTCCATGTTTTACAACTAGCCACCTTTGAGTTATTTGGTAACAATACTGGTAAATCTTTCCAAGAGTATGGACTGAAGACAATGAAGAATTCCCTCCCTGTAGCCTGGAACTGGCTCTTCAGAACATCACCTCTAACCAACTCCTTTCAAAGCACAGTCATTGTTTTGTGAACGAGCGCAGCGCTCAGTTTGAAAACTGCCAGGTTTCAGGTAAACAACCAGATCTCTCTTTGGTGAAAGGAATGTTGGTCAAAGCCTACCTGAACGTTCCCTCCCTCCACAACCACCATACTGGCCGCTGTGTGTGTCATCTGTAAACTGCACCATTCCCAAGTGCGTGCACCACCACCAGCAGGTTCCCTTCAGCTCACACATAGGAAGGAGATAGAAAGCCTAGCGCCATATTGTCATGACAACAACCTTTCACTCTATGTCAGCAAAACACAGGAGCTGGTCATTAACTTCAAGTTAGAAGCAAACACTCCTGTTTACATCAACAGTGCTGATGTGGAGATGGTTGAGAGCTTCAAGTTCCTTAGAGTGAACATCACCAATTGCCTGTCCTGGTCCAACCACATAGATGCCACGGCCAAGAAAGCTCACCAGTGCCTCTACTTCCTCAGGAGACTAAAGAAATTGGGCATGTCCCCTTTGACCCTCACCAACTTTTATTGATGCACCATAGAAAGCATCCTATCTGGATGCATCATGGCTTGGTATGGCAACTGCTGTGCCCAAGACCACAAGAAACTGCAGAGAGTTGTGGACACAACACATCACAGAAACCAGCCTCCCCTCCATGGACTCTGTCTACACTTCTCGCTGCCTCGGTAAAGCAACCAGCATAATCAAAGACCCTACTCACCACAGACATTCTCTCTTCTCTCATCTCCCATTGGGCAGAAGATACAAAAGCCTGAAAGTGCATACCACCAGGCTCAAGGACAGCTTCTATCCTGCTGTTATAAGACTATCGAATGGTGCCCTAGTACGATAAAATGGATTCTTGACCTCACAATCTACCTCGTTATGACCTTATTGTCTGCCTGCACTGCACTATAACACTTTATTCTGCATTCTATTATTGTTTTCCCTTGTACTACCTCAATGCACTGATGCGATGAAATGATCTGTTTGGACAGCATGCAAAACAAAGTATTTCACTGTACCTCAGTACATATGACAATAATAATAAACCAATTTATCCGAGCTACTGTCACTATGGAAACTAAGGACTGTTCCTTTGTCATCTCAGATCTCAGGGTCTAAATCCTTGAACTGAGGCAGTATCTTCACCAGAAAGTCTGCCGTGGTTTATCAAGACATATTGCCAGCACTCCCAAGAGCAATTAGCAATGGGTAGTAAGTTCCGGCCGTTCCAGCAACAGCCACATCACATTATTGAGTTCGAAAGAAAACAGCTACCTATTCTCTCTAGTTTCATGAGCTTCATTGTGCTCTTTTATCCAACCTCTCCGTCTCACCCCCGGACAGTGCAGCAGAGCCTAACTTTAACCTCATCCTTCAATGGGTAACTCTGACAAAGCTACACTCACTCAGTGGTGGTGTCGGGCTGCGCCGCACTCACTCATTTGGAAATTGTTGTAATACAGTTGAACTAAACTACAAATAAATTCCCCTTATTTTGAAATGTTAAAGTAAAATTACAGAAGCCATGTAACTGGAGGATTGTGCTCAATAGAGAAAAGAATTCACCCTTCAGTCATGAGAAATGGCCCCATTTTACCCGGATGTGTGGGTCGAACTTTAACCTGAGAGTTTAAGACCGATCAGGCGCTGTGTGTCGGAGGGGGGAGTGTCAGCCTCGTTCTACGCGAGTCTTTCATACACCGCACTCATCGTGCGCTGTTCGCTCGCCACTCCCATGTCATAAGCATTCCCTGAAAGTAAGTAAAATGGAATGAGGAGCTGAGTCATTGACAGCAGAATGCATTACCACCCTTGGTCAAGTACTGCAGCCCAGTGCGAACTCCTCGGTGCTCAGAGCTGTGTGCTTAGAGTTAGCTGAAGAGCAGCTTTTGCTTTTTCTTGGCGTTCCTGGATTACGCTGTCGCCTCCATCAGATAACAATGGGAGAAAAGCCATTGTATGTACACAGTTTAACTGCTCTAACACTGAGGTCAGTGGATGCCAGGCTGACTGGTGTTCGCTGTCATAAGGCAGAAAGAACCGATGCATTCAGGAATTCCAGCTTCACAAAAAAAAATCCACTAAAAGCATGGTCAATAGAGTAGTCCAGCATGGGAAACAGGGCCTTTCAACCCAGCTGTGTTCAGAGAGATGAAAACTGATGAATAGGTGTTGCCTTCTCCATAGCAACCTCCCACAGATGTGCCCCACCTTTGTGGGAGGTTGCTGTGGAGAAGGTAACTGTGTTCCCGGCTGTAGGCCACCTCATCATTTGGGTGACTCTGGTCCCAGGTAGCGATGGGAAGTGGATGGGCCCAGCAGTGAAGGGCGGTTGATGGATCTGACTTCTCAGAATCGCATTTGGAGGTTAAATGCTCTGGCATTGACGGGCTGCCTTGTTTCTGTACAATAACGGCACGGAACCAGTCCTGTGAACTTGCTGCTTCTATTGCTGTGTTGGACGTGAGGCCAGCAATCCTGAGATGTTGCTGGTTGGCCATTATACGGAAACACGGGAGGAAATTCTGTTCAGCAATCCAGTTTGATAACTTTTTAAGACAGCATTTTAACCTCCAACGATTTGCCCACGTGAACACTCATCCCGGAATACCAACTCCTTTCCAACTCTCACCTCACTCTGCTCTTCTACTTTAGTTTAACCCAAGTGGGTTGTAGACTCAGCCAGCTCCATCACGGGCACAACCCTCCCCACAGTCGAGGACATCTTTAAGAGGCGGTGCCGCGAGAAAGCAGCATCTATCATTGAGGAACCTCGTCATCCGGGAACATGCCCTCTTCTCATTACTACCATCGGGAGGAGATACAGGAGCCTGAAGACCCACACTCAGTGATTCAGGAACAGCTCCTTCCCCTCCGCCGTTAGATTTCTGAACGGCCCATGAACACTACCTTGTTATTCCTTTTTTTTTGCATATTTATTTATTTTTGGAATTTATAGATTTTTTATATCTCTGCACTGTACTGCTGTTGCAAAACAACAAATTTCACATCACACAAGAAATTCTGCAGATGCTGGAATCTAGAGCAATAAACAAAAAGTGCTGGAGGAACTCAGCAGGTCAAGCAGCATCCGTGGAGGGGAATAAACAGTCGACGTTTCGGGCCAAGACCCTTCATCAGGACTGGAAAGGAAGAGGGCAGAATCCAGAAGAAGGGCGGGGGAGGGGGAGGAGCACAGGCTGGCAGGGGATAGGTGAGTCCAGGTGAGAGCGGGAAGGTGGATGGGTAGGGGAGGGGAGAAGATGTATCACATGTCAGTGATAATAAATCTGATTCTGATTATGTTAATTCCATTGGCCATGTCCTTGCCTGTTCACTTACCATGTCTTTATCCCTCACGGTAGTGTAGTGGTTAGCGCGACGCTATTACAGCGCTAGTGATCGGGGTTCGATTCCCGTCATTGTCTGTAAGGAGTTTGTACGTTCTCCCGTGTCTGTGTGGGTTTCTCTGGGTGCTCCAGTCTCCTCCCACATTGCAAAGGTGTACGGGTAGGTTACTTTGGGTTTAAAATGGGCGGCGCGGACTCGTTGGGCCGGAAGGGCCTGTTACCACGCTGTAAATAAAATAAAATTTTAAAAAATAAAATAAATGAAACCTCTCTGCAACCTCCTTACAACATGCATATGCCTGATCTTCTGAGTATGTTTAACCTTCTCTGTTTCTGTCTCCTATTCTACAGTATATTGCAGATTGTCACCAGGTTGCTATTATGATTAGTGGATATCATGTGACCACTGTCTTTTTAAAAGTAGATAGCATGGTCATTATCTCATTGCCACTTATGGGAACTTATTGTGTGTAAATTGGCATCCATGTATCCCTACACCACGTCTGTGACGAGGGAAATACGTCACTGGGTGTGAGGGGCTTTGGGATATCTGGAAGTTGTGAAAGGTGTTTTATGCCTGCCTCTGCTTTATTATCACTTGGTCTTACAAATACTGCTCTCTAACCTGAAGCAGTTGGATGTATCTTCACCAATCCACCTTCTGGGTTCCTCTAAGAACAAAGAAGAAACAAGGTGACATTAGTTCTGTGGAAATTTCTTTAAAGTTCTTGTATGCATTATATCCATTTAACAAGACCCTCTGAAACAAGGTACTTGCAACTTCCTCCAGTGTGTGACACAGTAACTGGGTGAAATTCATCTCGGTATTGGTATTGGTTTATTATTGTCACTTGTACCGAGGTACAGTGAAAAACTTGTCTTGCATACCATTCGCACAGGTCAATTCATTACACAGTGCATTGAGGTAGTACAGGGTAAAAACAATAACAGAATACAGAGTAAAGTGTCACAGCTACGGAGGAAGTGCATTGCAGGTACACAATAAGGTGTAAGGTCATAACAAGGTAGATCGTGAGGTCAGAGTCCATCTCATCATATAAGGGAACCGTTCAATAGTCTTATCACCGTGGGATAGAAGCTGTCCTTGAGCCTGGTGGTATGTGCACTCAGGCTCCTGTATCTTCTGCCTGATGGGAGAGGAGAGAAGAGAGAATGTCCCGGGTGGGTGGGGTCTTTGATTATGCTGGCTGCTTCACCAAAGCAGCGAGAGGCAAGGACAGAGTTCGTGGAGGGGAGGCTGGTTTCCGTGATGTGCTGGGCTGTGTCCACAGCTCTCTGCAACTTCTGGGCAGAGCAGTTGCCATACCAAGCTGTAATGCATCCAGATAGGATGCTTTCTATGGTGCATCGATAAAACGTGAGGATATGCCAAATTTCTTTAGCCTCCTGAGGAAGTAGAGGCACTGGTGAGCTTTCTTGTCTGTGGCGTCTCCATGGTTGGACCAGGACAGGCTATTGGTGATGTTCACTCCCAGGAACTTGAAGCTCTCAACCCTCTCGATCTCAGTACCATTGATGTAGACAGATGCATGTACACCACCACCTTTCCTGAAGTCAATGACCAGCTCTTTTGTTTTGCTAACATTGAGGGAAAGGTTGTTGTCATGACACCATGTCACGAAGCTCTCTATCTCCTGTCCTGTGTCTTGAAAAAAGCTGTGACACTGAATGCAAAAGAGTGTGCATGAAAGTGAATTAGAGAAGCATGTGAGTTTGTGGTTATTTGTTGCAAAAAGTGAAAAGCAGAACATTTGCTTTACGTTCTCCCTATATTTAATCTCGGGGGGGTTTCTAAACCGAGGCATAAATTCAACTGTCTTTTGGCCACTTTACAAGCATAAACCAGGCTCGACTAAAAGTCATTCAGCAGTGGAAATTGTTTCAATATTTTGATTAAACTCATGCCAGTTTGTGGTCCCAAATCCCATTCCTTTCCATGGTTTTATGAGGTTCCAAGTGGTCCTCCCAGTGGTCCTCGGAGGGACTCCCAGGCAGGTGTCTGTAGTTATGTGTTTATGACTTGCATTAAAGTTGAGCCACATGATCAGGAACATTCCTCTTCTGTCTTCATTCAGGCTGTTGCAATTCCCAACCCAGGCTCCCCAAGCCTCATCATCAGTGCCCCTCAGAAAGAAACCCCAGAAATGCTGCAACTATTTCCCTAAAGTCTGGTTGATCTTCCTCCTAAGTTTACAGCAGATGATGTAATGGACAATTCCAACCTCCACGGGTTTCAATTTTTGTTTTGTGATGGATATCAGGTTTAGAGTATCACACACAAAATGCTGGAGGAACTCAGCAGGTCAGGCAGCGTCCGTGGAGGGAAATGACCCTTCATGAAGGGTCGCGACCCAAAACGTCGACTGTTCATTTGCCTCCATTGATGCAGCCTGACCTACTGAGTTACCGTAAGACATAGGAGCAGAATTAGACCATTCAGCCCATCGAGTCTGCTCTGCCATTCGATCACAACATATTTATTTTTCCCTCTCAACCCCATTCTCCTGCCTTCTCCCCGTAACCTTTGACGCCCTTAGCAATCAAAAACCTATCAACCTCCGCTTTAGATATCCCCAATGACTTGGCCTCCACAGCCGTCTGTGGCAATGAATTCCACAGATTCACCACCCTCTGGCTAAAGAAATTCCTCCTCATCTTCTGTTCTAAAGGGATGCCCTTTGATTCTGAGTATGTGCCCTCTGGTCCTAGACTCTCCCACTACTGGAAACATCCTCTCCACATCCACTCTATCCAGGCCTTTCAATATTCGGGAGGTTTCAATGAGATCCCCCCTCATCCTTCTAAACTCCAGTGAGTACAGGCCCAGAGCCATCAAACACTCATTAACCTTTTCATTTCCAGGATCATTCTCATCAACCTCCTCTGGACCCTCTCCAATGCCAGCACATCCTTCCTTAGAGATGGGGCCCAAAACTGCTCGCAATACCCCAAATGTAGTCTGACCAATGCCTTATAAAGCCTCAGCATTACAACCTTGCTTTTATATTCTCGTCCTCTCGAAATGAATGCTGACATTGCATTTGCCTTCCTTACTACCGACTCAACCTGCAAGTTAACCTTTAGGGAATCCTGCACTAGGACTCCCAAGGCCCTTTGCACCTCCGATTTCTGAATTCGCTCCACATTTAGAAAATAGTCTACGCCTTTGTCCTTCTACCAAAGTGCATGACCGTACACTTCCCTACGCTGTATTCCATCTGCCACTTTTTTGCCCATTCTCCCAACCTGTCCAAGTCCTTCTGCAGACTCCCTAAGTCCTCAACCCTACCTGCCCCTCCACCTATCTTTGTATCATCCGCAAACTTGGCCACAAAGCCATCAATTCCATCTTCCAAATCATTAACATATAACATGAAAAATAACGGACCCAACACCGAACCCTGTGGAACACCACTAGTCACTGGAAAGGCCCCCTTTATTCCCACTCTTTGCCTTCCGCCAGTCAGCCAATCTTCTATCCATGCTGATACCTTTCCTGTAATACCATGGGCTCCTATCTTGTTTAGCAGCCTCATGTGTGGCACCTTGTCAAAGGCCTTCTAAAAATCCAAGTAAACAACATCCACTGACTCTCCTTTGCCTATCCTGCCTGTTACTTCCTCAAAGAATTCCAACAGATTTGTCAGGCATGATCTCCCCTTAAGGAAACCATACTGACTTCAGCCTATTTGCCATCACCAGCATTTTGTGTATGTTGCTCCAACATCTGAGGAATCTCTTGTGTCTCTGATTTAGAGCACCGCAACTCTTGGATTTAAGTGCATATCAACAGAATCTGGAACCTGGCCAGAAATTACACCTTGAAACACAGAAAATCTTGGCAGGAGGTGGGACATCAAGCAGCACGTTAGCAAGGATGGTGAAACAGCCCAAAAGAATCTTTCCATTTTAAGTTTGCTGTCTGTGCCCTGTGCATACTTGCTTAGGTACATCCATCGTCAAACATCACAAAGTAATTTCAAGGTGGAATTATTTCTTTAAATAACACATGGAGCAAGCGTTAGCATGTGTGAGAGGTGGGAAATGTCAGAACCTGTTTTAGTGCAAAGGGGAGTGGCAGTGAGTGGAGAGTTTACAGGGAGGGTCAAAAAAAAGCACCAGGTTTGAAGTGTATCTCGGATTGCTCCTCTCCCAACAATTCAATTGCACCATAAATCTTGGTCTACAATCAGATTGTTTGATGTTGCAGTGAGATAGACTGCAATCAGGTGATAGTGGGAGTTGCTGGTGAGGTCTACAAACACTTTGACAAATATTTGAATTTTTATCTCTTGGGGGTTGCTGAGCTGTGTGTTTGTGGGCTGATGAGAGAGCTGCTTGAAGGCACATCCAGCACTTTTCTCTCAGCGACACTGAGATCGATGCAGATTATGCTGGTAATTTCAGTGGTGTGTGGGATTTCCAGTGTCGGGGCTGTTTAGAAGTCCTTTGTGTTACTACACTTGAGAATAATGACCTGAAAGAGCTGTAGTATCTCTTGTGTGTTAATTAACGAGGTATCACTTGACATTTATTATACATGACACCATTCGAGACTTCTGTCACCTTCTTACACCGCATTTGATGGAAATTCACAGCTAATTCGGAATAAAAGCCAATAGTGTAATTCTTGGCTTCTTGTTAGGTTTGCCACCTCTAGATGCTGGGCTTCAGTCAACTTCATTCCTTGGCCACAGGCCACTGTACTTCCCTGACACACTGAGCTTCTGCAAGTAACACCACTCTAATTGTAGGAACACAAAAAATTTATGACACACCAGGAGGTTATCCAGCCCCTGTCTGGGTGAAAAAAAGATCTACCAAGTCACAACCCATTTTTAAGATTTAAAGGGGACCTGAGGGGCAATTTTTTTTCACAGATGGTGGCCAGTATATGGAATGAGCTGCCAGAGGAAGTGATAGAGGCAAGTACAAATACATTTAAAAGACATTTTGGACAGGTACATGGATTGGAAATGTTTAGAGAGACGTGGGCCAAATGCAGGCAAAGGGGACTGGCTTAGATGGGATCTTGGGTGTCGTGGATGAGTTGGGCCAAAAGGCCTGTTTCCTGCTGTATGACTCTATGACTTTACTGCACAAAGTCCACAACCCTGCCAACTCTACAAGGCTATGTCCTGTCGAAGGGTTTCAACCCGAAACGTCGACTGTTTATTTCTCTCCATAGATGCTGGCTGACCTGCTGAGTTCCTCCAGCACTATTTGTGTGCATTGCTAAAGTCTATGCCCATACAATACCCTGACTACCAAGACGAATGTAGTGCCTTTGATGAAAAATTTTGCACATATGCGAGTTTGCAGACAGAACAAAAATTAGCCTTGTGGTTGACGGTGAGGAGGGAAGCTTTAGACTGCAGGGGGGTGTAGAAGGTCTGAGGAGCTGGGCAGGAAAACAGCAAATGGAGATTAATCGGGCACGGTAGTGTAGCGGTTAGCGTAACGCTACTACAGCGCCAGCGACCCGGGTTCAATTGCAGCCGCTGTCTGTAAGGAGTTTGTACGTTCTCTCCGTGTCTGCGTGGGTTTCCTCCGGGTTTTCCAGTTTCCTCCCATAGTTGTGGGCATGCTATGTTGGCGCCGGAAGCATGGTGACACTTGCGGGCTGCCCCCAGAACACTCTAAGCAAAAGATGCATTTCACTGTGGGTTTCGATGTACATGTGACTAATAAAGAGATCTTATCTTATGTGCTGTTTAAATGTGGTGCTTCTCCCATGCTTTCGGGCAGTGAGTTCTAGACCTCACCGGCCTCTAGCTGATTTTATTTTTCCCTCTCTCCATTTCTCCTCTTATCCTTCCAATTACTTTGAATCCACAGTCTTGGTTGTTCTACCCCACTGCTGAAGGAAATAGATTCTTCCTATTCACTGGCTCTGTGGCCCTCATGATATTTGTCGTCCTCGATCAAGTCTCCCCTCAACTCCTCTGTTCCAGAGAAAACAACCCCAACCCCCAACCTATCCAATCTTTCCTCATTGTTAAACTTTTCCAGTTTCCTGGCACTTCCCTGTAAATCCCTTCATCCCCTCCAGTGCTATCGCATCGTTCCTGCAATGTGACCAGAACTTCATGCAATACTCCAGTTGTTGTGTGTGTAACATAGGTGTATTTCTTTATAAGATAAGATATCTTTATTAGTCACATGCACATCGAAACACACAGTGAAATGCATCTTTTGCGTCGAGCGTTGTGGGGGCAGCCCGCAAGTGTCGCCACGCTTCCAGTGCCAACATAGCATGCCCATGACTTCCTAACCCATACACCTTTGGAATGTGGGAGGAAACCGGAGCACCCGGAGGAAACCCACACAGACACGGGGAGAATGTACAAACTCCTTACAGACAGGGGCCGGAATTGAACCTGGGTCGCTGGCACTGTAATAGCGTTACGCAAACCGCTACACTACCGTACCGTACCGTTCACTGTGTGTTTCAATGTACTTGTGACTAATGAAGATATCTTATTTTCCTGTCCTGCCGTACATTCCGAGGTCCCAGTGTTCCTCCACACCACACATTCTCCCAATCATTGTCCATTCCCTTGGCCTGAGTTGCACCTCAGTCAACGCAACACCTCCCAATTCTCTGGATTAATCTCCATTTGCCGTTTTCCTGCCCAGCTCCTCAGACCTTCTACACCCCCCCGCAGTCTAAAGCTTCCCTCCTCACCGTCAACCACAAGGCTAATTTTTGTTCCGTCTGCAAACTCGCATATGTGCAAAATTCTTCATCAAAGGCACTACATTCATCTTGGTAGTCAGAGTATTGTAGAGAAAGTAAGGGTCAAGCGCTGAGCCCTGTGGGACTCCAGAAGTCACAAAAGCGCCTATCAGCCAATACTCTTTGCGTTTTGCCGCGGCCAGTTTTGGGTCCTGTTGACAGCCCCTGTCGCTTTTCTTCCCTCCAGCATGAAAGCAAAGAAGGGAATACATCAGACTGTTAACATGCTGGGTGTAGTGAAACCGAATCAACAGCCTAACCCCACACAGAGAGTAGTGGGTGTGTGGAACGCACTGCCAGCAGAGGTTGTGGGGTCTGATACATTAGGGGTATCTAAGAGACTCTTAGATAGACACGTGAATGATAGAGAAATGGAGGGCTATGTGGGAGGGAAGGGTTAGATAGATCTTACAGCAACACAACATCGTGGGCCGAAGGGCCTGTACTATGCTGTAGTGTTCTATGTTAAACTGAGACACCATCTGCTCTCTCATGGGTGTGAAAGACCCCATGGCATGATTCCGATGAGAAGGGAGTCGTCTGCAATGGCCTAAACTTCATCAATCAACGTCACTAAAAAAACATTGCAGTCTGCTGGAGCTTCCTGTATGTAAGTTAGCTCCCTGGATTACAAATTCACTACATTTCCAAAAGTACATAAAGCCATCGGGGTGTCAATAGGTATGTGTCAGAGACCATAGCAGCAGAATTAGGCCACTCAGCCCATCGAGTCTGCTCCATCATTCAGTCATGGCCGATTTTGTTTTCAACCCCATTTGCCCTTCTCCCTGAAACTCGTAACCCCCTTACCAATCAAGAGCCTATCAATCTCTTCCTTAAAAGCACCCAATGACTTGGTCTCCACTGCCCTCCATGGCAATAAATTCCACAGATTCACCACCCTCTGGCTGAAGAAATTTCTCCTCATCTCAGTTCTAAAGTGACATCCCTTTATTCCGAGGCTATGTACTCGGATCCTAGACTCTGCCACTACTAGAAACATCATCTCCATGTCCACACTATCCAGACCTTTCAGTATCCGGTAGGTTTCAATGAGATCCCCCCTCATCCTTCTGAACTCCATCGAGTACAGGCCCAGAGACATCAAATGCACCTCATTCTTCAAGCCTTTCATTCCTGGGATCATTCTTATGAACCTCCTCTGGACCCTCTCCAGAGTCAACACATCTTTCCTTTGATATGGGGCCCAAATTTGCTCACAATATTTCAAATGTGGTCAGACCAAGGCCTTATAAAGCCTCAGCAGTACATCTTTTCTTTAATGTTCTAGTCCTCTTGAAATGAACGCTGACATTTCATTTGCCTTCCTTACTACCGACTCAACCTGCAAGTTAACCTTTAGGGAATCCTGAACTAGGACTCCCAAGTCCCTTTGCACCTCTGATTTCTGAATTCTCTCCCCATTTAGAAAATAGTCTACGCCTTTATTCCTTCTACCAAAGTGCATGACCCCACGCTTCCCTACACTGTATTCCATCTGCCACTTCTTTGCCCACTCTCCCAGCCCATCTGAGTCCTTCTGTAGACTCCTGCCTCCGCAACACTACCTGTCCCTCCACCTATCCTGGTATCTACAAACTTGGCCACAGTGCCATCAGTCCCTTCATCCAGATCATGAATGTATAAAGTGAAAAGTTACAGTCCCAACACTGACCCCTGTGGAACTCTACTGGTCACTGGCAGCCCTCCTGAAAAGTCCCCTTTATCCCCACTCTCTGCCTTCTGCCAATCTTCTATTCATGCTGGTACCTTGCCTCCAACACCATGGGCTCTTACCTTGTTTAGCAACCTTGTGTGCAGCACCTTGTCAAAGGCTTTCTGAGAATCCAAGTAAATCCAAGTCCACTGACTTTCCTCTCTCTAAAATATTTGTTACCTCCTAATCTTCAGGCAAAATCTCCCCTTAACAAAACCGTGCTGACTTCGCCTTATTTTGTCATGTACTTCCAAGTACTCCAAAGTTTCGTCCTTAATAATAGACTCTAACATCTTACCAACCACTGAGGTCATACTAATCAGCCTATAATTTTCTGTCTTTTGCCTCCCTCCCTTCTTAAACAGGGGTGTTATATCTGCAATTTTTCCTGTCCTCTGGGACCCTCCCTGACACCTGTGATTCTTGAAAGGTCACTTCTAATGCCTCCACAATCCCTTCAGCTAGCTCCTTCAGAACTCTGGGGTGTAGTCCATCTGGTCCAGGTGATTTATCCAACTTCCGGCCTTTCAGCTTCCCCAGCACCTTCTCTTTAGTAATGGCCACTGCACTCACCTCTGCCACCTGACTCTCTTGAATTTCTGGCACATTACTGGTGTCTTCCAGTGTGAAGACTGACACAAAGTACCCATTCAGTTCCTCCGCCATTTCTTTGTTCTCTATTAACTCACTGAAAAGTGAGTTTAGGGAGATAGGCAGAAGGCTGAAGAACAGGACCTCAAGGGTAGCAATCTCAGGATTGCTGCCAGTGCCACGTGACAGTGAAGGTAGGAATGGGAGGAGATGGCAGATGAATGCGTGGCTGAGGAGTTGGTGCAGGATGGAAGATTTTAGATTTTTGGATCATTGGGATCTCCTCTGGGGAAGGTGGGACCTGTACAGAGAGGACGGGTTACACCAGAACCCGAGGGGGGCCAATATCCTTGCAGGCAGGTTTGCTAGGGTGGTTCAGGAGGGTTTAAACTAGTTTGCGAGGGGGATGGGAACTAGAGGGGTAGGTCAGAGGAAGAAGGGGATGGGGAAAAGTCAGATCTAACAAGCAGACAGGCTTCAAGGAAGGAGAAGCAGAGTACAGGGTATAGAAGTAGAAAGGTGGATGGGCTGAAGTGCATTTACTTAAATGCAAAAAGTATCAGGAATAAGGGAGATGAACTGAGAGCTTGGATAAGTACATGGGACTATGATATTGTGGCTCTTGCAGAGACTTGGCTGTCACCAGGGCAGGAATGGATATTGAATATTCCTGGTTTTCAGTGTTTTAAAAGGGATAGGGAGGGGGGGAGAAGAGGAGGGGGGTGTCGATACTGGTCAGGGACACTATTATAGCTGCAGAAAGGGTGGATAATGTAGAAGGATCCTCTCTAGAGTCAATATGGCTGGAAGTTAGGAACAAGAAAGGAGCAGTTACTCTACTGGGAGTATTCTATAGGCCCTCTGGTAGCAGCAAGGATACTGAGGAGCAGATTGGGAGGCAGATTTTGGAAAGATGCAAAAATAACAAGGTTGTTATCATGGGAGACTTCAACTTCCCAAACATTGATTGGCACCTGCTTAGTGCCAAAGGTTTAGACGGGGCAGGGTTTGTTAAGTGTGTCCAGGACGGATTCCTGACACAGTATGTTGACAGGCCGACTAGAGGGAATGCCATATTAGATCTAGTATTAGGTAATGAACCGGGTCAGGTGACAGATCTCTCGGTGGGTGAGCATTTGGGGGACAGTGATCACTGCTCCATAACCTTTAGCATTGTCATGGACAAGGATAGGAGCAAAGAGGATGGGAAGATATTTAATTGGGGAAGGGCAAATTATGAGGCTAGAACTTGAGAGTGTAAATTGGGATGACATTTTTGAAGGGAAATGTACTATGGGGATGTGGTCGATGTTCAGGGATCTCTTGCAGGATGTTAGGGATAAATTTGTCCCGGTGAGGCAGAGAAAGAATGGCATGGTGAACGAACCATGGTTGACAAGAGAGGTGGAACAACTAGTTAGGAAGAAGAAGGCAGCATACATATGGTGTAAGCAGCAAGGATCAGACAGGGCTCGTGAGGAATATAGAGTAGCAAGGAAGGAACTTAAGAAGGGGCTGAGGAGAGCAAGAAGGGGACATGAAAAGGCTTTGGTGAGTATGGTTAAGGAGAATCCCAAGGCATTTTTCTTGTACATGAAGAGCAGAAGGATGGCTCGGGTAAAGGTAGGTCCGATTAGAGGCAAAGGTAGGAAGATGTGCCTGGAAGCTGTGGCAGTGGGTGAGGTTCTCAGTATATACTTCTCTTCAGTATTCACCAAGCAGAGGGGTCTTGATGATGCTGAGGACAGTGTTGGTGAGGGTAATGTTCTAGAGCATGTAGATATTAAGAGAGAGGATGTGTTGGAGCTGCTAGAAAATATTAGGACAGATAAGTCCCTGGGGCCTGACGGAATATTCCCCAGGCTGCTTCATGAGGCGAGGGAGGAGATTGCTGAAACATTGGCTAGGATCTTTGAGTCCTCGTTGTCAATGGGGATGGTACCGGAGGATTAGAGGGTGGCAAATGTTGTCCCCTTATTCAAAAAAGGTAGTAGGGATAGTCCAGGGAATTACAGACCATTGAGCCTTACGTCTGTGGTGGGCAAGCTGTAAGAAAAGATTCTAAGAGATAGGATCTATGAGCATTTAGAGAATCATGGACTGATTAGGGACAGCCAGCATGGCTTTGTGAAGGGAAGATCTTGCCTCACAAGCCCGATAGGGTTCTTTGAGGAGGTGACCAGGAAGATTGATGAGGGTAGTGCAGTAGATGTGGTCTACATGGATTTTAGTAAGGTGTTTGACAAGGTTCCACATGGTAGGCTTCTTCAGAAGGTCAGAGGGTATGGGATCCAGGGAGGCATGGCCGTGTGGATTCAGAGTTGGCTTGCCTGTAGAAAGCAGAGGGTTGTGGTGGAGGGAGTGCATACGGATTGGAGGGCTGTGACTAGTGGTGTCCCACAGGGATCAGTTCTGGGACCTCTACTTTTCGTGATATTTATTAATGACTTGGATGAGGGGTGGAAGGGTGGGTTAACAAGTTTGCAGACGACACAAAGGTCGGTGGTGTTGTGGATAGTGTCAAGGACTGTCGAAGCTTACAGAGGGATATTGATAGGATGCAGCGCTGGGCTGAGAAGTGGCAGATGGAGTTCAATCCGGAGAAGTGTGAGGTGGTACACTTTGGAAGGACAAAGTCCAATTCGGTGTACAAGGTTAATAGCAGGATTCTGAGTAGTGTGGAGGAGCAGAGGGATCTGGGGGTTCATATCCACAGATCACTGAAAGTTGCCTCACAGGTGGATAGGGTAGTTAAGAAAGCTTATGGGATGTTAGCTTTCATAAGTCGTGGGATCGAGTTTAAGAGTTGCGAGGTAATGATGCTGCTCTACAAAACTCTGGTTAGACCACACTTGGAGTACAGTGTCCAGTTCTGGTCGCCTCATTATAGGAAGGATGTGGAAGCATTGGAAAGGGTGCAGAGGAGATCTACCAGGCTGCTGCCTGGATTGGAGAGTATGGATTATGAGGAGAGACTAAGGGAGCTAGGGCTTTACTCATTGGAGAGAAGGAGGATGAGGGGAGATGATAGAGGTGTACAAAATATTAAGAGGAATAGATAGAGTGGACAGCCAGCGCCTCTTTCCCAGGGCACCAACGCTCAATACAAGAGGGCATGGCTTTAAAGTAATGGGTAGGAAATTCAAGGGAGATATCAGAGGGAGGTTTTTTACCCAGAGAGTGGTTGGTGCATGGAATGCGCTGCCTGGGGTGATGGTGGAGGCTGATACGTTGGTCAAGATCAAGAGATTGTTAGATAAGCATATGGAGGAATTTAAAATTGGAGGATATGTGGGAGGAAGGGGTTAGATAGTCTTAGGTGTGGTTTGAAGGTCGGCACAACATGGTGGGCCAAAGGCCCTGTATTGTGCTGTATTGTTCTATGGTTCTATTACTACATCTCCAGCATCATTTTCCAGCGGTCCAATGTCCACTCTTGCCTCTCGCTTACTTTTTTTTATACCTTTAAAAAACCTTTTGCAATCTTCTTTTATATTATTGGCTAGTTTACCCTTGTATTTCATCTTCTCCTCCCTTATAGATTTTTTAGTTATCCTCCATTGGTTTTTAAAGATTTCCCAATCCTCTGGCTTCCCACTAATCTTCACCTTACTGTATGCCTTCTCTTTTGCTCTTATGCTGTCCCTGACTTCCCTTGTCAGCCACGATTGCCTCATCCTCCCCTTAGTGTGCTGCTTCTTCCTTGGGATGGAATTCTGCTGTGTCTCCCGAATTACTCCCAGAAACTCCTGCCGCTGCTGCTCCACCGCCTTCCCTGCTAGGGTCCCCTTCCAATCAGCTCTGGCCAGCTCCTCCCTCATGCCTCTGTAGTTACCTTTGCTCTACTGTAACACCGTGACATCAGATTTCAGCTTCTCTCTCTCAAACTGCAGGGTGAATTCAATCATCTTATGGTCACTGCCTCCCAAGTGTTCCTTCACCTTAAGCTCCCTGAACAAGTCTGCCTCATTACACACCACCAGATCCAGAATTGCCTGTTCCCTGGTGCGCTCCGCCACAAGCTGCTCTAAAAAGTCACCTCGTAGACATTCCACAAATTCCTTTCCTTGCGGTCCAATACCAACCCGATTTTCCCAGTCGACCTGTACATTGAAGTCCCCCATGATCAATGTAACATTGCCTTTCTCACATGCCTTTTCTGTCTCCTGGTGTATTTTGTACCCCACATCCTGACTACTACTTGTATACAACTCCAGTCAGGGTCTCCTTACCTTTGTGGTTCCTCAGCTCCACCCACAATGATTCTACATCTTCTGATCCTATATCGCTCCTTGCTATCGATTTAAATTCATTTTTGTTTACCAGTGGGTCCGCCCCTCCCCCCTCTGCCTACCTGCCTGTCTTTTCAATAGAACGTCTATCCTTGGAGGTTTAGCTCCCAACTCTGATCTTCCTACAGCCACATCTCCGCAATGCCCACAACATCGTACCCTCCAATTTGGGTTTGCGCTGTAAACTCATTTACCTTGTTCCATACACTGTGCCCATTGAAATACAACACCCTCAGTCCTGTATTCACTGCCCACACCCCCCCCCCCCCCCAACACCTCTCAACGTTGTCCCCATGTTGCTTGAGGTTAGATTGTTCTGGAGATTGTTGATCATCCTTCAGTTTGGAAGGTTGGGATGGACTCAGTGAGCTTAATGATCTCCTGCCTTCCAGAATATGAGAACCGATGAGGTGATTAAAAGTCATTCCAAGCATTATGTCTCCATGTTAATAATGATCTTAGAGTTGACACAATATTGGTATTGGTTCATTATTGTCACTTGTACTGAGGTACAGTGAAAAACTTGTCTTGCATACTGATCGTACAGATCAATTCATTACACAGTCCAGTTACATTGAGATAGTACAGAGTGCATTGAGGTTGTACAAGTAAAAACAATAACAGAATACAGAGTAAAGTGTCACAGCTACAGGGAAGTGCATTGCAGGGCAGGTAGACAATAAGGTGCAGGGTCACAAGGAAGATTGTGAGGTCAAGAGTCTATCTCATCGTAGATGGGAACCGTTCAATAGTCTTATCACCGTGGGATAGAAGCTGTCCTTGAGCCTGGTGGTACATGCCCTCAGGCTCCAGTATCTTCTGCCTGATGGGAGAGGAGAGAAGAGAGAATGACCCGGGTGGGTGTGGTCTTTGATTATGCTGGCTGCTTCACCAAGGCAGCGAGAGGTACAGAGTCCATGGAAGGGAGACTCGTTTCTGTGACGCGTTGGGCTCTGTCCACAACTCTCTGCAGTTTCTTGCGGTCCTGGGCAGAGCAGTTGCCATAACAAGCCATGATGCATCCAGACAGGATGTTTTCTGTGGTGCATCAATATCCTTCCATAATGCATTGTGCTGCGCAATTGATTTATTCTGTGTGCAGTCAGATCTCACACAGCTTCAGGTTTAAATTTTAAACTATGTTGGTTTGCATGTCCAGATACAAAAAGCAACGTCTATTGGAGAGAATGTAATCGAACATTTCAGCTGCGGAACTTTCACTCTGGAAGTGCAGGCTTCGTATGTAATCTTTGTGCTGCTTTTTTGAGAGCAGACGCTGGTAGGTGAGGCTAGAACTGGGGACATAGCCTCAAGATTTTGGGGGAGTGGATTTAGGACTGAATCAGAATCAGGTTTATTATCACTGACATATGTCGTGAAATGTATTGTTTTGCGGCAGCAGTGCAGTGCAAGACATAAAAATTACTAAAAATTACTGTTACAAAAATCAATAAATAGTGCAAAAGAGAAATCCGAGGTAGTGTTTTCAACCCCATTGGTTCACGGACCGTTCAGAAATCTGATGGCAGAGGAGAAGAAGCTGTTCCTGAATCATTGAGTGTGGGTCTTCAGGCTCCTGTACCTCCTCCCTGACGACAGTAAAGTGAGATGAGGAGGAACTGCTTTTCCCAGAGAGTAGTGGATCTGTGGAATTCTCTGCCCAAGGAAGCAGCAGAGGCTACCTCATTAAATATATTTAAGACACAGTTAGATAGATTTTTGCACATTAGGGCAATTAAGGGTTATGGGGAAAAGGCAGGAAGATGGAGCTGAGTCCACGGCCAGATCAGCTGTGATCTTATTGAATGGTGGAGCAGGCTCGATGGAACAGATGGCCGACTCCTGCTCCTGAGAAACAAAGGACCACAGATACTGGAATCCAGATGAAAAACACAATGATGCTGGAGGAACTCAGCAGGCCAGGCAACATCCATGGAGAAAAGCAGGCAGTCAAGGTTTCGGGGCAGGATCTTTCTTCAGGACTCCTCCTCCTATTTCTTATGTTTTTATGACATGGATATACGCATGTTCCTCTCAGCCAGTTTCTTGCGTTGAATGGGTCCAAAGAGATCCAGGTGTACTTAGTTTAGGGTAATAGTGCAATGGTCTGATGTTTGATTAGTTGGCACATAAACTGAAGGAGTAAAGTGACCCCGGACCTTAAGCCGGTGTGTGTAGGAGATAGGATTAAAGAGTTTAGCTGATGCTTCAAAGATGAAAGTTGTGATTTATTTAACTATCACAATGTGTCATTGTGTACCTGCCATTTCATCCTCAGCCCAACCCACATCAGAACACCAGAGGAAGAGGGGTCCAGGATCACTCCTTATCTGTGTTCCATTGACCAGCTTCACCTGGGAAGCATTTGAGGCGTCAAAGCCCAGAATTCAGAGAAAGGAAATGAGGCGGGGATTCTATTCCTGTTTGCTGTCCAGTTTCCACTGTTGAAAAATACGCCTGTGGTCAGGGGTGAAACGGTTCTGCCTAATAATCTTTCAACACTAGATGGACTCTCACATAAAGAAAAGCCATTGAGATAGGCCACTGAAGGTTGGTTGGCCCACATTGATCCATAACAGGAAAGAGACAATATTGACAGGAGAAGAAAATAAGAGGTATAAAAAAATAAATTTAAAACAAAGTCTGTTTAACAGAAATGCAAGTCTACCAGCACTAAACAGTAACAAAGCTTGATCCAAAGTAAAGAAAGAGGAGACACTTTTACAGTGGTGTTTGTTTGATTTGTGTCTTGGGACATTGCCTGGAAACCAATCCGGATTCCATTCATCTGTGATCCAAGCACAACAAGTGCTGGTGTATAGAGACATAGCCCTCGGCGCCTTGAGCTGTGAGCCTGGTTTCCTCTCAGTTAGTAGGTATAGGTCTAGGCTCACTCCAAAGACACCAGCTGACACTTGTGAAGAATCGACAGAAGAGCTATCCATCAGAAGAAGCGTTTAAACCAAGACCACATCTGCTCTCTCTCTCTCTCTCTCTCTCACTCTCTCTCTCTCTCTCTCTCTCTCTCTCTCTCTCACACACAGCACTATTGAAGAGGAACAGAGAGATGCCCAGTGTCCTGGCCAAAATCTATGCCTCAATCAACAACATGAGCGAAAATTGTGAATGTAGCTCAAAAGCTTTTTGAAGCATTTGTGTCAATGTGCATCTGTGATAATTGCTGTATAAGTATATTTCCCTCAGAACTTTGGGAAAGCAAATGGATGATGCACCATCAGAGGACTGTTTTAACTGAATACCCAGGCTAACTACACAACAGCGTTAACGAGAACACTGCACAAATATTAAGCTGTTTTGTCATTCAAGGCATCACATGCCGAGAGTATTAATTTCAGGAGTGGATTAAAGTTTCAAACACAACGTAGTTCCAAAGTGAGCAGCCGTACTGTTTGGAGGAACGCTTGGTGGTGTTTGCAGTGAACGCTTTTTAATTGCAGCCCTAATAAGGTGCTTATGATGGTTCGGGCTGCCGGCTGAACATAACCCCATGGTTAATTAAGTGGAAAACCCTTCACATTGAGGTGACACAAAATGTTTGGCCTGTGATGACGATGATATGTGAATGGGCTAGACATAGCAGGAAGAACTGAGAGCTGTGAGAAATCGGAAATCCTGAGGTGAGAATGAGAGTGTCAAAGGTATTAGTGGTAGCCACAGGACCCACATACCAACACTCGCATGGCTGATGGAGGAGTCGTCGCCTTCTTGTTAGATTGTCCCTCAGGGTCATGGTATACAAAGTAACATAATGGTGTGGAAGGTTGGCCATCTAACAACAAACAGGGAGAGAACATAAATGGGTCTTTCTCTGGTTGGCTATATGCAATAAGTTGTACGTCACAGAAGTAAGTACTGAGGCCTCAACTACCTGTCATTTATAAAAATGACTTGGATGAAGGCTGCTAAATTTGCTGACGGCACAAAGATAGGCAGGAAAATAAGTTGTGTGAAGGACTTGGGAATACTACCGGGGATAAAGTTGAGAAAGGAATTGGAATTGGTTTATTACTGTCACTTGTACCGAGGTACAGCGAAAAATTTGACTTGCATGCCGTTCATACAGACCAATTCATTGTACAGTACAAGGTAAAACAATATAGAAGGCATAGAAACGTGTCCCAGCTACAGAGAAAGTGCAGTGCAGGTAGACAGTAAGGTGCAAGACCATAACAAGGTAGATTGTGAGGTCAAGAGTCCATCTTATCATATTAGGGAACTGTTCAATAGTCTTATGACAGCAGGATAGGAGCTGTCCTTGAGCCTGGTGAAATGGTGACATAGAACATAGAACATTACAGCACAGTACAGGCCCTTCAGCCCACAATGTTGTGCCGACATTTTTTCCTGCTCTGATCTATCTAACCCTTCCCTCCCACATAGCCCTCCATTTCTCTATCATTCATGTGTCTATCTAAGAGTCTCTTAAATGTCCCTAATGTATCTGCCCCCACAAACTCTGCTGGCAGTGCCTTCCATGCACCCACCACTCTCTGTGTCAAAAACTTACCCCTGACATCCCCCTTATACCTTCTTCCAATCACCGTAAAATTATGCCCCCTCGTGTTAGCCATCATCGCCTTGGGAAAAAGTCTCTGACTGTCCACTCGATCTATGCCTCTTATCATCTTGTACACCTCTATCAAGTCACCTCTCATCGTCCTTCTCTCCAAAGAGAAAAGCCCCAGCTCACTCGACCTATCCTCATATAATGTGAAAATATGTGAAATTGCCAATTTTGGCAGGAAAAGTAAAGGAAGCATGTTATCTTAATGGTGAGAGATTGCAGAGCTTGAGATGGAGGGAACTGGGTGCCCTAGTGAATGGTTCAGCACGGCTAGTGTTCAGATCCTGTCAGTAGTAAATTGGTAAATGAGTAGATCTGCAGAGAACAGCTTGCAACGAGCAGGATGTCACTGTTTATTTCAAGGGGGATTGAATACACAAGAAGGGAGTTTAGACTTTTATTATATGGGGCGCAGCTGAGACCATGTCTGGAATACAATGCACAGTATTGGTCTCCTTAATAACAAAAGGGTATCAATGCATTAGAGACAACTTGAAGAAAGTTTACTAGTACAGGCTTATGAAGGAAGGTGAACGAGCTAGGCTTGTATCAACTGAAGTCTAGAAGAGTGAGGGGACTTGACTGATGTTGAGTGTAAGGTCCATCCTATTGAATGCTTCAGTGAACAAAGCAAGGGTGACTTGATCATGGCCTCTGAGTGTGCACAGACACTGGCACTCTGTTTGCAATCTGCAGCCTGATGAACGAAGTTGGAACAACTTCGGTTGTGGAGCAGAGGTGATGCAGGTTGAACAATTCTCCATTTGCCCCCAAAAATTAGTCCACTCCAGTGGGAAGCTCATTGGAGGTGAGGAACGGCCGTCACAATGAGTGGAACAGTGTGGCACGGCCTTGCGCCTTTTCAGCTGGCCCTGAGATTGGGCCCATTTTGAAGCTGTCGGTTAAATTCGCAGCTTGCCTGTCATCATTCAGCAGATGCAGGATGGAGACCGATTTCTGGGAGCAGCCACATTTGAGGAGGATGCTCCACCACCCCTCTCGATCGATGCAGTCCAGGCAAAGGCTTTTGTGAGATCAGATATAGGGTTCAATAGCTGGTGGGCTGTCTCAGCCTTAGGATCGGCTACTAATGGGAGGGCTTCAATCCAAAGGTGTGAATAAATTCAAGGATTCCTTTGTGTTCAGGTAGCCATTGTGTGGCCAATACCTGAATGATGATACCCTCATTTATCTTGGTAGTTAACTCCAGATTTTGTTCTGACTATACAGCTGTTCCAACTGAAAAGCCACTATTTAATAATAGTAAATTCAAACGTGTTGCAAATTAAAGTTCCTTTCCTGCACTAAAACCATAAATACCAATACCAAACGGGGCTTCAAGAAGATTTGAAGAAAAGCAGAGGTTCTCCCCCAGCATCTTGCACAATATTTATTCATTAACTGTCATTGCTCAAAGTCGACATTGTCACAATGGTGTTTATGGGCCTTTGTGCACAAGTTTGCTGCTACTTTTTCTACATTGAAAGAGTGACTTCACAGCAGCATAGCGGTTAGCGTGACGCTATTACAGCGCCAGCAACCCGGGTTCAATTCCAGCCGCTGTCTGGAAGGAGTTTGTACGTTCTCCCTGTGTCTGCGTGGGTTTCCTCCGGGTGCTCCAGTTTCCTCCCACGTTCCAAAGACATACGGGTTAGGAAGTTGTGGGCATGCTATGTTGGCACCGGAAGCGTGCCGACACTTGCGGGCTGCCCCCAGAACATTCTACGCAAAAGATGCATTTCACTGTGTGTTTCAATGTACATGTGACTAATAAAGATCTTAATCTTTAATCTTGACCTTCAAAGAGTCCTCAGTAGCTGTGGAGGCATACAGCACAGAAACAGGCCCTTCAGCCCACAAACCCCATGCTAACCATCAACCACCCATCCTACATTAATCCTGTTTTATTCTCCCCACACTTCCATCAACTACCCCCAGATTCTACCCTTCACCTGCACATCAGGGGCAGTTTACAGCGGCCAATTAACCTACCAACCCGCACGCCTTTGGGATGTGGGAGGAAACCAGATCACCCAGAGGAAACCCACGCAGTCACAGGGTGAACTTGCAGACTCCACACAGACAGCACCCGAGGGTCCGGAGTACTTTGAGATATCCTGCGATTGTAAAAGGTGCTACATAAATGCAAGTCTTTTTGTTACAGCAGTAACATACTTGCATCAGAAGCTTCATAATAAAATGCTTCCACAGCACCCATAGCCACAAAGCTCGTCTTTTTCCCAAAAAGTTGATCCCAGAGTAGGGCATTGTTGTGACTTAGCTCTAGGGATGAAATCTTCAACTGTGTAGAAATGCAAAGCTCAGTATAGCAGAAGTGAATCGAAACTGGACTTTTGTCAGAGCAGTTTTATTAGTGGGCTTAACCTGTTGCACAAGGGTTAACAGGAAGGCCACTGCAGATGAGGGCCTTTGTCTTTCTTTATGGGAATGGGTGAAGGAGTTAGGAGAGGGCTTCTGGTCCTCGGTAAACAGGGGGAACTAATATATATTCATTGCTGGCTACAAGCAACAGACCGAGGGAAACACTTTGTAGAGTTGGTGATCTAAACTTGCAGTGAACTAAGCAGAAATGTCAAAGTCAGTCCCCATTGACGTGGAAATGAGTCTGTCCTTCTGCATAAAGACTTACTATTCAACAGGAAGTAAAATGTCTTCACTGACTGGTGTGAGTATAATATATGGGAGAATAATTGTGGTAAGGCAATTGATCTTCTTGCAGGGAGGTTGTTTAAGAAGTGGCAGGTTTTGTGATGCAGCTTAGTAAAAAGCCATGATACTGACAGCTCATAAATCTATTGGGCTTTCTTCTACCCTATGTTCTATGTTCTATGTACCCTGACCACTAAAAGAATTGTAAAAGAGTCCATTTTATATAATATATTTAATTACTGCCCTATTTCTCATAGCTAGGGAGGTTTTTCTGCTGGTTACTAAGCATTTGAATAAAGTGGTACGGTTTGCCACCCATTGCCGCTCTCTGGCACCCCTTACTGAGAGTGCCCTGGTTATTTGTGCTTTTCCAGTGTGTTCCTTCCCAATCTGCCTTCTGTGCTCATTCTCCCAGCGGAAGCAGGAGCCTAGCCCCAAAATTAACCAAGACTCTGCATTACAGAGTGGAGCAAGGCTTCAACCTCCCAACACAGACACTCGGCAGAAAGACAACCACAAATGGACATCCTGCTGTATAATCCAGAAGATCCTGCAACAAAATCGAAGCGCTTTCTGCCTGATATGTGGACGTTTCGAGTCCAATCCCAATAGCTGTCCTTCCTCACAGCTGTTGCAACATTGCCAATACTCCCAATGTCTCTACAAGCAACCTCATGATCATCTGACTAACCTGGTCAGTTGCAAGCATGCATAAACTGTTACAGACCAGCTGCAGTGGTGGTCATTTTCTTTTTAGGGATTGGGTACATGACTGGTAAGAGCAAGAAAGACGAGAATTATAATTTCAAACCCTCCAGGCTTCCTAAAGCTTCTTAAGGCCTAAGTAGTTATCACTGAGCTTCCTTATCCAGGGACATGCCTCCCATGATCTCATGAGCCTGGCTGCTCTCCCCCAAGCAACCATCTCTCCAAGTGTCCAGAACTCATAGAGGTGAACTCATAGAACAGTGCAGCACAGGAACAGACCCTTCGGCCCACGATGGCTGTGCTGACCACTCAATACGTTTAGAGTAATACCCACCCAATACCTAGCACAATGACCTTGTGGGGAAAGGGAGGCACCGGTGAGTGCTCGGGTTACTTGTGTAATGGTTAATTATCTGTTTGTGGTTTAAATCTTTCATAAGCAACTCTTCTACTTGGCCTCCTCTACGTTGGTGAGACAAAACGCAGACTAGGTGACCGTTTCGCAGCACACATGCGCTCTGTCCGTAACCGCGATCTGCATCTCCCTGTTGCCAGTCACCTCCCACACTATCACTGATATGTCCGTCCTCGGCCTCTTCCACTGCCAGGAGAATTCCAAGTGCAAACTGGAGGAACAGCACCTCATTTTGTCTTGGAATCTTGCAGCCTAACAGCATGAACATTGAATCCTCCCAGTTTAAGTAATCCCCGCTTAATCTGCAGGACAATCACCTCCAGAAACATCTCCCCATGTGCCTCCCGACCTCACAAAAGCATCTCAGTTTCTGCTGAGGCTTTGAGAGAAGATAAGATATTTATTTATTAGTCACATGTACATCAAAACACACAGTGAAATGCATCTTTTTGCATTACTGAGAACATGCTGGGGGGCAACCTGCAAGTGTCGCCACTCTTCCAGCGCCAACGTAACATGGCCCACAACTTCCTAACCCATACGTCTTTGGAACGTGGGAGGAAACCGCAGCATCCGGAGGAAACCCACGCAGACACACGGGGATAACATACAAACTCCTTACAGACAGCGGCCGAAATTGAACCTAGGTCGCTGGCACTTTAATAGCATTTTCCACATGCTGACATGGTTGTTCAGGGCCAGAGGGACCCACTGTGGTGCAGTTTGCACAATAGATGGGCTAAAGCTGTCCCACTAGCCCTCCACCTACAAGTTTGCAGATGATACCACCATAGCAGGCTGTATCTCAAATAACGTGAGTCGGGATACAGGAAGGAGATAGAGACCTTAGTGACATGGCACCTTGACAACAACCTTTCCCTCAATGTCAACAAAACAAAAGAGCTGGTCATTGACTTCAGGAAAGGGGGCAGTGTAAATGCACCTGTCTACATCAATGGTGCTGAGGTTGAAAGGGTTGAGAGCTTCAAGTTCCAAGGAGTGAATGTCACCAATAGCCTGTCCTGGTCAAATCACGTAGATGCCGTGGCCAAGAAAGCTCACCAGCGTCTCTACTTCCTCAGGAGGCTAAAGAAATATGGCATGTCCCCTTTGACACTCACCAACTTTTATCGATGCACCACAGAAAGCATCGTATCCGGATGCGTCACGGCTTGGTATGGTAACTGCTCTGCCCAGGACTGCAAGAAACTGCAGAGAGTTGTGGACACAGCCCAGCGCGTCACGGAAACCAGCGTCCCCTCCATGGACTCTGTCTTTACCTCTCGCTGCCTTGGTGAAGCAGCCAGCATCATCAAAGACCCCATCCAACCAGGTCATTCTCTCTTCTCTCTTCTCCCATCAGGCAGAAGATACAGGAGCCTGAGGGCATATACCACCAGGCTCAAGAACAGCTTCTATCCCACTGTGATAAGACTATTGAACGGTTCCCTTATAAATTGAGATGGACTCTTGGCCTCATAATCTACCTTGTTCTGACCATGCACCTTATTGTCTATCTGCAATGCACTTCCCTGTAGCTGTGACACTTTACTCTGTATTCTGTTATTGGTTTTACCCTGTACTACCTCAATGCACTCTGTACTCAATGCAACTGCACTGTATAATGAATTGATCTGTACGATCGGTATGCAAGACAAGTTTTTCACTGTACCTCGGTACAAGTGACAATAATAAACCAATACCAATACCAATACTTACCACCAGTGGTGAACAAGACTTCCCCTGATCTGGGCACCAAGGGACATAAGCACTCGCCAGTTTGTGCTGAGGTCCATTTAGATGACTTCTTTACCTCTGCCTGATAAAGTGGCATTTGGTAAGTTTATCAGTTATCTACTGATTGAAGGAAGTTGTAATTTCTCAGCTGTTTGTTTAATCCACTGCCCCACCTGAGGAGAAGGGGACACCCATCGACCTGTCCTGGGGCATCACTCTGACTCCAGTTGCAGTCTCCAGGCTGTTCCCTGTTGCACTCAGGTGGCTTGCTGCCCAATTGACAGGTTGCGATGCACCTCTGCTGGCCCGACAGTTGGGACAGTCCCAACAGCCTTTCACAGATACTTGAATAGAAGTTTTAAATAATTAGTTACAAGAATTTTAAAAAAACGAAACACATGATGATGCTGGTGGAACTCAGCAGGCCAGGCAGCAACCGTGGAGAAAAGCAGGCGGTCAATGTTTTGGGTTGGGACCCTTCTTCAGGACTGAAGATAGGAAAAGGCAGAAGCCCAATATATAGGAGGGAAAAGCAGAGCAGTGATAGGTGGACAAAAGAGGGGAGGCGGGGTGGGCACAGGGTGGTGGTAGGTAGATTCAGGTAAGAGATAGTGATGGGCAGGTGTGGGGGAGGATGAGGGGAGAGCAGATCCACCGGGGGATGGGTCAAAGGTAAGGAGAGAAGGGCAAAAGAGATAGGCTAGGAAAGGGAAGAAGAGAAGCATGGTGGGGGATGGGGTTGTGGGGAAAGGGGTGGGGATTACTTAAAGTGGGAGAAATCAATGTTCATGCCATTAGGCTGCAAGGTTCCAAGATGGAAAATGAGGTGCTGTTCCTCCAGGTTGCGCTTGGAATTCTCCCGGCAGTGGAAGAGGCTGAGGACGGACATACCAGTGACAGTGTGGGAAGGGGAGTTGAAGTGACTGGCAACGGGGAGATGCAGGTCACAGTTACAGACAGAGCGCAGGTGTTCTGCAGAACGGTCACCTAGTCTACGTTTGGTCTCACCAATGTAGAGGAAGCCCAGTAGAAGAGTTGCTTATGAAAGATTTAAACTACAAACAGATAATTAAACATTAAACAAATAACCCGAGCACTCACCGGTGCCTCCCTTTCCCACACAAGGTCATTGCGCTAGCACCCTCACTCATTAAATGTGGGCCAGGTGCAAAGTGCCTCAGGACCCTCATTCCATGGTGTCACCATTTCACTATGAAGACGACTGTTGGAGCAGACTGTTCGTCTTTCACTTGCACGTTTGAGGAAGCCCATGATTGGCTCATAGCTGACAGTTCCCTTTGGTGTCATCAGACAAGATGATTCAGTCCATTGCTCCTATGGGAGATCTGAGCTCCAGACATATCAATTAAGTCAGAAATGTAACAGTGTTGGCCACAAGTTCAGCACAAAGAGCTGCACTTCGATGTGAATACCAGAAGCACCCAAATCACTGACATTGCCCTTGGTGTACAATACACGTGGCAGACTCAAACATTCTTCACTCACAAGTCATCTTCTTCCACAAGGCAAAATAGCATCAGACGAGTCAGATAAAAGCAAGTTCAAAGCCAGTGTGAGGAAGTGCTTTTCACACAAACTATGAATAATACTTGGAATAATTCCCAGATAAACAGCTTAGGAGCAGAATTATTCAATAGTCATTTGATGTCAGAAATGCTAAGGAAAAAATTGCAGTTTTCAAAGGCGGAATGTTGGAATTTTCATTTATCTTTGCGATCTGAAATGAGAAAAATGGTTTTAAACTTTCATTCAAATACCTAATTCTAACATCGCTTCAGGTTTTTCCCTTTCCCACATTCCCATTCAACAATTCTCATTCAATTATTTAAATTGTAGCAGAGTAGCATAAGCGGTTAGTGTAACACTATTACAGCACCAGCGACCTGGGTTCAATTCCCGCTGCTGCCTGCAAGGAGCTTGTATGTTCTCCCCGTGTCTGCGTGGGTTTCCTCCGGGTGCTCCGGTTTCCTCCCACATTCCAAAGACATACGGGTTAGGAGCTGTGGGCATGCTATGTTGGCGCCGGAAGAGTGGCGACACTTGCGGGCTGCCCCCAGCACATTCTTAGCAATGCAAAAAGATGTGTTTCACTGTGTTTCAATGTGTATGTGACTAATAAATAAATTTCTTATCTATCATATCTAAAGCATTGACATCCTTCCTGTAGTGAGGTGACCAGAATTGCACGCAATACTCTAAATGCAGCCTTAGCTCCTCGAGGGTGAATGGGATGGACAATAAATGCTACCAGTGACATCCATACCCAGGCATAAAGGATGAGGAAGCCTGAGCTTGCATGGCAAAGCCCTGGTTCCAGGCAGATACGAGTTTCCAATGCAACACTTGGGTGTTCGAGGCTGGTGTTGGCCACAGGAGCAGCTACTTGGCCACCAGTGCGTACATAGAAATGGAGCTGCCTCTCTGTTCCACCCTCGAGATGATAGGCTGCAGGGAATATAAGCAGGGTTGGACCTGGATCTGAACTCTCCCATGTTTCTTATCCCATTTTCTGGCAGGTCGGACAGTGGCCCAAGCATCTTGCTGGGCACGCCCGTCAGCCTACCCTTACCCCTGGAGGTTGCCCCATCATTAAACTCCTTACCTGGGTCCCTCTGCAATGTCCATACATGTCAAATCGGCTAATCAGGTATCTCCTTCACTGTCCTGTGGCTCCTCTGCAACTGAGGCCTGAGAAGGTGAGAGTTCTTGGGTTTCTGTACCAGAGAGGGTCGTGTAGCTGTGGTGAAGGGGTTCTTGGCAGAGTGAGGTGGGACTGGTTAGGTAAGGGTTGCTTGGTTTATCTGTTGTCCCTCTTGTAAACCAGAGGAGAGCGTACATTGAGGGGGAAGTAGGACTTGAGCACTTAGACCTGAGCATGGTGTCACCTTCAGAGGCTTCTGTGTCGGACAGGCACAGTAGTGTCACGGTTAGCATCACACTATTATAATGCCAACGACCCGGGTTCAATTCCTGCCGCTGTCTGTAAGGAGTTTGTACGTTCTCCCTGTGTGTCTGCGTGGGTTTCCTCCGGGTGCTCCAGTTTCCTCCCACGTTCCAAAGACGTACAGGTTAGGAAGTTGTGGGCGTGCTATGTTTGGCGCCGGAAGCATGGCGACACTTGCGGGCTGCCCTCAGAACACTCTACACAAAAGATGCATTTCACTGTGTGTTCGATGTACGTATGACTAATAAATATCAAATATCAGTACTGGCTGATGACCATGTGACAACCACCCCCGAGATGGCAGCACTTTCTCCCCACTGCCAATCCATGGCTGCTGGAGTGACTGCGTGCCTCATTGTCCCACGGAGAGAGGAGGCCCATGCTCGTGGGTATGTTACGCTGCGGCTGTCAGGAACGTGTGGGATGTGGGGATGAGGAGTGGAGCAGTGATGAATGTGAGAGCATGAGATTCGGTTGCGCTGAGTGATGGGGAGGTACAGCACAGAGCAGTGGATGGGTCCAGTGTGCACCTGATGAGGGCTGACATTTTCCGAAGCTTTTCCCATGACATCGGCACCACTTGTGAGATCATTAATCTTTATCCACCACCTGGTTGTTTCAACCGCTAGGTCTCATTAACTTCTTCCTGCCCGTGATGCTAAATAATGGTAGAGTGCAGATTACAACAAATGATGGCAGAGCTAACAGGTACATTGGTATTGGTATGGTATGGTATTGGTATTGGTATTGGTATTGGTGTCCACAACTTCAGGCAAACAACTGCTAACAATTGTACAACAATGTGTACATAGTTCTTAAAGATTCACTCACATTCATGTATACCACACAGCTTCTCCCTAAAACCAACATGCAAACCACTAAAGATACACAGATTAAATCATACCAATCATTAATTATATTCGTAAAAGTATGTAATTTAACTGAGATATACTGAGACACACAGTACGTAAATGTAACTAGACATTTACTCATTTCTTTAATCCTCTAAATTTTCAGAAATTTAGGAATTTCTTCAGCCACAAAGTAATGAATCTTCGCAGATGATTGGAGGCATAGTCACTGGGTACATTCAAGGGAGAACTCAACAGATTTTTAAGTGTTATGGGAATGGAGGGATTTGAGAGTGCAGGGAAGTGGTACTGAGGTCAAAGATCAGCATGATCTTCTGAAGAACAAGAGCAGGAGTGAGGGGCCTAATGGTTCTCATGTCCCACAACATGAGAGACATAGAACACAGAACAGCGCGGCACAGGAGCAGGCCCCTTCGGCCCACGACGTTGTGCCGGACTAATTAAACTAGTAATTTAAAGCCTACTGGTCTCTTCTGCCTAAACATGTTCATATCCCTCCATTCTTCTGCACATTCATGTGCCCAGCTAAGAGCCTCTTAAACACCTCGAGCGTATTTGGCTCCACCCCCACCCCTGCAGTGCATTCCAGGCACCCACCATTCCCTCTGTAAAAAAAAACTTGCCCCGCCACATCTCCTTTGAACTTACCTCTCTCACCTTAAATGCATGTCCTCTAGTGTTATACATCTCGACCCTGGGAGAAAGCTGTCTCCTCTATCTCTGCCTCCCATAATCTTATAAACTTATAGCAGGTCTCCCCTCAGCATCTGCCACTCCAAAGAAAACCACCCAAGTTTGTCCAACCTCTCCTTATAGCACATGCCCTCTAATCCAGGCAGCGTCCTGGTAAACCTCTTCTGTACCCTCTCCAAAGCTGCCACATCCTTCCTCTAATGGGGCAACCAGAATGAATGCAGTACTCCAGATGCAGCCTTACCAGAGTTTTATAAAGCTGCAACATAACTTCCTGACTCTTGTACTCAATGCCTCAATCAGTAAAGGCCACTGGCAACCCGATAGTCTCTTTCCCCACAAGTTGGAAGAACCCTCTTGGTTAGTTTTACCACAGCATCCTGCTCTCCCTCAACGGGAATTGGCAAGGTGCCTCCAATACAGTTTCAGCCAACTTGTGACCATGTAGCTCACCTGCATGTTCATTGCCTTTCCAACCAATGAAGTGTTTAGTGTATTGACTATATTGTCCTCTGTGGGTATGTCATAAATGCCAATCCACATTTACCTCCATGTCTGATTCCACCATGTGGGACTATTCTGTACCCAAGCTGCAAGACAAATCTGGACGCCACCTCGACTGGCAGTTGCTACCTTCAAGACTTTCACTTTCAGTGCAATGTTCCCACCCCAGGAGCTCAATCATATGACTGGATGGCCAGGAGGAAGTGCATTGGTCTAGGGAATGACACATTCACCATGAGAGGAGAGGCTGTGTTCTATTGAGTTTGGAGATCTCACTGAAACTTACAAAATTCTCACAGGACTGGATGCCGGGAAGATGTTCCCCTCGACTGAGGAGTCTACAACCAGGGGTCATTGTCTCAGAATAAGGCGTTAGAGCATTTGAGGACTATGGGGAGACATTTCTCCTCTCAGAGGGTGGTGGATCTTCAGAATTCTCTGCCCTGGAGGCTAGGTCTCCTGTGATTGTGGTCATTCCAAACGGAGGTTGACAGATCTCTGGATGTTAAGAGAATCGAGAAATATGGGCACTGTGTGGGAAAGTGATCTGAGGTAGAAGATCAGTCATGGCCTTGATGAACAGTGGAGTAGGCTTAAAGGACCAAATAACTCCTAATCCCTCGTGATACCATATGGGAACTTCTCAAGCTCACCCAGTTTTGACAATGGCCATCGTTTGCCATCATGACAGGTCTACTTTGAAAAAAACCATTCTTTACTTACTCACTCCTGTCCTGTTCCCCCTTCTCTCTCCAGTAGCAACATTTGTCCACATGGTGTGATGCACTCTGTCCATGCGTCACTTGTCCGCATGGTGTAATGCTCTCTGCCGCTTCATGAAGGGTCTTGACCCAAAATGTAGACTCTCCATTTCCATCCACGGATGCTGTCTGACCCGCTGAGTCCCTCCAGTGTCTTGTTTGCTGCTCCAGATTCTAGCATCTGCAGTCTCTCGTGTTTCTAATGAAGTACAGGGTACTCTGAGTAGAGCTGTCACAATGGGTTCAACACTGGGTGAGCAACATCCGTCGGCATTGCATATCTGTGCTCTCTGCTGCTGCTGAGTGAGGCAAAAAGCAATGAAAAGCTAACACCCCCTCTGCTGCAGGCGAAGAACTTCTAACTGGCCGACAGTGGCTGGTACATTGGTATTGGTTTATTATTGTCACTTATACCGAGGTACAGTGAAAAACTGTTTTGCATACCGTTCGTACAGGTCAATTCATTACACCAGTGCAGATACATTGAGTTAGTGAAGAGTGCATTGAGGTAGTACAGGTAACAACAATAACAGTACAGAGTAAAGTGTCACAGCTACAGAGAAAGTGCAGTGCAATAAGGTGCAAGGTCACAACAAGGTAGATCGTGAGGTCAGAGTCCCATCTCATCATATAAGGGAACTGTCAATGGTCTTATCACAGTGGGATAGAAGCTGTCCTTAAGCCTGGTGGTATGTGCCTTCAGGCTCCTGTATCTTCTGCCTGATGGGAGAGGAGAGGAGAGAGAATGACCCGGGTGGATGGGGTCTTTGATTATGTTGGCTGCTTCGCCAAGGCAGCGAGAGGTAAAGACCATGGAGGGGAGGCTGGTTTCCGTGACGTGCTGGGCTGTGTCCACAACTCTCTGCAGTTTCTTGCGGTTCTGGGCAGAGCAGTTGCCGTACCAAGCCGTGATACATCCAGATAGGATGCTTTCTATGATGCATCGATAAAAGTTGGTGAGTGTCAAAGGGGACATACCGAATTTCTTTAGCCTCCTGAGGAATTAGAGGCCCTTGTGAGTTTTCTTGGCTGTGGCATCTACGTGATTTGACCAGGGCAGGCTATTGGTGATGTTCACTCCCAGGAACTTGAAGTCTCAACCCTCTCAACCTCAGCACCGTTGATGCAGACAGGCGCATGTACACCGCCCCCTTTTCTGAAGTCAATGACCAGCTCTTTTGTTTTGCTGACACTGAGGGAAAGGTTGTTGTCATGAAACCATTCCACTAAGCTCTCTATCTCCTTCCTGTACCCCGACTCATCGTTATTTGAGATATGACCTACAACGGTGGTATCATCTGCAAACTTGTAGATGGAGTTAGAGCAGAATCTGGCCACACAGTCATGAGTGTATAGGGAGCAGAGTAGAGGGCTAAGAACGCAGCCTCATGGGGCACAAGTGTTGAGAATAATTGTGCTGGAGGTGTTTGTTGCCTATCCCAACTGCGATCTGTTGGTCAGAAAGTCAAGGATTCAAGTTACAGAGGGAGGTGTTGAGTCCCAGGTCTCGGAGTTTGGTGACGACTTTGCTTGGGACTATAGTAGTGAAGGCAGAGCTGTAGTCAATAAACAATAGATTACATGGTACATAAAGTCTGTGAAGGTATGCTCACATTTATTTATACTTCCAGTGGCTTCCTGGGCCCCATTGAAGACCTCTGTCCTCCTCTCTAGCACTATGCCTTAACATGTATAGAGCAGTGCCTGAACATCGGGCTGCCTACCTCTTCAAGGGCCTGGAGTTAACCTTCCCATGACTTCCAGTGATCCAATACCAGAGGGCATGTATTAAGGTGAGAGGGGGTAGGTTCAGAACAGACGCGAGGGGTAAAAGTTTTTTTACTCAGAGAGTGGTGGATGCCTGGAATGCGTTGCCTGATAGGCCGGTGGATGCAAATTCATTGGGGGCTTTTAAGAGGGGCTTGGATGGGCACATGAATGAGAGGAAAATGGAGATATATGGGCATTCTATGGGTAGGAGGGAACAGCTATGTCGGCACAACATTGTTGGCCGAAGGGCCTGTTCTGTGCTGTACTGTTCTATGTTCTTGAGACCATGTGCAGCTACCCTTGAAGAGGGGCACTTCCATTGGGGCTGTTCAGCATCAGCCCAGGGAACGGCAGCTCCTGAAATGATATCCCATGAGCACACGCTAATACGCTCCACAGGGCAACGGGTGCAGCCGGCTTCCGCGATCGTCGCACCGATTGAGGAGTGTGAATGGCTCTCGGGTGAAGCACAGCCTGAGTCGCACTGGGTGAAGTGACTCACACCTCACGAAGCAGGCCGACGTCTCCCAGCACAACGTGAGTGCCCCCTCCAGGCTGTGCTGAGTTTAGAAACGTTGACCGCCTGCTTTCTCCACAGATGCTGCCTGGCCTGCTGAGTTTCTCCAGCATCACAGTGTTTGTCATCCATATTCCAACATCTGCAGTCCTTTGTTTCTCTTCTGTAGGTGAGCAAGTGGACATCACTGTTGGCATCCAGCTTCCCACCCCTCCATATGCTGAGCTCATGCAAAGCCCCGCTGCCCAGCTCCACCACTGTGGATCCCTTTCGTACAAAGTACCTGTGCTCATGTGCCAAATAGACACCTCTTGAACAACAGCTCAATTTCAGTAACCATACTCAGGCCCCAAGCATATCAGCTCACCCTAGTCTTAATTACCCCAGAATTGGCAACGTTGCTTTCAGCTCCCCAAGTCCTCAGCATGCTCCAACTCCCAACTCCCTCCTTGATCTCACTGCACCTCATCTTCTTCAATACTCTCCTTTAACCAGTCTCTTGGTCATGTACAGAAGAGAAACAAAGGACTGCAGATGCTGGAATCTAGGTGAAAAACACGATGATGCTGGAGGGACTCAGCAGGCCGGGCAGCATCCGTGGAGAAAAGCAGGCGGTCAACGTTTCGGGTCAGGACCCTTCTTCAGGACTGGAGATAGGAAAAGGGGGAAGCCCAATATATAGGAGGAAAAGCAGAGCAGTAATAGGTGGACAAAGAGGGGAGGCGGGTGGGCACAGGAGGTGATAGGTAGATGCAGGTAAGAGATAGTGATGGGCAGGTGCGTGGGGAGGAGGGGAGAGCAGACCCACCGGGGGATGGGTCAAGGAGAGAAAAAAATGTTGGGGGGGGTAGAGAAAACGGAGAGAGGGTAGGAAAAGGAAGAAAGAGGAGGCATGGTTGGGGAGTGTGGGGGACGAGGTTTGTGGGGATTATTTAAAGTGGGAGAATTCAATGTTCATGCCATTAGACTGCAAGGTTCCTTGGTCACCTATGTTCTATCACTATGTCCAGTTGTGTCTGATGCTGCTGCTCTGATGCATTGGGTACATTACACTTATCATGGTGATTATATAGTGCTAAATATGTCGCCGTTATATAGTGACGAAAGTGATTACATTTAACTTTTTAATCACAGACACTGATCAGGAACGTGATGCCCACTGGTACCTGTCCCTCAGACGAGGTTGGGAAGTGTTGACAAATGAGGCACAAGTTCCTGCTCTGCTGGAAAGTGCAGGTTCATGGAGTCAGCCCTCGGTGACTGGAGAGCCCACCCGTGTCCCGGTTCAGGCTCAGAGAGCAGAAGGAAAAATCACGTGAAGGCTTCCTCAGTAACTTCCTGGATGAATGCCCTTCAGGATGAGGAGCTGTAGTGGACTGAACTGGCAATCTACAGTGCAGTTTGTCTTCTCCCACAGACTAATACAGGGGTGCCACTCCTGCCTGAGGTCCTGCTGTGTAATTAGTTTATTATTGTCATATGTACCCAGATACAGTGAAAAGCTTTGGTTTGCATGCCACGCAGACAGATCATTCTGTACATAGTACATTGAGGTAGTACAAGGGAAAACAATAGCAGAATGGAGAATATAGTGTCACAGTTACAGAGAGAGTGCAGTGCAGGCAGACAAATACAGTGCAAGGGCCATGACGAGGTAGACTGAGAGATCAAGAGTTCATTTTTATCGGACAAGAGGTCCATTCAAGAATCTGATAGCAGCGGGATAGAAGCTGTCCTTGAGCCTGGTGGTGCGTGTTCTCAAGCTTTTGTATCTTCTGCCCGTTGGGAGGGGGGAGAAGAGAGAATGACCTAGGTGGGAGGGGCCCTTGATTATGTTGGGTGCTTTCCCGAGGCAGCAGGAAGTGCAGACGGAGTCAGTGGAGGGGAGGCTGGTTTCCGTGATGGACTGGACTGTGTCCGTAACTCTCTGCAGCTTTCTTGAGGTCTCGGGCAGAGCAGTTGCTGTACCAAGGGGTGGGTGTGTGTGTGTGTGTGTGTGTGTGTGTGTGTGTGTGTGTGTGTGTGTGTGTGTGTGTGTGTGTGTGTGTGTGTGTGTGTGTGTGTGTTGCGTCCTCACTCTCCTGCTGGGAAGATTATATCTTTATCACTGTGAAACACACAGTGAAATGCACTTTTTTTGCATTACTGAGAATGTCCTGGGGGCAGCCCGCAAGTGTCGCCACGCTTCCGGCGCCAACATAGCATACCCACAACTTCCTAACATCTTTGGAATGTGGGAGGAAACCAGAGCACCCAGAGGAAACCCACACAGACACGGGAGAACATACAAACTCCTTACAGACAGCGGCCGGAAATGAACCCGGATTGCTGGTGCTGCAATAGCGTCACGCTAGCCGCTACACTACCGTGCGCTTGTATGACAGTGTCGCCATTGTGTGATGTCCTCACGACTGGAAATGATGTGAGATATCAGAGGGCAGTAGTTACAAGATAAGGGGCTGGTCATTTAAAACTGAGGTGCATAGAAGCTGCTTTTCACAGAGGGTGGTGATGCTCGGTGCCTGTGATGCTGCTGCAAGTAAGTTTTTCATTGCACCTGTGCACACATGTACTTGTGCATATGGCAATAAACTTGACTTTGACTTTGACTTTGAATCTCTGGAATTCACAAGGCAGTGCAAGCCTGGATCATTAGAAATATTTAATGTAGAGGGAAGATAAATGTATTGAAAGAGTGAGGTTATGGGGAACTGGCACAGAGGAGGAGTTGAGGCCAGTGTAGTTCAGCCATGGTCTTATTGAATGGCGGGATGGGTTTGAAGGCCTCTGGTAGCCCACTCCTGCTGCTTTGTGTTCAGTGGGCACACACCGGTCCTCAGCTTGTGTTCACCTGCCGGAATGTTGGCCTTCAACTCCACAGCAAAATGTGGTGTCATCTTTAATAATGCACTTGGCAACTGGGCTCCTGAACATTTCGTACCTTTAATTATTCTTGCGTGAATTCTGTCAGCGGCTTAAATGTAATCACAGCATTCTGGGTCACACCGTTAAGCAATTTACTTGGGCAGATATTTCTACAGGTTCTTTAACAACTTTTCAGCACTGCCTCATAAAGTGCTTGTGCTGTCTTCTTGGTTTATAGCCGACAGTTACGGTGTCAGTATCCAAGCTGTAAACCCCCACAGCCCAACTGCAAACTCACCTCTTTAAATAAAATTGGCAAAAATAACCTGAACATTAAATTTGGGATTTACAGTAAAAAGTGTGCATTGATGAGACTGTCGGGTTAATAGAATTTGCGCAGTTTTTTTTAAATAGCTGCCTCATTAGGAGTATCTCATTAAGAAAACTTAACATTTTCTTTGTTTTTAAGACTTGCCTCTCTCCCACTAATCAGATTCTAATTTATTCTATATGCGCAGCCTGAAACAATTCAGTCAATCCCTGCCTTTCGTGCCTCTTCAAAAGGGAAAGGGTGTGATTGTGAGTTTGAGCCAATGTCCTGGGCAAGTGAATAAATTCCTCATTAATTATATGACCACTTAACATTGGGTGTCTAAACAAAGAGCTATGCAATTTCATTGAAAACAAGGCCCTCCTGCATTTTTCTGCCTTATGGATATTGCACTAATAAATTATCTTTGATAATGACTTCCCTTGGGAAGCAAAATAAGCCAGATAGTTGTAGGAAGAGGAAATGGGAACTAGGTGTTCACAGATAAATAGTCGATCTCTCTGAGGAAGCAGCTTGCTGGCCTTTGCATGGTCTACAAAATGAGGCCCAAAAGTCGCAAAGAGGCCATTTTTGATGCAGGATGGGACACACCTTGAGGTCCCAAGGAAATGAAAACACCAGCAAATGCAATCTTTTCTCCCTTGTGGGAGCTGTCACCAACTCTGGCCAGGAGCCAAACAAGTCAAAATGATTTATACCTACAAGCTGTCTCTTTGAATGTGCATTCTAAGACAGCTTGCTTCTTTCATTCATGGTCTACTGCTATTGAATCTCCCCACTCTCTCACAAACACTCACACCAAACACATATCCCTGGTCAAAATATCTGTTATGGCTTCAAACTGATGTTTGTTTTAACAGAGTAGTTATTATGCCTTCTACTTTTCTGTTTGTTGCCCCAACAGAAATTGACCTCATAGAGTTTTATAAGATCATAAGGGGCTTAGATAAGGTGAATAGCCATGGTCTTTCCCAGCGGAGGGGAATCCAAAACTAGAGGACATAGGTTTATGGTGACACGTTTAAAGGGGACCTGAAGGGCAGGTTTTTCACACCGAGGGTGGGGGTATATGGAACATGCTGCCATAGGAGGTGGTGGAGGCAGGTACAATTATGGCACTTGAACAAGGAAAGGTTTAGAGAGATATGGGCCAAACGTGGCCAAACGGGACTAGCTTAGATGGTACCTTGGTCGGCATGGATGAGTTGGGCCGAAGGGCCTGTTTCCGTGTTGTATAACTCGATGACTCTGGCAGCATTTTGCCTCTGATAATGCTGCAGTAATCATTGTACTTAACTTTGAAAGTTTATAGTAGCAAATATCAAAAATGATAAACAGTTTTGTGGTGACACAAGAGATTCTGCAGATGCTGGAATCTAGAGCAATACACAAAAAGTGCTGGAGGAACTCAGCAGGTCAGGCAGCATCCATGGAGGGAAATAAACAGTCGACAGTCCTGATGAAGGATCTCAGCCCGAAACGTCGACTGTTTATTTCCCTCCATGGATGTTGCCTGACCTGCTGAGTTCCTCCAGCACTTTTAGTGAACAGTTTTGTGGTAAATGCTCACGTATCGGTGCTAAAGCCCCGAACTCTCACCTGGCCATGGTTCGTGCCCCACTCCAGAAACTGAAGCATAAAATAAACCTGGCACTTGTGAACGTGTGCTGTACCATTGGAGGTGAGATGTAGGTGGATGGTCTCAGTGGACGGTGAGAACCCTCCCCTTAGTACCCTGGCTCCTTTAACCAAAATTCTCTGGACTCTGGGCAGGTCCCAGCAGATTGGAAAGCAGCGAATCTCACGCCACTGTTTAAAAAAGGATGTAGGCAAAAGGCAGGTAACTATAGGCCAGTTAGCTTAACGTCTGTAGTCGGGAAAATGCTTGAAGCTATCATTAAGAAAGAAATAGCGAGACATCTGGATAGAAGTGGTTCCATCAGGCAGACACAGCATGGATTCAGGAAGGGCAGGTCCTGTTTGACAAACTTACTGGAGTTCTTTGAGGATATAATGAACGCAGTGGATAGAGGGGAACAGGTGGATGTTGTATACTTGGATTTCCAGAAGGTGTTCGATAAGGTGCAGCATCAAAGATTTATCCATAAGATAAGGATGCATGGAGTTAGGGGTAATGTATTAGCATGGATAGAGGATTGGTTAACCAATCAAAGGCAGAAAGTTGGGATAAATGGGTGTTTCTCTGGTTGGCAGTCAGTGTGAGTGGGGTGCCACTGGGGTCAGTGCTAGGCCCACAACTGTTCACGATACACATTAACAATTTGGAAGAGGGGACCGGGTGTAGTGTATCTAAGTTTGCTGATGACACTAAATTGAGTGGTAAAGCAAATTGTGCAGAGGATGCGGAGAGTCTGCAGAGAGATATAGATAGGTTAAGTGAGTGGGCAAAAGTCTGGCAGATGGAGTACAATGTTGGTAAATGTGAGGTCATCCACTTTGGAAGGAAAAATAAGATCAGATTATTATTTAAATGATGAAAGATTGCAGCATGCTGTTGTGCAGAGGGACTTGGGAGTGCTCGTGCATGAATCGCAAAAGGTTGGATTGCAGGAGCAACAGGTTATCAAGAAGGCAAATGGAACGTTGGCCTTCATTGCTGGAGGGATTGAATTTAAGAGCAGGGAGGTTATGCTGCAACTGTACAGGGTACTGGTGAGGCCAGTCCTGGAGTACTGCGTGCAGTTCTGGTCTCCTTACTTGAGGAAAGATATACTGGCTTTGGAGGCAGTGCAGAGGAGGTTCACCAGATTGGTTCTGGAATTCAGAAGGATGAGAGGGGATCTTATAGAAACACATAAAATTATGAAAGGGATAGATAAGATAGAGGCAGGAAGGTTGTTTCCACTGGTAGGTGAGACTAGAACTAGGGGACATGGCCTCAAGATTCAGGGGAATACATTTAGGACAGAGATGAGGAGAAACTGCTTTTCCCAGAGAGTAGTGAATCTGTGGAATTCTCTGCCCAGGGAAGCAGTAGAGGCTACCTCATTGAATATACTTAAGATATAGTTAGGTAGATTTTTGCACAGTAGGGGAATTAAGGGTTATGGGGAAAAGGAACTTAGGTAGATCTGAGTCCACGGCCAGGTCAGCCATGATCTTATTGAATGGCGAAGCAGGCTCGACGAGGCAAATGGCCTCCTCCTGCTTGTATTTCTTATGTTCTTATATTCTTCAGCCCAGGATATTGCTACTGATTGTCTGGTCATTATCATGCTACGATTTGTGGGACCTTGTTGTGCGCAAGTTGTCTGCCAGTTCCCCAATTATACCAGTGACTGCACTTCCAAAGCACTTAATTGCCAAAAACACACTTTGGAACATCCTGTGCTTGTGAAAGATGCTATATAAATACAAAATATCTTTTTATTACTTGATACCAGTCAAGGATTAATGTTTCACAGTGCTCATCAACCACACACACACACACACACACACACACACACACACACACGCACACGTATACACACACATGCGCACACACACACACACACAAACACACGCACGCACACACAAACACATGCACACACATGCACACATGCACACACGCACACAGACACACGCACACACACACGCACCACATACACAAACACACACATGCACACACGCATACATGCACACATACGCACCGCACACACGCCACACACACGCACACACACACAGAGGAGTAAGGAACAGATTTTAAAATGCCTAATCTGAATTTTATCTTTCAGGTACAGCAATGCGTGTCCTTAAATAAAATTAAAAGATTGATTCAACATGTTAGTTAGGTGATTGGGTTCTCTGTGTCAAGTGCACTGATTTGCATCTCTGCTCTGGAGTTTTTTGTTAACTTGCAACTTATTTCATGTATCTCCATCTGTCTCCTTGAGTGTAAGGAATTTCCATCCCCTGTAGTATTGCAGTGAATTCCCTCAACTCTGCAGTGATGTTCTCATATCCCCAGTACTGTAGATTGCCTGAGGTTAGCAGTGAAATGTCTCTGCCACTGGTAATCTTCACTGACCTTGGCTATTAAGATCAGCCTCTGGTTAGCTAAGTACAGTGCACTGTGAGAGGCCCCTCCAAATTCTTCCTGTCGCTGAAGATTGACATCTGTTGGGTGATGTTTATTCTGATCTTCCAAATTAACACACACATTTGCAGATTCTTAACAATCTCGGCAAGTTAATGGCCCATTACAGCTTCCTATCACCAAATATAAGCAAGTGCTATGTGGGTAATTACATACTGTAGATATGTATCACCCTCAGTTTAATTGCCTCTGAGTCAGTAGGTCACTGTTTCATACTCCACTCCAGAGATTTGCTCACCTAATCTGAGCTATCGTATTGAAGCAGCTCCAGCAACTGGCAGTGTTAGTAGAGTAAATGGGCTTTCAGGTGACTTGACCAAAATAATCAACCAAAGGAGACATTGGGGTGGGAGGGTAAGGCTGGGTCGGAAATGTAGGTTTTGGGAAGAATTATAAAGAGGAGAAGCAAGTTCAGGGAGGGGATTTCAGAGCTTTGGGTTTTCTACAGCATTCCCCCCTCCCTGCTTAATTCTGTACACTGGATTACAACACCATGCTGTCCCTGACTGGGAATCAGACTCAAAACGTAACCTCTCATTATCTGCCTTCATCTCTTGTCCTGAGCGCAATCACAAACTGATGAAGCTCAGCATGTGGGCTGTGGTTTTCCTCGAGCTGAACGTGAGTTAGGATTGGAATCCAGATGTCTGCAACTAAACAACTCCGACCACTGTAATTCACAGCCAGCTCTTAGTTTTGGATATTTCTGAGTTGCAAGCCAAGCATTCCGGGATCCTGAATGAATTGTAGGGATACTGTGAATAAAAGTGCTTGTGTAGAGCTGATGTAATTTTCATGTCGGCATTTCATTTCAAAGAAAATTATTTTATTATGGCCATGGGCATTTATAATACCCTATTGTGCCTGTGTTTACATGCTGGAATTTATATTTTCATTTACAAGACAGGAATTTCAAGCCACAATGTCTCTTTGAATTGATACCAAGAGGTGGGAGATTTTTTTCCCCTGAACTAAAGCCATCACAAAACAGCACTGCATTTTTATTGTAAACCTGCAAGAAATTAATGTCTCCAGCTGAATGCAAACAGGACTTATTATTTATATTTATCCTGCAGATTTCATTTTATTGGTACATTTTTCATGTCGGATCATCTCATCCACCCAGTATAAAGTGGTTATTTGGTAGCAGCTGATTATAGTTTTATTTTTTGTCTGTATGCAATTTACATTCTTGCATAGGAAACCAAATTTGTGAAATAAAGTTACCTGTTGACATACCTTAATGATGTGTTTGACTTTCAGATCCCTTTTTTGAACTAAGTTTCAACCATACCAAGAGTCCTCCTTCTTTGCAAATATCCTCAAGGATCCATTGCTTTATGAATCAGATGCCCTTATTCAAACCCCGATGAGCCATCTGTGAATGTTACTAAGGCACTCTTTGTTGAGGAGAGAATCCTCGATTTTATCTTCACACACACACCCGCTCATTTGCATTCTTTCCAAAAGCAATTACTCCATTTTGATCAAAAAAGGAAGTTTAGTCGTACCCTCTCATCCAACCCCAGGGCTACAGGCTCAAGTATGCTCCATGTAGTTCTGTGTGACACCAAACGGTGTGTTTGTTGTAGCGACTCACCGCACCGGCATCGAACCGGCTCCTGACATCGCAACGTCATCGGAGGCCCCGATCCAAGATGGTGCGGGGCCCTCCTCGTTCCCCAGCGTTGGGCAGGGAAAGCCTGCGCACAGGGAGGTCAGGTGACTCGCGCATGACATCAGCGCGGGAACTGTAGCGCAGGAAGTTTTTGGCTATTAAAGGCGCACCGCGCCCCAGTCGGCATTAAACCTCTGATTTCGAAACCAGCGACTCTGTGTCTTCATTTCGTAGCGTGTAGCTAGCCGCTACATTGTCATCAGTTCACTGGTGGACTAAACCTCTTTCACCTTGTGGAATCTTAGTTAGAAAGATGTAGGTGTAGATGTGAACTTGCGATCACACATGGAGGGCTGAGGCTCGGAAGGATATGGGCCTAACCAGGAAATTGGGACTAGCTGGGTGGGCACCCTGGTCAGCATGGACTGGTTGGGCTGAAGTGCCTGTATCTGTGCTGTATTGCTCGATGACTCTAATTCTGTTGAACAATGAAACACTGAACCCTTTTCAATTGGGTTAGAGCTGGCAATGCCAGTCAGAAAGTCTAGGCTGAGAACTCAGTTGGAATGAACAATGAATGATTGTTCTCCCTTCTCAAGGTGTGTCGGAAGCCAGAGACTGGCATTGGGAATGTGGCTGACAGCATTGGAATTGGTTTATTATTGTCACTTGTACCGAGGTACAGCAAAAAACTTGTCTTGCATACCATTCGTACAGATCAATTCATTACACAGTGCATTGAGGTAATACAGGGTATAAACAACAACAGAAACTGCTGCCGCAAAACAACAAATTTCACGACATATGTCAGTCATAATAAACCTGATTCTGATTCTGAGAATGCAGAATGAAATGTCACAGCTACAGAGAAAGTGCATTGCAGGTAGACAATAAGGTGCGGTGTCATAATGAGGTAGACTATGAGGTCAAGAGTCCACCTTATTGTACTAGGGAACTGTTCAATAGTCTTATCACAGCGGGATAGAAGCTGTCCTTGAGCCTGGTGGTATGTGCTTTCAGGTTTTTGTATCTTCTGCCCGATGGGATGGGGGAGAAGCGAGAATGTCCAGGGTGGGTGGGGTCTCTGATTATGCTGGCTGCTTTACCAAGGCAGCGAGAAGGGTAGACAGAGTCCCTGGAGAGGAGGCTGGTTTTAGTGATGTGCTGGGCTATGTCCACAACTCTCTGCAGTTTCTTGTGGCCACAGGCAGAGCAGTTGCCATACCAAGCCATGATGCATCCAGATAGGATGCTTTCTGTGGTGCATCTATAAAAATTGGTGAGGGTCAATGGGGACATACCAAATTTCTTTAGCATCCTGAGGAAGTAGAGGCATTGGTAAGCTTTCTTGGCCGTGGCATCTACATAGTTGGACCAATATCTGTAACAGCATCGTATCTGGATGCACCATGGCTTGGTACAGCAACTGCTCTGCCCAGGACCGCAAGAAACTGCAGAGAGTTGTGGACATAGCCCAGAGCATCACGGAAACCAGCCTCCCCTCCTTGGACTCTGTCTTTACCTCTTGCTGCTGTGGCAAAGCAGCCAACATAATCAAAGACCCCACCCACTTGGGTCATTCTCTCTTCTCTCCTCTTCCATTAGATAGAAGATGCAGGAGCCTGAAGGCACATACCACCAGGCTCAAGGGCAGCTTCTATCCCACTGTGATAAAACTATTGAACGGTTCCCTTAAAAGATGAGATGGACTCTGACCTCACGATCTACTTTGTTATGACCTTACAGCTTATTGTCTACCTGCACTGCACTTTCTCTGTAGCTGTGACACTTTACTCTGTACTGTTATTGTTTTTACCTGTACTACCTCAATGCTCTCTGTACTAACTCAATGTGACTGCACTGTGTAATGAATTGACCTGTACGATCGGTATGCAAGACAAGTTTTTCAAGTGACAATAATAAATCAATACCAATAGAAATGTTACTATAGAGATTGGATTGTACTTGATTTTGTTCTACTAAAGTATGGCTGCATTTAGCACCAACAGATTTTCCACAACCTGGTCAAATATCCATCTGGGCGATTCCAACCCAAACACAAGTGCCAAAGCAGCACCCACCAACCTGCAAATTAGGAATAGGAGTAGCCCACTCAGCCCCTCCGGCCTGCTCCCCCGTTCAATAAGATCATAGGTGATCTGACAGTGACCTCAACTCCACATCACCGTCACCCCCTTGTCAAGAACGTATCTTCTTCTGCCTTAAACATCTTCCACTTCTCATTGAGGAAGAGAGTTCCTAAGACTATGGACCATCTGTGAAGGGGAAAAAAACTGCTTCACCTCTGTCTGCCGCAGGAGAAACCCGTACTTGTGCACTTCTGGAAACTTTGACAAATGGCAGTCAGAGAAGGGTGCTAACCCTTGAAGGCACCCTCCCCAGTGCAAGACGGGGCACAAATACGTGCTTTGTCTGCCAGGGAGGCCACAAAACATACAGGGGGAGGGGTCAGGGGAATTAATGAAGGAAACGGGAGATGGCAGAGGGGTTGAACAGGCACCTTGTACCAGTCTTCATTATGGAGGATGCAAGAACATAGAACACTACAGCACAGCACAGGCCCTTTGGCCCACAATGTTGTGCCGACATCATCTCCTGCTCTAAGGTCTACCTAACCGTTCCCTCTCACAGAGCCCTCCATTTCTCTATCATTCATGTGGAGTAACATCCCAGGAACAGCTGCAAGCTGGGAACTTGGAGGGAGGGAGGAAATCAGGAGAATTACAGCCACTCAGGAGGTGGGTCTGATCAAACTGTTGGAACTGTGGCCTGACAAGTCTCCCGGCCCCAGGGTCCTGAAAGAAATGACTAACGAGACGTGAGACTTAAGGTGAGCTGACAGTAAATCACCTCTTGGTGTACGTTAGTGGCAAAAAGGATCGGGGGGGGGGGGGTGTTTGACGTACGTGTGGGAAAAAGAATAAATTGCAAGGAACTGGGGGGGGATGGGTCTGATGGGATTGCATTATTCCCATTCCTCCTGGGAGTTGACATGGAACTGATGGGCTGAACGGCCTCCTTCCACGTTGTTATAAGTAAGTGTAAGGTAAGCGCGCTTGGCTTCTGATTTCCAAAATTCCCTAGATTCAGGGAAAATTCCATTAGATTGCAGAATAAGATATTTATTTATTAGTCACATGTACATCGAAACACACAGTGAAATGCATCTTTTGCGTAGAGTGTGCTGGGGACAGCCCGCAAGTGTCGCCATACTTCCAGCGCCAACATAGCATACCCACAACTTCATAACCCGTACGTCTTTGGAATGTGGGAGGATACCGGAGCACTCGGAGGAAACCCACGCAGACACACAGGGACAACGTACAAGCTCCTTACAGACAGCGGCGGGAATTGAACCCGGGTCGCTGGCGCTGTAATAGCGTTATGCTAACCGCTACACTACCATGCAGTGAGTGTAACCCCTTAATTCAAAAGGCAGGTGGGGGCTTCAGAAAGCAGGAGCAGCAGCTTGACATCTTTCACAGAAGAAATGTTAAAGCCATGATTAAAGATGTTACCTTCAACGGAGGTCATTTAGGAAATTTCAAGGTACACCTGGTTTTGTGAAAGGGAAATGCTGTTTGAGCAATTTATTGGCATGCATTGTGAACTGAAGAGAACTGGAGAGTGTATGATACTTAGATTTCCAGAGCATTTGAAAAGTTGCTGAATCAAAGGTTATTGCTCATGGTACAGGAGGTAACATTTGTGGTGGATAAAAGGTTGGCTGGCTTCAAGGGAACAAAGGACAGGGATAAATGGCTGGCAAGGTGTGACAAGTGGTGTAGCACAGGAATCAATGCTGGGTCTTCCAGCGTTTCTCAATCCATGTCAGTGAATTAGATAAAGGCACCAAAGTTTTCATCGCTAAATTCCTGATGACCCAAAGACAGGAAACAAAATAATTTGTGAAGAGGACATAAAGAGGGACATAGGTAGATTTAAACAAGTGTCAAAAGATTGGGCGAGTGGAGTATAATGGGGGAAAATGTATAAATTATCTATTTTGGCAGGAAAAGTAAATAAAGAAGTGTATTGTGTAAATGGTGAGAGACTGAAGAGCTGTGAGATGCAGAGGGATCTGAGTGTCCAAGTGAAAGACTCGCGCAACGAATCCAACAAAAAGAAAGGCATCACTCGGGCCCATGCAAGCTCCCATAGCTGTGCCTTCAGTCTGAAGAAAGTCAGTGGAATTGAAGGAGAAACTGAGTGCAAGGACAAATTCTGTCAGTTGAATGAGTATAAAATGGGCTAGGGAAGGTGAATGTGAAAATGGGTGCTTGGTTGGTGTGGATTCAGTGGGCTGAAGGACCTGTTTCCATGCAGTATTTCTCTAATGCCTCTACGGAAAGGCTGGTGCACAGGGACCACCAGTAATTAAGAAAACCATCGAATGCTATTGTTTATTCCAAAGTAGGGAGGTTGTGCTTTGGTGTACAGGGCAACGACCTCATCTGGAGAACTGTGCACAGTATTGGTCTCCCTACTTAAGAAAGGATGTTAGTGTGTGGGAAGCAGTTCAGAGAAGATTTACCGGACTGATAATGGGAATGGGTGGGTTGTCTTATGAGGGAAAGGTTGGACAGGCTGGCTTGTATCCGCTGGAGTGAGGGAACATGTAAGATCATCAGGGGCCTTGACAGGGTGGGTGTGGAGAGGATGCTTTCTCTTGTGGGGCATCTAGATGGACAGATCACTGTTTAAAAATAAGTGCCCACCCATTTAACACAGAAAGGTGATTTCTTTAAAAATGATAAACACAATGATGCTGGAGGAACTCAGCAGGCCAGGCCTGCTCTTTATTTCTCTCTCAGAGTTTTTTTGGAACCCCCTCGCTCAGAGGACAGCAGAGTCCTGAATATTTTGAAGACAGAGGTCGGTGGAATCAGTAAGGGGTAACAGAACTACGAAGTTGAGATTAAATCAGCCTTAGTTTTTCTAAATGGTGGAGAGAGTGTGAGGTTCCCACACACTTCCTGCACCTCGCTGGTATGTTTGGGTTGCACAGGTGTGCAGAGGCGACGCTGGAAAATCCCAGCGACCAACTGCCGGCTTATCCTTACTGAAATCAAAGGAGATGAATTCAGCTCTTCGTTGCATGAGTGAGCTCTCGGATGACAAAAATTTGGCGCTGCAGCCAGTTGGAAACATTCCATGGCAAGGAAGTTGAAGGTCAACGGGACATCCACAGAGAGATCAGTCCAGGCTGGAGACCATGGCCAAAAGTCTCCCCACCAAGTGCCACCTAGTTTAGCGAAGACAGCCTTGAACCTGCAGAGTTCATACGTGAATTACTCATTGGAAAGGTCCAGCTGATAATAGAACATAGAACATTACAGAACAGTACAGGCCCTTCGGCCCACAATGTTAAGCTGACATTTTATCCTGCTCTAAGATCTATCTAACCCTTCCCTCCCACATAGCCCTCCATTTCTCTATCATTCATGTGGTGATCAAAATGTCCCCACAACCCCACAACTTCTGCTGGTAGTGCATTCCACGCACCCACCACTCTCTGTGTAAAAAATTTACCCCTGACATCCCCCTTATATCTCCCTCCAATCACCTTAAAATTATGCCCCCTCGTGTTAGCCATTGTCGCCCTGGGAAAAAGTCTCTGACTGTCCACTCGATCTATGCCTCTCATCATCTTGTAAACCTCTGGATATCATCTTGATACCTCTGGAGAGCCTGTACAAGTATACTACTGATGGGAAACACTATGATGCTGGAGGAACTCAGCAGGCCAGGCAGCATCAGTGGAGAAAAGCAGGTGGTCAACGTTTCGGGTCAGGACCCTTCTTCAGGACAGCTGAATTCCTCCAGTATCATCATGTTTTTTCATCCAGAGTCCAGCATCTTCAGTTCTTTGTTATTCTAGTACTCCTGATGGGCTTGCCTTTGCCTCCTGCCCCAAGGCACCTGACCCAATATGAGTGGCCAGCCATGACCACACAAAATAACACAACGTGTTCCCCTAGTTCAACAGAGTGTTCAGTGTCTCAGGATTAGGGACCAATTGTTCCTTTATTTCACGGGTTTGCTGCTGATGCAAAGCTGGGTGGCATCGTAGGTTGTGAGGAAGATGCGGAGAGGATCCGGGAGGATTTAAACAGGCCGAGTGAATGGGCGAGGACGTGAAAATGGAAAGGATTATGGAAAAAAAAGTGATGTCACCCAAACCCTTCAGTTCCACAATACCACCCATGGTGTGTTGAAGACACAGTGGGCTGGAAGTTATTGCCCACTCTTGATGCTCCAGATGGCAGTTCTGATAGAACTTTGATCCCAAATTGTGGACGCACACTTGGAAACGGCATTCAGAAGACATCTGGATAAGTACGTGGATGGGGGTGGAGGGGCGGTGGGGTTGGTGGTACGTGGGCCAAATAGGACTGGCTCATTGACCACCATGGACCAGTTAGGCTGAAGGGCCTGTTTCCATGCTGCGTTATGTAGGAAATGTGATTATGGTGAAATAAATAGAAAGGCAGAGTGATTGTAAGTGGTGAGAGACTTACAATCACTCCGTGTTCAGGGAGAAAGGTGTTGTGTTCAGGAAGAGCTGAGTACACATGTCACCGAATAAGTCACAGAAAGCAATTGGGGAAAGCAAACAGAAGGTTGGCCTTTGTTGCAAGGGGATGTGAGAACAAGGATAAAAAGACCACACCTGTAATGTTGTGTACAGATCTGGTCTCACTACCGCAGCAAGGATATACCGACAATGAAGCCAGTGCAAGAAAGGTTCTCCAGGTCGATTCACAGAAACCAGCCTCCCCTCCATGGACTCTGTCTACACTTCTTGCCACCTCGGTGAAGCAGCCAGCATAATCAGAGACCCAACCTACCCCAGACATTCTCTCTTCTCCCCCTCTCCCATCGGGCAGAAGATACAAAAGCACGTACCACCAGGCTCAAGGACAGTTTCTATCCCACTGTTATAAGACTATCAAACGGTTCCCTAGTACAATAAGATGGACTCTTGACCCTCACAACCTACCTCCTTATGGCCTTACACCTTATTATCTAACTGCACTGCACTTTCTCTATAATTGTAACACATTATGCTGCATTCTGTTACTCTGTACTACCTCACTGCACTGTTATGAATTGATCTGTACGATCAGTATGCAAGACAAGTTTTTCACTTTATTTCGGTATATGTGACAATAACAAACCAGTTTCAATTCCAATTGTCCTAAGAGGAGAGATTAAGAAGTTTTAGGTGAATACTTTGCAGAGTTTAGAAGAATTTGATGTAATCTCATTAAAATTTTCAAGATTCTTATGAGGCTTGATGAGTAGACATGGGGGTGGTATCTCCATCGGTTGGGTATCTCAAACTAGGGATTTTAAATTTCTAAAGAAGTAGAGAGAGGAGTAGACCATTCTGTCCTCACATCTGAGATCACCTCCGCACCACTTCCCTGCACTGGTACCACACACACTTAATATCTGAAAACCTTATTGATCCTTTTCTTGCATAAACTCATGACAGAGCCCCTGCAGCCCTTCTGAGGTGACGATTCCAAAGATTCAGATAATGATACCTGATATCTATTTACTTATTAGTCACATGTACATCGAAACACACAGTGAAATGTGTCATTTTGCGTTACTGAGAATGGGCTAGGGGGCAGCCCACAAGTGTTGCCACTCTTCCGGCACCAACATAGCATGCCCACAGCTCCTTGTTTTTACATTATTTTTATTGGGTTTAGAGGATTGGAACTGGAACTAACAAACAGCAAGTAGTCCGTAGAAAGAGCAGTTGCCCTCATCACTGGCCATTGGGCTTGGAGAATGGATGATAAAGTGGGTTAGAATAATTTTTTTTTACTTTCTAGAATTGCAGTGTAAAAACAACAGTGTCCAGTGGGACTATAAGAAAAGATCTCTTTATTAGTCACATGTACATCGAAACACACAGTGAAATGCATCTTTTGCATCGAGTGTTCTGAGGGCAGCCCGCAAGTGTCGCCACGCTTCTGGCGCCAACATAGCATGCCCACAACTTCCTAACCCATACATCTTTGGAATGTGGGAGGAAACTGGAGCACCTGGAGGAAACTCACGCAGTCATGGGGAGAACGTACAAACTCCTTACAGACAGCGGCGGGAACCACCACCCTCTGGGTAAAGAAATCTCATCTTTCCTGAATGGACGGCCCCTTTACTTTAAGACTGACCCCAGTTCTGGGCACCCAGCCAGGGGAACCAACCCTTTTATTCCCACCCATACTGCAGGGGCACCATAGTGCAGCAGATAGAGCTGCCTCCTCACAGCCCCAGTGACCTGGCTTCAACCCTGACTTTGGGTGCTGTCTGTGTGGGGTTTGCATGTTCTCCCTGTGACTACGTTGGTTTCGTCTGGATGATCCAATTTCCTCCCACATCCCAAAGACGTGCGGGTTGGTAGGTTAGTTGGCCGCTATAATGCACCACTTGAATTGGTGCGGAGTTGACGGGTATGTGGAAGTGAATAGGTTACAGGGAAATCAGTGGGTTGGATAATTGGGCTGCACAGTAGTGTAGCGGTTAGCGTAACGCTATTACAGTGCCAGCAACCCGGGTTCAATTCCAGCTGCTGTCTGTAAGGAGTTTGTACATTCTCCCCGTGTGGCTGCGTGGGTTTCCTCCAGGTGCTCCGGTTTCCTCCCACATTCCAAAGACATACGGGTTAGGAAGTTGTGGGCATGCTATGTTGGCACCGGAAGCGTGGTGACACTTGCGGGCTGCCCCCAGAACACTCTACGCAAAAGACGCATTTCACTGTGTGTTTCGATGTACATGTGACTGATAAAGAAATCTTAAATCTTAAAATGAGACTGATGGGATTGTTCAGAGAGTCAGCATGAACACAAAGGACTGAATGGTCTACTTCTATGTCATTGCAAATGGGAATAATTATTATCCCTCAATAACTCAGTTCTAATTTTGTATGACTACCTTGTCGAAGGCATTCTGAAAGACCACACCAGCTGGTTTGGCCCTTCTAGTTATAACCTCAAGAAATGCCAAGAATTTACCAAACATGATTTCCCTTCCATAAATCCATATTGACTCTGATGTTGTAACGCAGATATGTGTTATGGTAATAAGTTCTGATACGTGTTTCAGCAAACCTGAAGCTGCTTTGTCCTGTTTTATTTTTTGGCTGTCCTCACTTTGTGAGATATTGGTGATGTTTCTAAACCAGGTACGAGAATTGTCTTAATCCATATTTTTAGTTCTAGTTTCCTCGAAGCAGCTCCTGGCATTTTGGATTTCATTATCCTCACGGCAGGGATTTTATCCAGTTTTCCTGCAGTTGGCAAGCTGGATTTGGTGGGGTTCATGCTGGGAGACTGGAAGGGACCAGAACAAGCATTTCAGTTGTGTCTTGCTTGTGTGGAGAATACCCCACAATATTAAATGGAAGTCGGGTGTGGCGAGCAGTGGAATGGGAGGATGATGAGGCATAGGTTAAAATGTTACTGTTGTTAGCAACTAAGAGCATTGTGACGATGTTCCCACTACTTAAGTCGGTTCTGTAATGTAAATGAAGCATAAACTACAAACTGGTATTGATGGAGTAAATGGGTCTCAGCCACACAGCTATCAGCACTGACAAATCTTTTGTGAGAAGCTTTCCATCAAGGCTGTGTGCCTAAGGTAATTGCTTGTGTGAAAAACATAAATGTGTCCAAAGGCAACAAACAGTGTACCGTTTTATCTCTCTTTCCCTTTGTTCCTAGCCTGTTCTTATCTCTGTGGTTTACAGTCTAGGTAGAGTGGCCTCCTTTCACGCCACACTGCTGGGCTGTTCATTGAAAGTTAACTGACAAGCACACCCACGTGGCACAAAAGTCAGAGTGGAAACATGTGGGCAGTGGTCTTCTGCGTTTTGACATTGTACAACGGGGGAGACTAAGACTGCAACCTTTGTGTCACTAAAGCTGTTGTCCCTCCTCGGAGGAGTGGAGCTCACAAAAGAAGTCTGTCTTCTCTGCATTTGGCTACGGTCGTATGAGGGCTTCTGCTCTCTGGCTCAGCCCACCTGACTGGAGGCACAGGAACAGGCGTGGGTCCAATCCACCTCATCAGCTCCACCATCAATCACATGGCGAGTGACGTCAGCCTCCACGCGATTTGACGCCCTTCTTCATTATCCCTTGATGTGCTTATTTGACAGGAATCTTTTACTCTCTGTTGAATGTTCACAGTTGTCCTGACATCCACAGACTTTTGGGAGAAAATTTACAGACCTCTGGTCTTGGGAGAAAATTTACTGCCCTCTGTGTGTGTGGAGATACTTCCTGATCTTGCTCCTGAGTAGTTAGGCTCTAATTTTAAGATTATGGCCTGTTACTCTGGATTACCAAAGGAAACCTGCCCTGTTGAATCCTTTTATCTTTTACAAACACATTTTACAAACACATTTGTGTTTCCCATAATCTTCTTAATGTAGGTGAGTGCAAACCATGTTTATAAACCTGCCCTCGTTATTCACTGGTGAAAACCCCACAATCCCAGGAGTTACTGATGGTAGTAACTGAGTGGTAGAGAGATACAGCACAGGAACAGCTCCTTCGGCCCACAGGGTCCATGCTAACCCATTTTACTCTAATCCCACATTAATCCCATTTTTTATTCTCCCCACATTCCCATCATTTTACCACTCACCTACACACTAGTGACCATCTAACCTACCAACCCACACATCTTTGGGACGTCGGAAGAGACTCACGCGCCCACATGCAAACTCCACACAGAACAGCACCCGGGGTCGGGATCGAACCCAGGTCACTGGCGCCGTGAGGCAGAGGCTCTACCAGCTGCCCCGCTGCGTCTCCTCTAGACCCCGAGTCAGCGGAGAGGGGGCATGTCTGCAAACGTTAGTCTCGCTTTGCATTATCGGCCAGGGGTTTGTGGTGTGAAGTCGCTGCCTTTTTGCATTGAATTGCTCTCAGCAGACTGATGCCAAGTAATCGGCTGACAAAGGGGTTGGTATTTGTGCTTTGTGTGCATTGTCAGTGAGCACACAATGACAGTTCCATTATTGCCGCACTTGTAAACGTCGGAAGCTGGAGTTTTGTTGCTGTAACCAGAGCGGAACCTCTGATTTGCCTGGGCATTGTGGACTGGCTGTGTAAAAGAGAGCAGTCTGATACTTCTTGGCCACTCACTCACAGCAGAAGCAGTGGCATCCAGTGGTGGGGAGAGTGGAGCTCTCATGTTTCAGCACTGCCGGCCCTGCAGCAGCAACATGATGCCCTTTGGTGCTACAAGTGACTGTGAAGCAGCTTTCCTGTTACGATCTCCAGGCAATCAAATAGGTCAAGTCATAAAGAGAGAACCACCCTATCTCATTACAGAAAAGGAATCACCATGATTTCTACTTTAAACTCCTAATGAAAGGCTTGGTTTCCATTATATTGTACAATTGAATTGGCATCAAGGTAATATATTAGCTATTAACACCTCTGATTAACTACACAACTCACAGCCAACTTTTTTTTAACATAATGATATAACATTAACCATCTCCACTTGAGGAGGTGATAAAGGAACACCAGAAGAAAGACGATTCCTGTTTAGGAAATGAGGTGTAAGGATTCATATGTTAATGACCGCTTCAGCATCTGTGGAGACACGTTAAATTATTCTGGCACAATGCTACAGACATGCTGACAGCATTGTTAATTGTGAAGTAGGGGTGTTGTGGATAGACCTTCACTCTGTGTGTGCGAGAGAATGTGTCTGAATGCGTGAGTATGTATGTGTGTGTACCTGTGTGAGTGTGTGTATATGTCTTTGTGTGGGTGTTTGTGACTGTGTGTGTGTGTCCCTCTCTCTCAATGTGTGTGTATGAGAGAAACTGTGTGTGTGTCTGTCTGTGACTCAGTGTGTGAGTCTGTGTGTCTCTCAGTGTGTGTGTATGAGAGAAACTGTGTGTCTGTCTGTGACTGTGTGTCTGTGACTCAGTGTGTGTGTGTGTCTCTCTCTCTCTCTCAGTGTGTGTATGAGAGAGACTGTGTGCAACTGTCCGTGGCTCAGTGTGTGTGTCTGTGAGTGTAAGGCAGTCAGTAAGAGGAGGAAGTTTACTTTAGTTTCTGGAGCCTTTGTCTGCAGACCATCCCATAAACAGCTCCCCCTCAGACCTCAGCAACCACTGTCCCAGAGCAGATAAGGGAAACATTGTTCAGGAGATGAGGTAAGACACACCAGAGGCCGGCCGGGCAGCTCCTTTAACAGGTCCGAGAATGTGCCTTTTCCTGAGGTATGCGCGCTGCTGGTTTATAGTTCTGTGCGGTTTCGCCGGAGTTTATTTAAATATGATTCCAGGACTGAAAGCGCTGCAGAATTCCCAGGGATTACGGCCATTAACGGCGGTAAACTGATATTATTTGGCGTTTGGATCCGTGAGTGTGAGATATGAATCTCCAGTAAATGTGAAAACATAAACTGGCAGTTTATTTCCCAGAAGAACGGCCTCGGGGTGGGGGGAGCACGGCGGGGGGAACGAGGAAGAGCTAGCTTGTGGCTGGAATGTAAATAGATGTGAGAGTGAGCTGGGGACGGGGAGCGGGCGGCCGGGGGAAGGTGTGCCGCGCTCGGGAGGCGCTCTGGCCGGGACACTCGCCTGCGCCGGGGCCGCTGGAGGCTGAGACTGTCACCGGGGTGTGCGGGGCTCCCTCCCCGGCCGACAGCCCTCTGCAAGGGGCCGGTGGGTGGGTGCTATGTTTGGGCGCTCGATGGGCAGCCGTCAGCGGCTGTGCCCGACTCTCTGGGCTGCAGGCTGTCGGGCACCAGAGGCGATGTCCGGCTGAGGTCGGGGCACCCTGGTGCGTGTCGGCGGCCGCCCCCCTCTCTCCCGGGAGCTCCCTGTGGCCCGAGTTGTAGCAAACTCCGGAGCTGTGGGAGAGGGGGGTGTGGCGGGGTGAATGTGAGAGCGGCCGGTGTCAGCCCTTCACCGGCCGCTCCTCGGCTTTCTCCCGGTGCCCAGCGCCGCCGGTCCCGGGATCACCACCGCACGGTGCCCAGCGCCGCCGGTCCCGGGATCACCACCGCACGGTGCCGGCCCGCCGCTCGCTCTCACACCAGGGGGAGTTGGCAGCGGGGGTCGGGGTAGTCACTGGGAGTGTGGAGTTGACACTGGGGGTACGGGGTTGACCCTGGGGGTCGGGATGGTCACTGGGGGTGCGGGGTTGACACTGGGAGTCTGGGGTTGTCACTGGGGGTGTGGGTTTGACACTGGAGTGGGTTGACCCTGGAGGTACGGGGTTGTCACTGGGGGTGCGGGGTTGGTACACACCCCGGCTCTGAGACAAACCCTTGAGGAAGGGTCCGACCCCCGAACCGAGCATTGCCCATTTTACCAGGAAAGGGTTAACAATCTGGGAGGAGGTGGGGAGCTGTAACCCAACGTTGATTCGACCCCCCCCCCCCCCCCCCCCGTCGCCGCCCCGGTGTGTGCGAGCTGACCACTGTAGTGGAAGCTGGTCAGGGAAAGCGCCGCCGTGAAACTAAACTCACTTCAAGGCTGTTGGGGATGGTGTACTTGTGGACTTCAACTTGAATAATTCACTCTTACAGTCCAGCGTTAACCCTTTCCCGGCACTGAATGCCCCGCAATAGTTTCCATTACCGGTGAGACACAGGCCCTCGTGTTCCTGCCGTGGCCGCCAGCGATAGCAGGGAGCACCCTAACAAGCACCCTTAGCTTAACAGCCCCCTCCCCCGTATCCCCTCCCCGATTCCCTCCTGACCTATCTTTCCACTCACTGTATGCGAATGCCACGTTCACTGCAGAGACTGTTGGTGAATCTTGCTATTCCACTGTGGGACACTTCACACAGTAGCATCTGCCATTACTGATCGGGAGGTTTGTGCCCATTTTCCGCCCGCTGTGGTTTTAAGATCACTGTGGTAAAACTGTAGCTGAAAGAATTCCACCTTCTGTCCATCATCAGGACATAGAACACTACAGCGCAGTACAGGCCCTTCAGCCCACGATGTTGTGCCGACATTTTATCCTGCTCTAAGATCTATCTGACCCTTCCCTCCCACATAGACCCCCATTTCTCTACCATTCATGTGTCTATCTAAGAGTCTACTAAATGTCCTTAATGTATCTGCCCCCACAACCTCTGCCAGCAGTGCGTTCCACACACCCACCACTCTCTGTGTAAAGAACTTACCCCTGATATCCCCCTTATACCTTCCTCCAACCACCTTAAAATTTTGCCCCCTCGTGTTAGCCATTGTTGCCCTGGGAAAAAGTCTGACTGTCCACTCCATCTATGCCTCCTATCATCTTATACACCTTGATCAAGTCACCTCTCGTCGTCCTCCTCTCCAAGGAGAAAAGCCCTAGCTCGCTCAACCTATCCTCATAAGACATGCTCTCTAATCTAGGCAGCATCCTGGTAAATCTCCTCCGCACCCTCTAAAGCTTCCACATCCTTCCCGTAATGAGGCGACCAGGTGAGAGGTGTCTGAGTCTGTGCTGATGTTAAACTCATTCCCTAGCCTGCCTTTCAGAAACAGTTATTTAAAGAAACTGTAAACTTACCCATCAGTTATTTTAGCTTTGCACTTGAAAATTAAGTAAAACCCACATGGACAGAAGCTGGGGTGTGATGGAGAGTTTGTGGAGGGACAGGTCTGCATCGCCTTCTATGTTAGGCGTACCCTAGGCCACATTAATTAATCTATCGCTGGATCTTTTAAAACCTAGTCACTTGACAAAATGCAAGTAGATGTGACTGCAGTAAAGCTACCTATTTGATTTCACTTTATAAATCTGAAATTTTCCAAACCGGTACTGGACATTTTTGTTTCCCCCTGCTGCCAGATCAGTGCTGAAGAGTATATACTATATGTTTATAGGGTGAGTTTTTATTTAGTTTCAAAATGGCCAAGGACTTTAGAGCTTTCTGTTATAAGGTGGAACGCTGCCAAGGGTTCCCTCACACTGGTGCTGAAGCCTAAGTTTGTTAAATATCGCACCATCCGCTTGGCTTCACAAATACCTATCAAGTGTCCCGACTGAAACCTGTCTGAAGCAGGGCTTGTAAAACGCAACAAAGGAGCATGTTGTTCGGGAGCCAACAGGTGAGAGTGTGTAACCTGAGTGTGTGTGTGCATTGGAACAAGGTTTACCACTGATGCTGCCTTCACAGTCAGGAGAAAAAAAAGAGAGAAGGACTTTAAAATCTGTACTATCCATTTGGACTTGGAGCTCAAGACAAACTCTCTGATTACAAGAAAGCCTTTTCTGTTGGCTGGACTGCAACATACTTATTTTTGTTACAAGTAGAGAGCCAATAAAAATACCATAACTTGGAATGTCGAATTGACCAAGAAAAATCAGAGTATCAGCAGTTTTTTTCCTTGAATCAATCAGATTCATGATGCTGTGTTCCTATTGATTTTTTTCTACAATTGTCACACATTATTATGCAGGTTTGTTTCTGTAGCCTGAGTGCACAAGTAGTTTCTTAGCCACTTGGTTGCCTATGCATCATTTGGGAAGGAGCCAGCGACATTACCTACAGTTGGTGAATGTTTGGTATGGCTCTGGACAGGGAGAAAAAATAGCCACCACAAACTATTCTTGGGAAACTGAGAGACTGCAACTGATCAGCATTTAGTCAATACTCCAGAATGTAACTTCCCTACCTACTGGAGACCGCTCTTGGTGTGGTTCTTCTTTGGATTACTTCCCAAGATTTTCTGATTACCTGTCCCAAGAATCGAGTCATGTGAAGCACTGTATCACAACTCACAAATGTCCACCTGAAGTCACAGGGAGATACAGCAGAGAAACAGGCCCTTTGGCCCACTGAGTCCATACCGCTCATTTACAAATCCATCATAAATCCCATTTTTAATTCTTGCCACATTCTCTTCAGCTTCCCCCGGATTCTGCCACTCATAGAACAGTACAGCACAGAACAGGCTCTTCAGCCCACAATGTTGTGCCGACGTAGCTAATGCCTCCTACCTACAGAATGCCCGTATCCCTCCATTCTCCTCTCATTCATGTGCCCATCCAATCCCCTCTTAAAAGCCACCAATGAGTTTCCCTCCACCACCCTATCAGGCAATGCATTCCAGGAATCCACCACTCTCTGAGTAAAAAACTTACCCCTCATCTACACACTAGGGACAATTTACACTTGCTAATTAAGTTATCAACCCGTGAGCCTTTGGGACATGGGGGGGATCTGGGGGACGTGGGGGGAAACCCACGTGGTCACAGGGAGGATGTGCAAACTCCACACAGACAGCGCTGGAGGTCAGGATTGAACCCAGGTCTCTGGAACTGTGAGGCGGTAGCTTTACCCACTGTGCTACCCTGAGTGGAAGTCAAAGTGTCATTTTATAATCAGTTTGCAATTGTACAGAGGCTGCTGCACAAGATCAGAAATCACTCTTTATCCTCACTGATTGATCCAAAACTAAACCCTGGGGATGGTTTTAGGTGTTTGCCCTGCAGCTTGCTTAGTTTTGCTGCGTTTCCTCTGCTCTCAGACGCTTTATTCCCAAGACTACGAAACTATTTCTATATACACGGACCTGCGTATTGTTTTAAAGAATGTGATGGGTTTAACATTTGACTGTGGTTGGGGCCCACCACAACAACGATCTCCACCTAAGCTCATGAAGAGAATGCATGTCCCAGTTTGGTGAAGGGCTGGTCATGTGACATGGAGAGTTGGGGAGGTGGGGAGAGGGAAAAAGAGGAAGGGATGGGATCAGAACTGGGCTGATCAGCTGCAGGGCACCAAATATTAGTTGGCTCATGATGCTGTTTGGTTGGGGGTTGGGGGGTGGGGGTGGGGGGGGTGGCAGTGAGCAGAGAGGTCAGGTGTGGTAGATGCATTCAAGATGCCCAATTAACATTTGGGATAATGCTTAATTACTCAAATGACAGTGATGCCGTTTTGTGTAAAGAACAATGTTTAGTGCTAGTAATTATCAGCAAGATTGCCCACACCTGGTTCCGTGAATAATTGTCAAGGAGTAATGATTAAGTGTGGCTATTAACATAGTAGCTGAGGCTGAGTTTGGTACATCTCTGGGAGAATGCATGCACCTTCCAAAACAGTTCTGCCTTCGTACTTTCAACCTGTGTGAAAGTATTTATCACATGGCAAAGTGAACCCCAGGGGTTAACACCTAGAAAGAGCTGCTGGTATGGCAAATTATCGTTAAAGCAATGAGGGATTCTTGTGTCACTGTGTCCAGGCCCTCAGTATCAACCAACCTCAGACCCTCTAGGCAGAGGTTGTTATCCTAAAATGTATTCAGCGTGACCTGGTTTATGAAAAGTGGCAAATACCCAATTTCTGTACTATGCCTTTTTAATTTTTCTCATCCTCTCCATTCCCCTTTGAGACACATGATCATGAATGTTAGGAATCATTTCCTTGTGCAAAAAGCTACTGAGATGAAGGTATTGATATTAGCCAGACAGTGAGCCAGTGATGAGGGTGAGGGATGGGAGTTTCTCTCTTTAAAGGAAACCGGTGGGAAATTGGAGGGACGGTTTGATCTGACTGAGTACCCCATAGGGTGCAGTCCTCTATAAGTGTCCAGTTAAATGTCATTGCACATGTGGGTTTGAAGACATGTGATCTGTTAGGTGGATCAGAACAAACAAGTAGTCATCTGGTTCCCATTAAGAGGAATTTCACTGATTAAGGCTGAAATGAACATGGTCCCAGACTTTCTGTGGCAAATCTTAGCCTCGAACACGAAATAATGTGCTGATGCAGAGCTGGAAAATACATCCTCAAAATGGGGGAGTGAATACTTCAAACTGCTAAAGCTGTACACAACACAAACAATTCTCTGAATCTTATAATTAACCGCTATTCAACAAAGTCTCAGTAAAATATGTTTACTTGTTGAATGAGGCTGTAGCAACTCTAACACAGACCAGGGACCCAGGTCAGTGGTTTATGGTGTTCCTGGACAAGAGGAGGAGTTGGTAGGCATTTACCACCAGGTCCTGAATTGTCTGGGGGTAAGAATGCCCCCAGATGTGGTGCCAGCCCTGGTCACTAGCATTCCAACCGATGCCCGTCGTTGTTTGTTCCACATGTCAGTGATAAACACCCGCTTGGGTTTGATATTTAAGAGCTGGGTCACTGTCTAAGTCAATAGATAGAGAAAATAACCAGGTGATTAAAAACTGACTGAATTGGATATGATGCTTTGTTGTAACAACTTACAATCGCTTGTACTTGAATTTTGCTGTGTAACATACACTATGCATTCCTGCACTGACTGAAAATTGCTTTCCTAAATCTAATGAAGTTAAGTTATTGAGAAATCAGTCTCAGCCTACAAGCATATTTAAGTCCAAAACTAAATTCACTTATAAGATGGAAATGTGAGACCTCTTGGCAAACCTCCTGGGTTTGGACAGGACTTTTGTTAAGCAGTCAGCTGACTCATGTCTGTTGAGTTAAACCCTGGAAATAAAGCTATCCTTCTCGACTCTTGACTGAACTGCTGATCAGACTAAGCTTGTTGAGCGAATGCTTTCATTTGCAAACTTTTATGAGGAGGGGCCAGGAGTCAGTGAAGGACTGTTGTAGACGGTGAGAATGTTGGAAGGTGCTGTGTATGACTCCTGTGTGCCACCGTTAGACAGCATTACTGGGACCTGACTGAGCTGGGTATTGGTATTGGTTTATTATTGTCACTTGTACCGAGGTACAGTGAAAAACTTGTCTTGCATACCGATCGTACAGGTCAATTCATTACACAGTGCAGTTACATTGAATTAGTACAGAGTGCATTGAGGTAGTACAGGTAAAAACAATAACAGTACAGAGTAAAATGTCACAGCTACAGAGCCTGGAGGTCAGAAGATCGCCAGCCCTGTAAGAAGATTTAAAAGAACATTATTGGTAATAGTTAGTGACATAGAATTTAAGTTTAAAAGTGTAGAACGATTATAGTAAGGGTAATGAGTAGATCTGTAGATAGCAGCTTGCAATGAGTAGCCACGCTCCAGCGCCAGGACCCAGGCCAGTGGTTTATGGTGTTCCTGGGCAAGAGGAGGAGTTGGCAGGCATTTACCACCAGGTCCTGAATTGTCTGGGGGTAGGATTGTCCTTGGGTTGGTATTCCAGCCTTCCTCTACAGTGCAGAGCAGACTGAGGGAGTTAATATTCATCTTGTATTCCCCAAAGCCACGTTAACAAGAATTCTTACAAAGGGGAATTTGTTAAACGATTTTCCCCCCAAGCAGGACAAGAGCTGAACTGCAGGGGAGCTGGACAAGAAAGAATGCTGTGTGTCGGCAACTAACTTCTTGTTGCAGGCAAGCCAGTGCTGACCACAGGATTCAGAGCTCACTTCAGCCGGTGTCTCAGTATCCCACAGGATAATGCAGACATGTTATCGACTGGGAAAACTCAGACTTGCTCTTGCATTTAGCTCTAGGCTCTTTGGGATAGGGTGACTGATGGATCTAGCCAAGAATCACACAGGAAATACAGAGTCCTAGTCAAGTGAATTCATATAAAATGATACCGACAGCTCAATTAACTGCTGTGTTCTTGGGCTTCTTCAAGATAGGCTCCAGAATTCCTAAACCACAGCGCTCCACAAAAGCTGGATTTGTGCAAGATTCTCTCACCGATATTCTCTCAGTTTCACTGATTTTAATTAGGTCCACAATGGGCCCCTGTGTTAATGGAATGGGACATTGGAAACACAGTTGTAGTTCAGTAATGTTGGTACACTTATAGTATGACACACACTAATCTCAACCAACATCATTCACCCAACATCACCACACCAGATCACCCCGTCGTAACTGGATTGCTGTGTGAGGGAGCTGGCTGAGTGTAAATTGCGGCTGTTAAAACTGTGACTGCACCTTGGGAAGTACTCTGTTGACTGTAAAGTGTTATTGAACAGCCTGAGGTTGTGAAGATTACTACATAAACACTCATTTTTATCTAAGCGCCAGTTTTGTCATTAAAAATCCCAAAGTGAGAGACCTCGCTTTCTCTTTTAGAAGCACGTTTAGAAAGCTGCTGTGTGGCGTTGAGCTGAATGGCATGGTCCCTTTGGGAGAAGCAGTTAATTATAATGAAGTGGTTTAAATAAAACTCTGCAAAGCAATTAAGTGAGAAAAGCTTCATTGACCTGAACAAATAGTTGCCAAATATCACGGGCACTGCAAAAGCTCCTCTGAAAACAGAACTTTTATTTTTCACGTATAAGCTACCTCACTTTGCTCAAAACAAAGGCCTTGTTTTGTCAGAGGTCATTTTCTCAGCTGTTTCTGTTGACTTTTACATGCCAGTCACTGACTGATGGGTATTACTTTGCTTATTTATGAATTGGCTAAGTTAATGGCCACAATGTTGAGGATGGATATCTCATGGATATCTGCGTTTCTCCTTCAACAGGGTTATTAATGAACTAAGGAAAGAATACTGGAGATTGTTCTGTCATTTTGCACTCATGGCAAATATGTATGAAATGCAAAGTTAAATATTTATGCTTGAATATTTGGAATATAGTTACACTTGACCAATTCTGTCGTTTGACTTTTGCCCTTGGATTTGGATGCTTTACCCGAACGTCAACTGTATAATGTCTTTTTTGTTGTTTCTGACTGTTCTTCATATATTCACTACCGGGCACGGTGGTGTGGCGGTTAGCGTGACGCTATTACAGTGCCAGTGACCCGGGTTCAGTTCCCGCCGCTGTCTGTAAGGAGTTTGTACGTTCTCCCCGTGTGTCTGTGTGGGTTTCCTCCGGGTGCTCCAGTTTCCTCCCACATAACAAAGACATTAGGAAGTTGTGGGGTGCTATGTTGGCACCGGAAGCGTGGCGACACTTGCGGGCTGTCCCCCAGAACACTCTACGCAAAGATGCATTTCGCTGTGTGTTTCGACATACATGTGAATAATAAATCTTGTTTAAAAAAACAGTAAATGCTTGCTAGCTGTCTTAACTGTAAAGGGCATCTGAACCATGCTGACATCTGGGACCACCCCCATAAAATGGCACTGGCAAGCACTGACAACACTTGGTCCCTGTTCCTTGATCTTACCCAAAGTCGTAGATCGAATCAGAATCAGGTTTATTATCACTGACATATGTCATGAAATTTGTTGTTTTGCGGCAGCAGTACAGTGCAAGACATAAAAATTACTATGTTACAAAAATAAATAAATATTGCAAAAGTTGAATAACAAGGTAGTGTTCATGGGTTCGTGAGCCATTCAGAAATCTGATGGCAGAGGGGAAGAAGCCGTTCCTGAAACGTTGAGTGTGGGTCTTCAGGCTCCTGTACCTCCTCCCCGATGGTAGTAACATGAAGAGGGCTTGTCCCAGGGGGTGAGGTTCCTTAATGGTGGATGCCGCCTTCTTGAGGTGCCGCCTCTTGAAGGTGTCCTCGATGGCGGGGAGGGTTGTGCCCATGATGGAGCTGGCTGAGCCTACAACCCTCTGCAGCCTCTGCACATTGGAGCCTCCACACCAAGCGGTGATGCAACCAGTCAGAATGCTCTCCACCGTACATCTATAGAAATTTGCAAGAGTCCTTAGTGACATACCGAATCTCCTAAAACACCAAATGAAGTAGATCCACTGGTGTACCTTCTTCTAAGCAGAAGGGATCCGTAACTGGAAGGTTTATTTTGTCTCTGTGTGGTCTAAATGCTCATTAGGTACAACCCTGGAGCTACGAGAGGCGTTTTCTGTACTTGGCAATCTACAAACTCAGCTGGAATCCTAGGTGTACCCAGTCATTTCTGCCACTTCTGAGGAGCTGACTACTTTGTTTGTCTATCTGTCTCTCCTCCATACTGGGGGAGAGACAGGATGCATCACTCTATCTGCCCCCAAATGAAAGCCCCAGCGGGTAACTAGGTCACGGTATCAGTCACGTTAACCCACAGGCTCTCAAGATTATTGCGACGCCTCATAATCACTGCACAGTGACTCTTAACAAGCAAGTGCATGGATCTGGTTGGAGAGATACGGTGTGATTTGTTCTTGTCTGTGATGCCTCCCATAGTCAAAGAGCAGATCCATCATTTGAAGAAAATCCAGGAAATGAAGCATCAGCCTCTGCAATTGAAATCGCTCCCTCCGAAAACCGAAATCTTGTTCCATTGCTGTCAGTGTCCAGCTCTTGAGCAGGTTATAATTTGTTTTTTAAGGTCACTGAGCGAGTGGAGCTTTGAGTCACTCACAGATGACCAGCCTTTAAAGAAAGTTTTAGGGAGAAGAAACTCCACTGATTTTAGAGTTGCAGTGATTTGGGTGTAGAGATTGGGGCGAGGAAATGGCAGGTACGTCAGCAATAGCAAGGCACACATTCCTCAAGGCTGGATTTCAAGTTGGTTGAAGGTGTTGAAGAACTAGCGCTGTGCTCAGGCAGCAGTCCCCACTGGAAGGGGAAATGAAGAAGGGTCCTGATGCAGGGTCTCGACCCGAAACGTTAACAATTCCCTTCCACCCACCGAAGCTGCTCGACCCGCTGAGTTCCCCCAGCAGGTAGTTTGTTGTTGCCCCAGATTCCAGCATCTGCAGTCTCTTGTGTCTCCATTGCCCACATCTGGGACCAGTGTTCAAGCTCTCCCCCGATCTGACGAGGTGAAAGCCACCTCTGTGATAATTGGATAGGCTGTTCAAGAATGGAACAGGGTCAAATTTGCAGCAAATTAAAATCTGTTCAGTAATCCCTTTCCCTCCAGGGTAGGGCGATGTTCAATATGCAACAGGCTGAAGATGTTTGCTGTGGACACTCCGTGTTGGATGTGAAACTGAAATAGATTTGAGTAGCCTGTGTATTCAACTTGGCTTTGAGGGAGTGGCTGGGTGGTTCTCAAATTGAAAAGCTGGGTAGGGAAAGAGTCCCGCCATGGAAACTCCTGATGCTAGTAGGTCTACAGCTTGTTGGTCTCCCAGCACTGTGAGATGTCCGTAGGGAATGCTGCTGACTGGCACGTTCCAGACCGCAGGAGTACGTGCTGAGGGATGCACTGAAGCTGGGTGCAGCCAACGCAAGGGCTCGGTGGGGAAGGACTACAGTATAGGGTTCTTCTGTCACTGGAGATGGAGGGGCAGGCTCAGACGAGGAAGCCCCTTAAGTGGTGTGAATATGGGACTGTGGTGTCACCCCAGGGAGCCACACGAGTGCCATTGGTGCTGTGGTTTTTATAAAAAGTAACACTAATGATTGATCCATACACGAATGTAAAGGTTTGCACTGTTTTATTGTTGTATATAGTTTGTTTTTTTATGATGAATAAAGTTTAGTTTGGAATGAAAAAACCATGTGCACAATCTCCTCCTTAACCCATGGCAAGTCACCCAACTGTGGCCAGTAGTGGGAGTGCTGGAAAGTCATCCAGTGCTTCAGAAGCCAACATTAACCCTGGAACAGATTTTTATTGGGCATTTATAAAAGAATTAGGTGATTTATTTCTCCCAGCAAATCATGAGAATTGCAATCCCAAACTTTCTCAGGAAAACACTAACTCAATTGAGTGAATCAAAACCTGCTGTTAATCACAAGGTTATAGCCATCATCATGTGATAACTAATTTAATATACAAATCCAGACAACCTTGTGCTACAGATCTGGTGCTGGACACCAGTCAGTTAGTTCAGCAACTAATTTTAACTTGGAGTAATTCATGTGTTTAAAAAAAAATAATCTGCTCGAGCTTTCAACCAAGTAAACAAGAGGATTGAAGATGTCCGTGAGCAGGTCAGCTAATGCAGACATAACTTAGTTAAGGTTAGTAGGCGTCCTTCACGGAAACTATCATCTCTTATTCAACAATGGCCACTTTTGAAAGGAAAAGGGATGGCTACCCTTCAGAAATTGGTTGTTGCCCCTCTGTCCCCGGTCATTTGCGTGAAAACATTAAATTTGTGCATCGCAGCTGTCAGACTGATGTACCGCAAGATAGTTCCCTATTCAGGTGAATGAGAGGAACTCCTACTGATGTTGGACTCCAGGGTTATGTGACATTTGCTGTGTACTCTACATCCCTCACTTGCAATATTACTGATGAAAATGGTGTTGCAGTATGAAGGGGTTTTTTGTTGTTGTTGTTGTTGCATTTTTGCCTATTTCTGTGGCAAGTACTTGTGATCAAATAGCACTGTTTTCCAGGACTGAGCCTTTATCACAAAGAAACACAAACCAGCTTTTTTTTCCTTCTTGTTTTGCTATATTAAATGGCTTGTCAACAGGGTACATCTGGAGTGAATTTAGCAATTACACTAGTCTCGTAATGAGAGCCTGTTGCTTTTTAAGGATGCAGGACGGCTTGGAATCAAACTGTGCAGTGTTAGTAAAGAGTACAATAACCCATTTGCGTGAGATTTTTGTCCACTATTTTAGCCCAGCCACAAACCATTTAAAAGAAATAGACTGTTGCTTTCATTACACTCGTGTAAAGAAGAATTACACACAAACCATTTGCATGTTCCCTATTAAGATTTTGCAACATATGCAAAATCATACTGCAGCTAAGTGACATGATGCACAAAGGGCTTGAGGCAGGTTTCTGGTCGGCTTACGTGCCTGTATTTTATGCACAGCCCTCAAAATATGAAAAGGTCCCGTAGAAAAAGGCTGGAATTGACGCTGGGTCTTTTGTGGGAGAGGTGACCGATCGTTTAGCTGAAGAGACAGGTACTGAAAGTTGTAAAGGCCAGGAGCACAACGTTGTCGTGCAATCTGTAATGTGAAGGTCATCACAAGCTTGGTTTCCAAGCTGCACTGTGACTCTCTTTTGTCCCTGGCTTTTAGAAATATTCCGCCCTTTGCTGCTCCGTGGCTTATTGCAATGCACGAATCTGTTGAAGAGCAATCATTTCCAATCTAGAACATTCCAGAATAAACTTACTCCCACAATATAGATCTATAAATATCCCAACAAGAAGGTGCAATAGTATCATTGGGTGGCACGGTAGCGTAGCGGTTAGCGTGATGCTATTACAGCGCCAGCGATCAGGGTTTGATTCCGGCTGCTGTCTGTAAGGAGTTTGTCTGTTCTCCCTGTATCTGTTTGGGTTTCCTCCGGGTGCTCCAGTTTCCTCCCACATTCCAAAGACGTACAGGTTAGGAAGTTGTGGCCATGGTATGTTGGCACTGGAAGCGTGGCGACACTTGCGGGCTGCCCCCCAACACACTGTCAGTAATGCGAAAGGATGCATTTCACTGTGTGTTTTGGTGTACATGTGACTAATAAAGTTATCTTATATTTAAGAAGCACTTGGATTGGTATATGGAGGGGCAGGGCTCGGATGGATATGGGCTGAATGCAGGAAGTTGGGACGCTGGTTGGGCACCATGGTCGGCATGGACTGGTTGGGCCGAAGAGCCTGTATCTGTGCTGTATTGCTCTAATTCTGTTCAACAAATTGTTCATAAGTGTTGGATGATAACTTTCCAAGGAATTGTAGGCAATGCACGTTGAACATGAGGTTTATTTTCACTGACTCAGTCTCAGTTTTATTAAGCTGCCTGCCTCCTGTGTCCCCCACAGAACCTCAGTGTGCTGAATCATCGCTGCCCCCTGCACCCAGTCTCGGTGCCATCATGGCTTTGGAAACAGAGCAAAAAGTAGGCAAGCTGACCTTCGGATTCCAGCGCAGCTCGACGTCAGACGACGACTCTGGCTGCGTCTTGGAAGAATATGCATGGGTCCCACCAGGTCTGAAGCCGGAACAGGTAAGCGTGCCTTGATCTTGCATGTACCCCAGGCACCATTTCTACCTAATAACGTGGACGTGAAGAAGAATGCCTCTGGCTAAATGTAATGATGGGAATGTTCTTCCTCTCCCAACAGTGTTATCTCCTTCAACAAATCCTTAATCCCCAATTAATCCAAGGTTTAATCCCTTTCCTTGTGTCCCTGTCTCCACCCCAGTGCTGCCCTCCTTCCAGGGAGCCACTCCTGGTCCCGGTCCTCCCCAACTGCTCTCCCACGCTCTGTTGTCACCCTGTGTTGTCCGACAGAGAGGTATTTTATTTCCCATACACAAAGCAGGCTGAGGATATTAAGTAGGTGAGGACGAAACAAGTCAAAGCAAGTAGAGAAGTGCTTTACATATCAATGGAGAGTGCTAACATTGTATCACAAGAGATAACTCAGCAATTCAATTGTTTCAAGTCTTTACTTATCAGGTATATGGCATCGTAATCGTCATTAACGTTTTAAAAGACATGCTGCATTTTTTCTTAAGAGCTTGATTTGTTAACATAATTAACGCTAATGTCCAGAATCTCCCTGTCAGTAAGCATGAAAACATTAAGAAAATTAGCTGGATATAATTCTGCCCCTTTTGTCGATCATTGTCGACCTACAAAGGCCCAAGAAAAATAATCTTCCAAAATAATCACTTTGATTCCAACCTTTGACTCACTATCCTGCTCTGCCCACTGCTTATTCCATGGAGTAAAGGTTGGCTGCTGTTTTAATGTGTGTTGCTGCAGACTCAATTAACTGGGTGAAAATGTAATGATGAAGTGTATTGGATATTATGGTGAAAACAAGAGCTCTACCAGAGAGACATCATTTCCCATCACAAAAACTAGGTTTTCCTTAATCTGTGTGGAACAAATGACTTCTGTTAAAGGTAATGTTTCAAGTGAATGCTTTTGTGAAAAGACAGGGTGTTGAAATGCACTGGAATCCGCCACGTGCAACTAAACTTTGCTGCAAGTAATTTATTGTCCAATAATCGGGCATGAACTTTGAAGAATGAGGCACTGTTGAAGGTTTTGATGTATTGTGCAGGTGCACCTGGATTAAGAGTCTTCTGCTTCTGAAAATGAGGACGATTGTTTTGGAAGCAGATCCCTTTCCTTAATTGACAGATTCTGAGTGACAACTTGTTGGCACGTCCCATCCAAAACTGCAATAAATGTCTCGGAGGCCTTGTCATTTAGGGGGAGCAACATCAGACCATGCAATCAGCACTTAATAAAATGTTTTGAAGAGAGATGCAATTTTTGTCATAGAAATGTAATCCTATAAAATCCTAAACACATAAGTGAGATTGATATGTGGCTGGCAACAAAAGCACTTACCCAATTTAAGTAGGCTTCTTTTATAAATCTTAATCAAACACTGATAAGGCTTATTGCAGAGTAGTGTAGACTCCAAGATTGGGCACGTGTTTGGAGGAGTTTAATTTGGAGGAATCAGCAATGGAGGTAGCTGGTTTTCAGCAGGTTTGTTAGCTTTAGGGGTGTTTCAGATTAGCAGGGCTCTACTGCTGACTTGGAGCTGAAGATATGAAGCATCATTGTTACTACAACATTACAGGTGATCCCAGGACTGTTTGCTCTGTCGCGTCTCAACCAGCTGTTCAAGGTTTCAGCAGCAGTTCAGTCGTGGAATTTATAGCTGTTTTTTCAGTCAAGGCTAAAATCTAATTTGTCTGATTCACTCACTACAGAGAGAACTGTTAACGAATGATTTTTATCCACTCCCTGATAAAATAAAGATTCTCAAAGCTTAAAGAAAAATCAGTTGAATCCGCTACTCCGAGCCACTGAGTGAATTCTATTCAGAAAAGATGATGGTTATTTTGTGAATGTTTTAATTGCTGAATTTTCAGTAGTGCAGTAAACACAAGTCTTGTGTTTGTTGTGTGTATCCATGCTCTTCAGACGTATACAGTTTAGCACAGGGAAGAAAAAGAAAATTGCTGGAGAAATACTTAAAATCTGATGCAATGCAAATTTCCCTGGGGCATATTATTTATGGGTGGAAACTTTATTAAAATGTGGCCATGCAATGTAATGTATTGTCCCAGCTCAGTGGACATTACTTGCAATGTTATTTCTCTTTGTCAGCAGAACTGCTCAGAACAGTGTTTCCTGCAACAAATCCTCCTCCACTTGAGCCAGTGGCCAGTTTCCCTGTGCAAACCCGCATCAGGATCCTTCTGGCTGAGTCTCCCCTCTTCCTCTTGGCCCAAGCATTTGACTGCAGTTGATTTGTTTTCTTTCAAGTCAGTAGAGTATTTAAGGAACCAAACTTTGGGACTCTGGCCAATGATAACATACTAGCCATTATAACAGACTCATTTACTGAAAGTCCAACATTTTGAATTAATGCTTCCCAAGTCTCATCCCTCCCCATGGTGTCCTGTATTTCTGCCAGAAAACCCTCCAAAATCTCCACGTTTCTTCAGTTCTGGACTCTTGTTTGTTCTGCATTTCATTTACCCTGTGTTTGGGGGCGTGACATCAGTTACCCTGGGCCCGATGTTCTTGGAGCTCATTCCCTAAACACCTCATCTGTTCAACTTCACTTCTCTGTACTATCCTCACCCTCCTGTCTGTGAATGGGTGTGGATCTGTGTGTGTGTCTCTGTCTGTCTCTCTCTCTCTCTCTCTCTCTCTGTCACTCTCTGTCTCTCCCCCCCTCTCTCTCTCTGTGTCTCTCTCTGTTTCTCTTCTGTGTCTGTATGTGTCTCTTTTCCCTCTCCCTCCCCTCTGCCTCTCTACTCTGTCCTCCCGCTGTATCTCTCCCCTGTGTGTATGTGAGACCCTCTCTTCCCCCTCAGTCAGCGGGGTACATAAAGTGGATGAATGGATTTACCCGAGGGGTGTGATAAACTGCCACGGGTTCTGATCAAAACTTGGGACTGGGTGCCGTATTAAGTGGATTGTGGACTGACTAATTGACAGTAAGCAGGGAGCGGGAACAAAGGTGTGGAGACACAAGGGACGGGAAGGGTGACGGGTGAGGATGAGGGAACTCATACCTCTTGTCCTGTCCACGTGGAGGAGGAGGGGGATGGGAGATGGAGGAGGTGCGGACGAGGACCCCAACCACAGTGAAGGGGAAGCCCCGTTTCCCAAAGAAGGAGGACTCTTCCGACATCCTGGGAATAATGGAGTAATGTTGGGGGTGGCACTCTGTAATGGGTGTGGGCCGGGGTCTGGGTGAACGCATGGCTGAGGCTGTTGCCAAGACGGCTGAGAGTGGGCAGGATTCAAGGGCTGGAGAGAGGGGCTGTGTGGGAAGGCAGGAGGAGGTCGGAGAGCACAGCGGGTGGAGGGGGACCCTCTAGAGCCCTAAAGCCCACACTAGTCCATAGACCTCAGTGTTGGCGATTCAAGTGCTCGTCTAGATACTTGAAAGCTGTGAGAGTCTCTGCCTCCCACCACCCCCACACAGTGTGCCCCAGATTCCAACCTCCTTCCCGGTGAAAATAACCCTCCCTGTCCCTCCTCAGTCCACCCCCGCCACCCCCAATCTCCACAACCAAAAACTACCCAAGACACCTCTGTGTGGGGCAAAGTTACCACCTCCCCTATCCATGCCCCTCATAATTCTGTAACACCTCAGCATCGTCCGCTGCAGGAACAACAAACCCCGTCTCTGCAGTCTCCTCTCGCCTGCGTGGAGCTCTCCATCCCAGGCAAACCCCCGGTGAAGCTCCTCTGCACCCTCTCTCCAGTGCAGTCACGTCCTCACTGCAGTGCACCGGCCGGAACTGCACGCGGCACCCCAGCTGCTGGCCGAACCGATGTGCCGTGAGCAGAGGGCAGTCTGAGTGACCGGGCCCGGTTCACGACAGGGCTCACTGCCTGACAAACAGAGGGTCGCAGAAGCAGCGGGGAAGGGCAAGAGCGAGCAGGTGCGGGGAGAGCGGCCTCACTGGCACCGTGAGTGGGTCTGCTTGGTGCTCTCAGCTCCACCCAGCCCCCGATTGTTGGGGGAGGGGCTCGGTTGGGTGGGTGGGGGGGGGGGAAGAAGGCAGGCGGAAATGCCCTGTTCCCACATGGCAGAAGATGCCTGCGGTGGCCGGCAACTCCGTCCCCGCCCGTACAGGGTGCCCGTGGGTGGGGAGAGATGCAACGAGGCAGCATGCATAGGCACAGGATGTAATCAGCGAGGCGAATGCAGCGTCAGCTTCTTATCGAAGAAGGGCGACGCTGCGTGAAAGTCGGCAGGTCTTGGCGCAACTTTTACAGGGCGCAGGTGAGACCACCCCGGAGAACTGGGTACTGTTCTGGCCTCCGTACTTCAGGAAGGACGTGTCTGTCATGGAGGGAGCACGAGGAAGGGTCACTGGGTTTCTGACGTATGAGGAAAAGTTGAGCGGGTTAGGCCGATACTCACTGGAGGTTTAGGCACAATGAAAAGCGACTTCTTTCGAAACCCGTAAGGTCCTGAGGGGCTTTCACGGGGTGGAAGGCGCGAAGCTGTTACCCCTGGTGGGTGTATCTAGAATAAGGGGCTGCCCATTTAGGATGGGGGGGTGGTGGGGAGGGGTGTTTGTCTTGGAGAGTGGTGAAGCTTTGCAATTTGCTACCGTTGGAGAGCTGTGGAGATATCAAAAGCAGAGTCCGACAGTTGGACCGACAATGCAGCAGAGGAGTTTTGGGGAGAGTGGGGTTGAGGCCAAGGTTTGATCTCATTGAATGGGAAGTCAGCTCGATAGTCTGAGGGCCCTCCCCCACTCCTCAGTTTGTGTGTGTGTGTGTGTGTGTGTGTGTGTGTGTGTGTGTGTGTGTGTGTGTTAGTTATTGTCTTTTGTTCGTGAAAGTCATAGACTCTTGTTTCTGCAGCTGTGTCTGCAATTCAAAGTAGCCCAGAAATCCCACGTCAGACCACTGCCATTCAACAGAAAACTCAACGCGCGGAAGACTGATATGTCACTCTCACATTGACCGTTACTTCTGCTTGCGGGGAAAAAAAGCAAAACTGTGGATGTTGGAAATCTGAAGTGAAAAAAAAGACTTGCTGACTATTTCCAGCAGCTTCTGATTCATTATCTTTTGTCTAGTACAGGCATGTTATTAATATTGTGTATGTTTGTTCAAACACTCAAAGAATTGCCTGTTGCAAATTGAGACATGAGAAAAGTGAGTGAGTGTGTGAGGAACCTGGGTAGGTACAGTCTCATTGACTTCATAACCAGTATCTTGCCCTCGGTGTGAGATTCCCTAACATTGTGACGAAGGCAGACAATGCAAAATTGTCCAGGAGTAATGCTGCCAGATACACGTTGCCTAAAGAGCTCGATGAGAAGAATCCCATTTTACAAAAGGAGGGGAAATAATTATAGTACTCTGGGTCTGTTTAGATTAATTTCCTCCACTATCCCCCCCCACACCCCACCCCCCCCCCCCCCCCAAGTCCCAGAAGTGCCCTGCTGACTTTTGATCCTGTGTAGGAGGGATCTACTTAATTTTCCAGCACTCCGGAGACCCCTGTTGGGAGGTGTACAACTATTGAGCCCAACTTTATGGCCAGTCTCTCATTTGACCTACAAATAATTATTTTCAATTACCAGCCATTACCTTTGACTAGAATAGCCTCACACCAGATGCTGTACTGTAATCAATTAGGGGCTGCGCAGTCAGCCAATCTGGTGTCTAGTAAAACGATGGCTGGAACCCAAGGCTGGAAGGAATTTTCTTCAGCTGCATGTCAGAGCACACATGGAAGTAATGAAGTCATCCAGCTCGCCTGTGGAAGATCAGAAAAGTAAAGCCTTTTTTTTGTTTAGAAGCCTGTTGAATCAGTGCAGCTCTGGGGATGGATGTGGGTCTGCCTCTGGTGGACGTGTTCCAAGGCATCTATCCACCTCTTGGGTAACCACTGTCAGAACTGCAGAAGGTAGACTGGGGCGCAGCGCACGTGTGAGACACGTGGGCCGGGGTGGGGGAACAGCGTTAAACACCCCTCAACCTACGATGAATTGTCGCTTCAAACTGCATTCCAGGTTTGGCAGCTCAGCAGTTGTTGGCTGCCAGTCATACCTGAAGCAGTCCAATTCCGCAGACTTCTGTGATCTCTGGAGCTTGTAACAGTCAAAGGAGCATAAAATCTGTCAGGCTGCTGTTCAGTGTAACGTCTCACTAAGCCCATAAACTGCAAGTCCCTGTTCTTTTATTATTTTGTTGTTAATTGGAAGTTGCCTGCTGCAAAATCTCCTGGTGCCTAACGTACAAGCCCCAGGAAGGTGACAGCACCTGTGGATGATGCCACTTAGTTGACTGTCACACTTTGCGTTGGGCTGACGTTTGGTGTTGCAACTTTATCCTTTCTTGTCTTGACCCCAGGTTCAGCTGTACTTCTCATGCCTGCCAGAGGAGAAGGTCCCTTATGTTAACAGCCCTGGAGAGAAGCACAGAATCAAGCAGCTGCTGTACCAGCTTCCACCTCACGATAACGAGGTAAGAAAAAGCATTTGGGCTGCACTGGTGCACGCACGAGGTGCTTTGTGTTTCTGGGCCCATCAGCAAAAGGGCATAACCTTCTGCTGCCTCTCCTGTCTGTGTGGCTGCTCGGGTTTACAACCCTGTTGCAAGAATGGTGTGCACTGCCGAAAGCTGACAACTAGTGTGCCCCGGCGGATGCGACAGCGTTGAATGTCCCCGTGCCTTTGTTAGCGAGCCCCATATTCTCTGGCGGTGAGGACACTGGCTGCGGACCGACCCGGCAACCTTTATCATGTGGCTGAAATTCCAAACATTAGTGGAGGGGGGTGGTGGTAGGGGGCAGGATGGGGTGGGGTGGGGGAGTGAAACAGTGGTCTCTGCAGAAGTGTGATTCTGCTGCTTGGAGGAGGCATTGTCCCTGCGAGCAGGTCGCTCAAGCGGACGGCCCTTTCCCGAATAAATAAGCCACCGCTCATATTTTCACCCAGTCCGCATTTCACAATGGCAGAGGGGCCTCCCCCCCTCCCCGTGAAGGGAACGTACTCACAGGCAGGAACCTGAAGTTGTAAAGCGCAGCAGACCATTATCCCCTTCTATTTTAAGTCCCCCGGTTCCCTTATACGATGAGATGGACTCTTGACCTCACAACCTACCTTGTTTGACCTTGCACCTTATTGTCTACCTGCAATGCACTCCCCTGTGGCTGTGACACTTTACTCTGTATTCTGTTATTGTTTTTACCCTGTACTACCTCAATGCACTCCGTACTACCTCAATGCACTCCGTACTACCTCAATGCACTCCGTACTACCTCAATGCACTCCGTACTACCTCAATGCACTCCGTACTACTTCAATGCACTCCGTACTACTTCAATGCACTCCGTACTACTTCAATGCACCCTGTACTACGTCAATGCACCCTGTACTACCTCAATGCACTGTGTAATGAATTGATCTGTACAAACGGTATGCAAAACAAGTTTTTCACTGTACCTCAGTACAAGTGACAATAATAAACCAATACCAAGTCCTTCTCTGATCATTTAAGTGTCTTTTGGGCACTTGGCCTCCAGTTCTTGTCCTGCTGCCTGAAGTTCACATCGTGAGGAGTGTGTCCACAGCTCGTGTTCCCATTAGCTACACGTGAGCTAACATCACTGTTGATACTTTCCATTCAATCCTGCTTAGAATTTCGAAGTAGCCACGTAACCTGATCTCCCCTCTGTAGGCAGTGTCTCAGAAAATTAACTCTGTATATAAAACTGTAAACATTGCCACATCATACCCTTTATTTACTCATTGGTAGAAGTTTACAGGTTGTCTCAGAGAGAAGAGGCACCATTTCCCCAAGCTGCTTTGTATTTAGTACTGTGGGAAGTTTCCTTCATCCAGAGTCCCCATTTCATGAAAGAACTATTTCATTTCAAGTTGTGGTTTGAGGAAATGTTTCTGCCAGTTCCAAGATGTCTTCAGCACACAGCAACCAGAGGGAGTAATCTAAGGCTTGAATTCTAGGAATTAAATATCCATAAAAGTCTCCAGCACCTATTCCCTACCTACAAACCCACCCCCCCACTGATAAGTAAGTTGTATTTCTCCTCAGTATCATAATCAGGTTTATTGTCCCACAAGGATCAGTTCTGGGACCTCTGCTTTTCGTGATTTTTATTAATGACTTGGATGACGGGGTAGAAGGGTGGGTTGGCAAGTTTGCAGACGACACAAAGGTTGGTGGTGTTGTGGATAGTGTGGAGGATCGTTGAAGATTGCAGAGGGACATTGATAGGATGCAAAGCTGGGCTGAGAGGTGGCAGATGGAGTTCAATCTGGAATTTGGAAGGACAAACTCCAAGGTGGAGTACAAAGTTAATGGCAGGATTCTAGGTAGTGTGGAGGAGCAGAGGGATCTGGGGGTTCATATCCACAGATCACTGAAAGTTGCCTCACAGGTGGATAGGGTAGTTAAGAAAGCTTATGGGATGTTAGCTTTCCTAAGTCATGGGATCAAGTTTAAGAGCTGCAACATAACGATGCAGCTCTACAAAACTCTGGTTAGACCACACTTGGAGTACTGTATCCAGTTCTGGTCACCTCATTATAGGAAGGATGTGGAAGCGTTGGAAAGGGTGCAGAGGAGATTTACCAGGATGCTGCCTGGTTTAGAGAGTATGGATTATGAGGAGAGACTAAGGGATCTAGGGCTTTACTCATTGGAGAGAAGGAGGATGAGAGGAGACACAGTAGAGGTGTACAAAATATTAAGAGGAATAGACAGAGTGGACAGCCAGCACCTCTTTCCCAGGGCACCAATGCTCAATAGGAGAGGGCATGGCTATAAAGTAATGGGTGGAAAGTTCAAGGGAGATATCAGAGGAAGGTTTTTTACCCAGAGAGTGGTTGGGGCATGGATTGCGCTGCCTGGATGCAGGTACATTGGTCAAATTCAAGAGATTGCTTGATAAGCATGTGGAGGAATTTAAAATAGATGGATATGTGGGAGGAAGGGGTTAGATAGTCTTAGGTGAGGTTTAAAGGTCGGCACAACATTGTGGGCCAAAAGGCCCGTACTGTGCTGTACTGTTCTATGATTCTATGATTATCACTGACAGATGATGTCAAATTTGTTGTTTTGCAGCAGCAGTACAGTGCAAAGACATAAAATTACTATAAATTATAAAATTAAATAAAGTGCAAAATAAAAAGGAATAATGAGGTAGTGTTCATGGGTTCATGAAACGTTCAGAAATCTGATGGCAGATGGGAAGGAGCTGTTCCTGAATTGTTGAGTGTGGGTCTTCAGGCTCCTGTACCTCCTCCCTGATGGTAGTAATGAGAAGAGGGCATGTCTCGGGTGTTGGAGTTAACTGTAACTGTAAGATCTCTGACTGTAAGACTTTGCAGAGAATTGCGAGTACAGCTGGAAAGATCATCGGAGTACCTCTTCCCTCCATCCTGGACATCTACAACACACGATGCATGCGCAAGGCCTGCAGAATCATAATGACCCTTCTCATCCCTCCCACGACCTAGTTGTCCCACTGCCGTCTGGCAAGTAGTACCAGAGAATCCAGGCCAGAACTATTAGACTGTACAACAGTTTTTTCCCTCAGGCTGTCAGGCTCCTGAATACCCTGGAGGTAGTTTCAGACAAATGCCACGTCAAAAGTCCTGGTTTGCACAACGGCGTATAAGAACTTTGGCTGCTGCTGGACATGTTTGTACATTTAGTGCAACACACTGAGTTCTGGATTTTCTTCTTCTAACTCAGTTTTGCACTAACCCTGCACTAATTTTGTATTCTGTATATACTGTTTTTTTACACTGTTCGTACTTGCAAAATTTTTTTGCCTGCGTTTATTGTATGTCCTCTGGTCTACGTGTGTCCTGTGTGTCCTCTGTTGTGTGAGTCTGGGGGAAATGACATTTCGTTGCTCCATGTGTTTTTATAGCATATAGGTAAATGACAAAGTATAACTTTTCACTTTATTTTTAAGTGCCTTGAGTCTGTTTAAGTGAGTCGTAGGCGGAGAAAGTCAGTGAAATGTTCTGTGCGTTTTTCAGATGCGCTACTGCCAGTCACTGAGCGAGGAGGAGCAGAGGGAGCTGCAGATGTTTAGTGCGCAGAGGAAGAAAGAGGCTCTGGGACGAGGAACCATCAAACAACTGCCCAGGGCGTTGATGCACACAGTCTGTGATCAGGTACAGAGGAACAGATCACAGACAACCATGTATCCAGCTTCTCCCTCTGGCTCTCTCCTTTCCCGAGGTCATGAGAATCGTGCTGCATGTGAATCCCACCAGCACAGCTGGCCGGGAGCCGAAAGGCTGTCATATTGGTGAACATTTCGGGCTCTGGAGGTGACCCCGACTGAGCCCAATCCTCTCCTCGCTCCTGTCTCCTCCAGGTCCTTCCTATCCAGGACCATTGTGGCACATCCACTGGCTCTGGTTCATCGGACCTGCTCTCCTGCGCCAAGTTTATCAGGAAAGGCGGAGGAGAAAATTCACCCTGGAGGAGTGTAGTGTCCTCGTTTTGAGTTCTGTCGGGATTGCCTGGCTCATTACTGGCAATCCCGACAGAACTAAACACACCTCACCTTATGGTGGTTGTCAAGTTGCAGAGCCACAGAGGCAAGATTCTGCTTCCAGTCAGCCTGTGCCCCGGGGAGGGGAGAGGATGCGGGAGGGTGAGGTTGGGGGTGCTGGCGAGGGAACGGCTCAGTGAGACTGCTGTCTCGTGAGCTGTGGGAGGACGGGATGGGTGTGTGAATGCGGCATGGGCAGAAGAATGCTCATCTCCCCAGGTCCTGTTGTTGAATACCCTCCACAGACGGTAGCGGTCACTTCATGCAAGGCTCAAACTGCAGCTGGTAGCTGTAACTCCACATCCTGGTGTGAGTGAGGTGGTGGGGGGAGGAGGGGCGAAGGAAAATCACTGCCAAAACATATTGGTTGGAAGCACCCAGCAACATGGTCAACTATAAAACTTTATCTATACTGCGTGGTAACAGGCCCAACGAGCCCACGCTGCCCAATTACACCCATGTTAACCTACTAAACTGTACATCTTTGGAATGTGGGAGGAAACCGGAGCACCTGGAGGAAACCCACACAGACACACAGGGGGAACATACAAGCTCCTAACGGACGGCGGCCGGAAATGAACGCCGATCGCTGGCACTGTAATAACGTTACGCTAACCGCTACACCACCATGCCTGCCCCACTTCTCAACTTCTATTCAAACCTTTGTATGTTTTTGTAAACAATGACGTGTTATTCTTTTAAAGCAACACTAGTATAATAGACACTGCTGAAATGTTGAAAATGTAACTTCGCTCTCACTCATGGGGAAGATGTTTGTACATTAAAAGAAACCAAGCAAGAGTTGAATTGGATTTATGACTCCCTGGATTACCAATATCTCTCCAGGTCCTGATTATAGGGAGAGGTTGGGGCAGGCTAGGACTTCATTCCTTGGAGTGTAGGAGACCGAGGAGTGACCTTAGAGGTGTATAAAATCATGAGGGGCATAGATACAGAAAAGCGCATCGAAAACGTGAGGCTTAAGGTGAGATGGAAAAGATTTATGGTGCGTATCTGGAACGAGCTGCCAGAGAAAGTGGTTGAGGTGGGTACAACAACAACATATGAAAGGTACTTGGACAGGTAGATGGATAGGAAAGGCTTAGAGGGACATGGGCCAAGTGCACGCAGATGGGACTAGCTTACATGGGAATCTTGGTCAGCATGGACGAGTTCGGCCGAAGGGCCTGTTTCCGTGCCATATTGCTCTATGACTCCAACTGTGGAGTATCCCTGGACTGGGTCCATCCTTTGCACACGGTCTGTACAATGTCCCTATGCTGTGTGCCACTAGCTGACGTTCTGGGACAGCTGGTGAGGAGACCAGAGAAGGCCATCCTTGCTGCTTCAGGGAGTTGGGACAAAAGTAAACTTCCACAGAGTCTGTCCAGGTCCGATACCTCCACCGAGGAGCTTCTCCCTACCAAGACGGGCACAGGAGCAAGTCACGTTGAGGCTGCCCCTGTGGCTGCAGGACCCTTGACTGCCAGGGAGCAGCCTGAGTGATTATAACTCTGTAAAGCTGCCAGTGTGCCCCTCATGATTTTATACACCTCTAAGGTCACCCCTCGGTCTCCTACGCCCCAAGGAATGAAGTCCTAGCCTGCCCCAACCTCTACCTCTTACTCAGGCCCTCGCGAGATATTGGTAATCCAGGAAATCATAAATCCAATTCAACTCTTGCTTGGTTTCTTTCAAACGAATTAGAATTGGTCAGTAAACCTAGATCTAAAGATCTTTGATTCTGGTATAAAATCCATTATACTCTCAAGAATGTGAATCACCTCCCGGCTGACCAACGTTGTTGGGTGAAGTCTCGGCAACTCTGAGCAGATTGTGAGGTGACCCTTGGACCTGCCGTTTTCTTCTGATTGGTGTCCAGTTTCACTTTTGGGCTCTTCCTAAATAATCTTCAGTAAACCTGGCCGTTAGTCTATTGCTGCAGTAGTTTGACCAAGGATGTGGTTGCTCATCCCCCTCACCCACCACCCACCCCCACTGTATCTTCCAGTGCAAGGAGAAGATAAACGGCGGTGAGATTGCAATATTCGTCTCCAGGGCGGGCTCCACGGTCTGCTGGCACCCGGCATGCTTCATCTGTTCCACCTGCCAGGAGCTGCTCGTTGACCTCATCTACTTCTACCAAGGTGGCAAAATCCACTGTGGGCGTCACCATGCCGAGCTCATGAAGCCCCGGTGTTCAGCCTGTGACGAGGTGAGATGTGCCGTGTGGGGCACAACCGACAAAAGTCACCGCCAGTGTCCTGGGGAAGTCATCCTGCCTCCAAAATGACAGGGCGGTGAACGTGTGTGGGGAGGAAAGGGGAAGGCTAGCACCCCAACCCACGGGGACACGTGGGCATTGAGATGGATAGGGTAGTTCAGAAAGCTTTCATAAGTCGAGGGATTGAGTTTAAGAGCCGCGAGGTAATGATGCAGCTCTACAAAACTCTGGTTAGACCACACTTGGAGTACTGTATCCAGTTCTGGTCGCCTCTTTATAGGAAGGATGTGGAAGCGTTGGAAAGGGTGCGGAGGAGATTTACCAGGATGCTGCCTGGATTGGAGAGCATGCATTACGAGGAGAGACTAACGGAGCTAGGGCTTTACTCTTTGGAGAGAAGGAGGATGAGAGGAGACATGATAGAGGTGTATAAAATATTAAGAGGAATAGACAGAGTAGGCAGCCAGCGCCTCTTTCCCAGGGCACCAATGCTCAATACAAGAGGACATGGCTATAATGGAAGTTCAAGGAAAATATCAGAGGAAGGTTTTTTACCCAGAGAGTGGTTGGTGCATGGAATGCACTGCCTGGGGTGGTGGTGGAGGCAGGTACATTGGTCAAATTCAAGAGATTACTAGACAAGCATGTGGAGGAATTTAAAATAGAGGGATATGTGGGAGGAAGGGGTTAGATAGTCTTAGGCGAGGTTTAAAGGTCGGCACAACATTGTGGGCCAAAGGGCCTATGTATGTTCTATGACACAGTGTTGGGAAGGGAGCAAGCCAACCTGCACCCGGTTTCTCCCAGACGGTGATGAGGAGATGCTGTGGTGGTGTTGGTTTGGGGAGCTGGGTGTCGGCGGTGGGGTGGGTGGGGGGGGGGGGGTTGTAGGGGTTGGGTGAGTCTACCTGGGCTCTCCCACCTGAAGGAGGGAAAGATCGTCTCGGTAGTGACGCCATTTCCCCCCCCAACCACCCCCAGTTCCCGGACTTTGTGCCCAGGTCCCCTGGAGGCCGTCACTGAGGGTGCAGCCAACGCTGGAGGGAGTGTTGTGGTGAAAGATGCAGCGATGCTTGGCTGGGGAGCACCACAGGCTCTTCCTGCACATTATGTTTTCAGCAAGAAACCATGTGGTTTTCCCAGGACAGCCACTGGAGAAGTAATCACCCTCCCCCACAGACTCCGTGTCAGTGCTGACCTTCATTCATCTGAAGTTCTGCGGAGTGTCAGCTCCAAGCCTTTGCACAGTAGTCAGATGAAAGGCAGCGAACATATCCCAATAGAGATCAGATAAGATTGGTCAAAGTATATTTTAAGGAATGTCCAAAAGGAGATGAGGGAGATAGGGGGAGGTGGAGGTTTAACGACGGGATTGTAGAGGCTGCTGATGGGAAGTTCAGGAAACACAAAGCCCAGTTTGGTGGGAGAGTTCCTGTAAGATAATGTTTTACTGATTCCACTGATAGGGATTGATGGCCACGAACTCCGATCAGTGGTCGACCAGAATACTGTAGGCTTACTGTTCTCTGGTAATGTTTACCCAGAAGTTGGCAGAACCTTTCATGCATTCTTCAACTAGTTTCAAAGAACCCACTGAAGAAGTACTGTCCAGTCTCCCTCTCTTTTTTGGGGGGGGGGGGGGGGGTGGAGGGAAGTGTTTATTTACCATTCAGTTTCGATTATGAGCTGCAAGTAATCAATGAGGTACCTCTGAGATTTGGGCAATTGCCTAACAAAGCGCTCTGCTGGAATTTCAGATTATTTTTGCGATGAATGCACAGAGGCTGAGGGTCGTCACTGGCACATGAAGCACTTCTGCTGTTTCGAGTGTGAAACCATCCTGGGGGGACAGAGGTACATTATGAAGGACGGTCGCCCGTTCTGCTGTGGCTGCTATGAGAGTCTGTACGCAGAGTATTGTGAAGCCTGCGGGAACCATATCGGTAATCCCCTGCTCAATTCCTCGTGCATTTGAAAATATCGCCAAGTGTTGTTAAAGTATATTTGCATGTTAATATTACATTGTTTAGCTTGTGCTTCAGTTTTTAAACACCTTAATTGAAGGTATATCGTAGACATTAGCTGGAAATGAGAAAGTATCTTTATGTTTAATTTTGATCATTATTCTTTTAAAGTCCTTCAGTGGTTGTTAAGACGCACTAGCAATGCTCTTAAAACTTTGCTGCTGTTTTCCGCACTCATTGAGTCGGTGGTGGGCTGAAGTTGTGTCCAAGCATGATGATGCTGGAGGAACTCAGCAGGGCAAGCAGCTTCCGTGGAGAAAAGCAGGCGGTCAACGTTTCGGGTCGGGACCCTTCTTCAGGACTGAAGATAGGAAAAGGGGGGAAGCCCAATGTATAGGAGGGAAAAGCAGAGCAGTGATAGGTGGACAGAAGAGGGGAGGCGGGGTGGGCACAGGGAGGTGATCGGTAGATGCAGGTAAGAGATAGTGATGGGCAGGTGTGGGGAGGAGGGGGAGAGCAGATCCACCGGGGGATGGGTCAAAGGGAAGAAGAGAAAAAGAAGGTGGGGGTAGAGAAAAGAGAGAGAGGCTAAGAAAGGGAAGAAAGAGGAGGCATGGTTGGGGGGTGTGGGGGACGAGGTTTGTGGAGATTATTTAAAGTGGGAGAATTCAATGTTCATGCCGTTAGGCTGCAAGGTTCCTTGGTCACCTATGTTCTATCACTTTGTCCAGTTGTGTTTGATGATGCTGTTCTGATGCATTGGGTACATTACTTTTATCACTAAACTGCCCCGCACCTGCCCATCACTATCTCTTACCTGCATCTACCTATCACCACCCTGTGCCCACCCCACCTCCCCTCTTTTGCCCACCTATCACTGCTCTGCTTTTCCCTCCTATATATTGGGCTTCCTCTTTTCCTATCTTCAGTCCTGAAGAAGGGTCCTGACCCGAAACGTTGACCGCCTGCTTTTCTCCACGGGTGCTGCCCGGCCTGCTGTGTTCCTCCAGCGTCATCGTGCTTTTCATCTAGATTCCAGCACCTGCAGTCCTTTGTTTCTCTGTTGCTGTATCCAACCACCCCCCAGATCAGTAGATGCAGTGTATGCGGGTGTGTGCTGCAGTGGGTACAAAGCACCCAGCTCAGCAGTAGGCAGGCCAGAATCCAACCTGCAGCAGGTGTAGGCCCCAGTGCTGCTAAACCGTGGGCCATTGTTGTGGCTCCCAGCTGGGAACCTAAAGTACTCTCCAAACCTGGTGGTGAGCAGGGGAAACTGGCTGAGAGGCGAGTCACCAGTGGGGTGCTCGCCACAGGCCGCTAGGGTCTACAGGGCAGCTGCCAACAAAACGAGGAGAGCTAACACTGAAGAGCAGCAGGAGATGGCGTGTTCCAGTGAGCTTCTCCATACTCCTGCCGGACACAGCCCATCCCCGGGATTCCCTGAAGGCCACACCGACGAAACTGTCTGAATCCCTGTATAAAGCACATGAATCCCATGTAAATCCCGTGTAAAACACTGGACTGGAGCTACTGTGCAGATTGGCAGGTGATGGGACAAGAACTTGGGGAGCAGGTGGGTGGGGACTCTGGGGTTACAGTGGATCCCATTGCTCAGGTCCGACGCGTTGGCCCAGGAGCGCTCAGTTGCTCCCTCGTTTACGGGGGTCTTGTCTCTACCACAGGTGTCGATCACGCGCAGATGACCTATGATGGGCAACACTGGCACGCCGTCGACAAGTGCTTCTGCTGCGCCCAGTGCAGGACGCCGCTCCTGGGGTGTCCCTTCCTGCCAAAGCAGGGCCAGATCTTCTGCTCGAAGGCCTGCAGCCTGGGCGAAGACGTCCACGCTTCCGACTCCTCCGATTCCGCCTTCCAGTCCGCGCGGTCGAGGGAGTCCCGGAGGAGCGTCCGGATGGGGAAGAGCAGCAAATCGGCGGATCAGTGCCGGCAGTCGCTGCTCCTGTCCCCCGCCGCCAACTACAAGTGCCCCGACTTGTCCGGCAGGGGCAGCGACCCCTCTCCGGCAGATGGATGCCCTCAGCCTCACCAGGCAAGCAGCGCGGCTCGGCAGTGAGCACTTCTGGAAAGGCCGGGCAGAGGCGGAGGTGGAGCAGCCGGAGGAGCACGAGGACCGTGGGCAGAGCATGACGACTACATGACGCAGCTGCTGCTGAAGTTTGGCGACCGGGGGCTCTGTCCAGGGGCCCGACGAGGACGCCAAGCGGTGCGAGCACTGGATGCCACGTGGCGAGGCCAAGGGTCAGGCTGGAGCTCGGCGGCCACAGCGCTCAGGGGTTGGGGAGCAAGAAGTATGGATCCAGCACGTCCTGGGAGCAGTCCCAGGACAATCTGGGCGATTCCGCCTACGGGAGCCACCCGGGTCCTGCCAGCAGTCGGAAGATTCAGGAGCTGGAGACGGAAACATGGCACGGGGCTTTAAGCCACGGCGAGAGCCCCTGGTATGAGGACTCCCTGGAATGCCTGACCGGCGAACTGAAGCCAGCCGAGCAAAGTGTCTGCGATTCTGTGGACTCACTGGGCCCTGTCCAACATCACAGGTATTGTACATCTACGTCATCAACCCCCACCCCCCACCCCCCCAGTGTACCAAACGCCACAGTTTGGGGAATGAATGTCGTCAAGTGTATTGTCAGGTGCACAAGTACAGTGACATACAGGTACTATGGACAACTGCTTGCTAGCAGCATCAGATGCACGTAGGTACAGACAATGATCACCCTTTGGAGAGAGTCTTTTAAATGGCCAGAAACTGTGGTCAGTGAGAATAGAAGGAACTGGAAAGTGGACCTTTCCTTTCAGTGTTGTCTGTGCGTGTTTGACAGTGTCACCACTTCAATGGGGGAGAGAGCACTTAAACATCTCATGCTTTGTTTCTTCGTTGCAGCGAATGGAATTAATGTTTGATCAGTACAACACTGGCAAGAATAACCCACAAGTACGAGGCATCCCCAGCATGGGAAAGCAAGGCGCTTCATGGATGAACTCAGACAGAGGGGGAAGATAGTGGTCGGTTCTCAAGGATAACGGACAGGTGCAGAGAGGGGGGGGAGCAAAGAGGTTTGCGGAAGAAATCTCCGAGGGTTAGGGTTGAGACGACTGAAGGTACGACGTGAATTGTTTGGTAAGGAGTCAGAATGGAGATGAGAGCAGAACTGGAGAACTTCAGAAATCCAGAGGCCGGGCAGGGAGGGGAAGGACACTGCCGGAAGTTTGAACACCAGGGCGGGGATCTGACAGTAGATGTGTTACTGAACCAGGGAACAAGACAAGTCGGAGAACTCCCGTTCTAGTTCAGACTCGCAGAAGCAGTGACTTGTTACCGCTGCGTTGTATAGTTCCACGAGCCGGAAAATATTCTGTCATCAGCTTTGGGATACTTTGAGTCAAGCACATCTAAGTGTGATTGGTTCAACCCAAGCAATGAGAGGCAGTGTGGGGCTTGATTGGGTGTGTCGTGGTGTGTTTATGGTTCTTTGGAAAAGAGTGAAGGAGCTATAATTCTCAGGGTTGAGACAAGTGAAGGTACGACAGTGAATTGTTTGGAAAGGAGTCAGAATGGAGATGAGAGCAGAACTGGAGGAATTTCAGAAATCCAGAGGCCAGGCTGGATGATTTAAAAGAATTCTTAGACGATGCCTGTGTTTCACCAGTGTTGGTGGGTCGTTCCTGGGCTCTGAGTAACATTAAAATCCCTCTGCTCAACCCCGCAGGAGCCTCTGTGGAAGGGGACGGCCAGCAGAGATCACCCGTGTTTGCTCTGCAAGACTTCCAAGAAATGGAGAGCTGTGAAAAAATGAGCAACATGGGGACGATCAACTCCTCGATGCACCACTGCAGCATGGAGTCCCTCAAGAGCTGACATCGGAGCTCTGCCAGGCGCCGGCACCAGAGGAGAAACCAAAACCTCTCTACAACCCATGCTGAGAAGGTCCAAGTCACAGACGAGGCCACAGCAAGTGAAGTTTTCTGATGACGTCATTGACAATGGGAACTACGAGGAGATCGAGGTCCGCCAACCTCCGATGAGCGAGAGAACGCGGCGCCGGGCGTACGACTTTGAATGGGCACAGTCACCGGCACCGCCACCGCTGGCGCAGGAGCAGAAAATCCCGTTCTGACAACGCTCTCCACCTGGCCACGGAAAGGAGGTGCCCAAGGGAAAGACTCCATCTCCAGTCTCCTGAAGACTGTGACAAATTAGTCCAGGCCAAAGCCTCACGCGATAGGCTAGCGTACCTTCAGAACCAAGAAATGTACGGCCAATACAGCCATCATCCAGACTATGCGCTCAACCAAGCAGTAGATAAATTCCTTGGCTTGTACGCCGATGATGGCGCTTCCTGGTGCTCAACATGTTCCTCTTCCTCCTCTGATCGGAAGAAGAAGGTTATTTCCTTGGTCAACCTATCCACAGCCCAGAGCCCAAAGGTACCAGCTTTACACCGATGACCTTGCAGGAGCACCCTCTGTGGTGCCGGCTTCCTCCATGGGACCACAGATTACCAGAGCCAAAAAGAAAAAGGCACATAAAGGGAAAAATTGTATAATTTCCTAGACCGGAGCCAGCAGCGACCAAATTTGCAAGGAACGTGTCTGGAATCTGGGTCCAGGTGTTACTAAAGCAACCTGTGGGATTGTTGGTAGTGGGAATTCTGCATCCACTTGAAATCCAGAATGGACACGTGTGGAGGAACTTTTTGTGTGGCAGGACCTTGTATGTCACGGTCCAGCCTCCCCATCCTCAAACCATTCCAGGACAACACCGATCTTTATGCTGGATTTACACTTCCAGGAAGCTTAGACATTTAAACAAAATGTTTTTTAACGTTGTTATCTTCTGATGAGTTAAACGTGTTTCATGTTATTATGGTATTAAATGTTCACTTACATTGAAGTATTTGCAATGAATTTGTAAAGCGAAAGAGGTGAATAGCGAATGGGATGAAGAAAATTGTGTGGAGTGAATCTGCTGCCCCTCCCCATCCCTTCAATTCCACATTAGAGGCATTAGAGGGGCTGCAATCTGTAATTTCAAAGGAAAATGTTGGTATTTATAATGTAGCATTTAACAACTAAAGTTAATCATAATTTAACAGTGCAAATAATGTAAATATTGTAAAGTCCAGATTAAGAAACTGATATTTTTATATATCGCCGAATTACAGAAAACATTTATGTTTGGTTGTATGAACTAGATGTAATGAAGTGATTGGCAGCATCAGATCCACTCCCTTTTGTTAAGCAGTGTTCACCATTTTGTTAGGATGTATTGTGTTTAATGCTTCTACATAACTGCTTCTCTCTCTTTAGTTAAATTCTCGCTGAGTTCCTTTGTGTGCAGTAGCATCGACTATTCCCAATTCCAGAAGTGCACCTGAGATATTTGCTATGTTACCAGAGCCTATTGTGAATCAGATAGTGTAAAGAGGTATTAAAGTCATGTATAAATGTATAGACTGGAACATGTGGATGAATGAAATAAAAAAATATAAAAATAACCCAGCTTGTTTCACTAAAATGCATTGCATTCAACAACAAATAGTTGTGGTGAAATTGTATATGGTTTTTTGTGACTAATTAGATTTTTATATAGTGGATAGTTGTGGCAGAGATCCAAAGCCTGAGAATATCAACATTGTGCTTTCTGTTTTTACGTTATTTTTACTGGGTTTAGAGGATTGGAACTGGAACTAGCAAACAGCAAGTTGGCTGTAGAAAGAGCAGTTGCCCTCATCACTGGCCATTGGGCTTGGCGAATGGATGACAAAGTGGGTTAGGATAATTTTTTTTAACTTTCCAGAATTGCAGTGTAAAAACAACAGTGTCCAGTGAGATTATAAGACAAGATATCTTTATTAGTCACATGTACATCGAAACACACAGTGAAGTGCATCTTTTGCGTAGAGTGTTCTGGGGGCAGCCTGCAAGGGCGGCACGGTAGTGTAGCGGTTAGCGCAACGCTATTACAGCGCCAGCGATCGGGGTTCGATTCCCGTCGCTGTCTGTAAGGAGTTTGTGCGTTCTCCCGTGCCTGCGTGGGTTTCCTCTGGGTGCTCTGGTTTCCTCCCACATTCTAAAGACGTACGGGTAGGTTAACTTGGGGGTTTAAAATGGGCGGTGCAGACTCGTTGGGCCGGAAGGGCCTGTTACCATGCTGTAAATAAAAAAAAGTGTCACTACACTTCTGGCGCCAACATAGCATGCCCACAACTTCCTAACCCATACGTCTTTTTTGGAATGTGGGAGGAAACCAGAGTGCCTGGAGGAAACCCATGCAGACAGGGGGAGAACGTACAAACTCCTTACAGTGGTGGGAATTGAACCCAGGTTGCTGGCGCTGTAAGCGTTACGCTAACCGCTACACTACCGTGCCTGCTTCCCTGCTAATTGAGAATCACTCACACTTCCCATTTGTAAAGGTCCAAAATTAAACACTACATTATTTCAGAACAGGATGGGAAACAGAACATTCCGCTGCTTGAGCCCATTCGGTGAGAAGTATGGAGCAGAAGACTTTCATAGTCATCAACCTGAGTGAAGAATCAATGTACCACCACCTGTGCTCTGATGTAATATTGATGCTATAGAAGGTATGGGGTAAAGTTTTTGCTCAACATTGCTTGCGATGATGCTGCCATCCAGAATGATGACAATGCATCAAGTTGAACCACCACACCACCTATATCACTACCAAACTCCCAGCAACATTAATTCCACATTAATTATTCCTCCAATAACACCCCTAAGGTTTGTACAACTGGAAATTTGCTTACACAGCTCCACAAATGTGTCATGCAGTTGAAAATCAAAGTTAATGCAGAACAGAGCAACTGAAACATTTTTCAATTGTATATTTCATAGAACCTGTTACATTTTTCAAGCGTAAAACTCCCCAGAATAAGGCAGATTTGTCTGCGGTCGATTTGGAGTCTTTTTAATCTGAAAAACAGTCATTCTTTCTAATCACGCACCAACCAGATTTTACTCACCTGCATTAACCCAGAATCTGTTATTTACCAGGCTAACAGACAAACTGCAGGCTTTGCCCTCACTGCAATCTGCAACATTCGAAAAGAAAGCAAACGATCAGTCATTTTGTTAAATTGTTAATTATTATTAAAACAAAACATTAAAAATATTAAAAGAAGAAAAAAGAAAAGTTTAAATCTAAAAATTAATTGGATAATAAAACAAGTAGGTAGTAAATCAAAGGAAAAACACCATGTCTGTTCCGCATTTCTTAGCTTCTAAAATTAAAAGCTAATTCAAAGAAATTCCTCAGCTTCTTGGATGGATTTAAAACCATTTGCAAGATTTATTAGGTAATGAAATTCTCAACCTTGCTGGGAATAATAATGCAGGATGATAACTGCTTTGATAGAGACGAGCCATAATTGGTTTGTAGGTCAGCCTTTCTTTCATAACTTCTGGGGTGTAATCTTCAACTATTCAAAACTTCCATTGTTTAATTGAATCATTCCACGTCTACGAACAGTACGAATCAGGAGTTCCCTGACGCTGACATAATGGAATCTCAGTATTACTGCCCGAGGTTTTTATCCGGAGCAGGTTTTAGATCTTAATGCTCTGTGAGCCCTATCCAGAATGGGCTGAACAGGGAACATTTCAGAACCAAACACATCGACCAAAGATTAGAAAAGAATTCCGTAGGGTTACCAGTCTCGGTGTTCTCTGGAAAACTGATGATCCTTAAATTTTTCCTCCTGCTGCGTCCTTCCAGGTCGATGATCTCTGTGGTTGCTTTTCCAGGTTTTGCTTGGTCGTAATTAAGGCTTTTTCAAGTGAATGGAGTTTGGCATCTCTCTCTTTACCAGCTTGGTCGAGTTCAGCAATTAATTGCATTTTTTTGGCATTCTCCTAGATAAAAGTATTTTGTTTGTCTTCAAAGTCTTTTAAAATAGACTTGAATTCGGCAAAGCTCCGGTCAAACTTTCTATCCAGATTAGAAATAGCTTCCAAAGGTCTCCAATACCTTTCCCATTAACAGAGGCTTTAGATCTGGTGGTCACTTTAACAGTTAAAGATCAAGATTAAACTTGTGCCAGTATTGTAAAAGACTTATTAAAGGGTGGTAAATAATAGATTGAGAAGTGCCTGGACCAAAGCCAAGTTTATGACTTAGTCCATCGAGCACCACCAACAGACTCTCCTGCAACATTCTACAATGTCAAATACAACCTCCTGCAGTGAGATTCTGATCATCAGTTCAGCTTACATTTATGGAATAGCAGAAAAGTCGGGAGAAAAGATACTCGGGGAACCAACCAGAGTTGGCCAAGAAGGTTAAAGAGGGTATTAAGTTGAAAGAGGAAACGTATCAGGAGGCAAAGGTAGAGCTGAAGACTAGCATAAATTCAGAATCCAGCAAGAGAGGCCAAAGCAAGAAAATAGACTGTAAAAACAGACAAGAGTTTCTTTAAGTATGTAAAGGAAGTGGGTGAACACTGGCCCTCTGGAGAATGAGGCTGGGGGAATGGTTATGGGAAACAAGGAGATGTCAGAGAGGTTAAACAGATATTTTGCATCAGTGTTTACAGTGCTACACTGATACCAAATAACGCTGGGGAGTAACTAGATCCCTGTCACCATCACTAGAGAATAGCAGACTAGTGAGTCTAAAGGCAATAAGGTCCCTGGCCAGGGTGGCTTACATCCCAGGACCCTAAAAGAAGTGGCCATCAAGCTAAGTGGATACGTTGATTGTGTGTAATCTGCTGAAAATCCTTGGATTCTGGAGAATCGATGGTGGATTAAAAAACTGCCGATTACCCTTATACAAAAAGAAAGGAAGGCAAGAAAAATGGGCAATCATCATCCTATTAGCCTAAAAATCAGGCACGGTGGTGTAGTGGTTAGCATCACGCTATTACATTGCCAGCGACCCAGGTTCAATTCCGGCTGCTGTCTGTTAGGATTTTGTACGTTCTCCCCGTGTCTGCATGGATTTCCTCCGGGTGCTCCGGTTTCCTCCCGCATTCCAAAGACGTACGGGTTAAGAAGTTGTGGGCATGTTATGTTGGCGCCAGAAGTGTGGGGACACTTGCGGGCTGCCCCCAGAACACTCTAAGCAAAAGATGTATTTCACTGTGTGTTTCAATGTACATGTGACTAATAAAGATATCTGTTGTAGACAAAATTTTGGAATCAAATATTAAAGAAGCATTGAGTATAAAAGTCAGGAAGTTGTATAAAAGTTGCATTCAGAGAGTATTAGCTATAAGAAGAGGTTGGACAAACGTGGATTGTTTTCTCTGGCTGAGGGGGACCTGATAGATGTTTATAAAATTATGAGATGTATAATTAGGATAGATAGAGTCTTTCTCCCAGGATGGAAATGTTAAATACTGGAGGGCATAGCTTTAAGGTGAGAGGAGGAAAATTTGAAGGCGATGTGTGGGGCAAGTTTTTTTAACACAGAGGGTGGTGGATTCCTGGAATGTGCTGCCTGGGATCAGGGTGGAATCAGACATTATAGTGGTGCTTAATGGAGGGATATGGATGACATGCAAGCAGATGGAATTAGTTTGGCATCATGGTCAGTACAGACATGGTGGGCCGAAGGCCCTGTTCCTATGTTGTACTGTTCTATGGTGTTTGTTTTAAGTAACGACAGCACAGTTCACCAGGGAGAGGGACAAATGTGAGGTTAGCGTAGAACAGGCAAGTGTGTTGGAGCATGTCAAGGTTAAGAAAGAAGCAGTGTTGGAGCTACAGAAAAGCATTACGATAGATAAATCCCTGGGGTCAGATAGGATATACCCCGGGTTACTATAGTTAGTGAAGGAAGAGATTGCTGGAGTGTTAACGATGATCTTTGAGTCCTCCCTGGCCACAGGAGTGGTACTGGAGGATTGGAAGATGGCAAACATCATTCCATTGTCCAAGAAAGGTAAAGGGGATAATGCCGGGAATTATAGACCAGTGAGTCTTACATCAGTGGTGGGCAAATTATTGGAGTGGATTCTTGGGAATAAGATTTATGAACATCAGGGGAAGCATAGTCTTATTAGGGATAGTCAACATGGCTTTGTGAAGGGCAGGTCATGTCTCACAAACCCAATAGAGTTTTTTGAGGAAGTGACAAGACAAATTGATGAAGGTAGTAGGGTGGATGTGGTATATGTGGATTTTAGCAAGGCATTTGACAAGGTTCCCCATGGCAGGCTCATCCAGAAAGTCATGAGGTATAGGATCCATGGAAAATTGGCTGTGTGGATTCGTAATTGGCTTGCCCACAGAAGGCAGAGGGTGGTAGTAGATGGAGAGTATTCTGCCTGGAGGTCGGTGACCAGCGGTGTTCCGCAGGGATATGTCTGGGACCCCTGCTCTTTGTGATTTTTTGTAAATGACTTGGATGAGGAAGTGGAGGGGTGGGTTGGTAAGTTTGCAGGTGACATGAAGGTTGGTGGTGCAGCAGATAGTGAAGAAGGTTGTCATAGGTTGCAACGGGATATTGACAGGATGCAAAGTTGGGCAGAGAAGTGGCAGATGGAGTTCAATCGGAGAAGTGTGAAATGATACATTTTGGAAGATTAAACTTGAAGACAGAGTACATGGTTAATAGCAGGATTCTTAGCAGTGTGGAGGAACAGAGGGATCTTGGGGTCCACATCCATAGATCCCTCAAGGTTGCCGCGCAAGTTGATAGGCTGGTTAAGAAGGCGTATGGTGTGTTGGCCTTCATTAGTCAGGGGACTGAGTTCAAGAGCTGCGAGGTAATGTTGCAGCTCTGTAAAACTCTCATTAGACCACACGTAGAATATTGTGTTCAGTTCTGGTCACCTCATTATAGGAAGGATGTGGAAGCTTTAGAGAGGATGCAGAGGAGATTTACCAGGATGCTGCCTGGATTAGAGAACACGTCTTATGAGGAAAGGTTGAGCGAGCTAGAGCTTTGCACTTTGGAGCAACGCAGGATGAAAGGCAACTTGATAGAGATGTATAAGATTATGAGAGGCATAGACAGAGTGGACAGCCAGCATCTTTTCCCCAGGGCGGCAATGACCAATACTAGAGGTCACCCGTTTAAAGTGCGTGGATGGAAGTTTAGAAGAGATGTCAGAGGTAGGTTTTTTACACAGAGAGTGGTGGGTGCCTGGAATGCACTGCTGGGAGTGGTGGTAGAGGCCGATACGATAGGGTAATTTAAGAGAGTCTTAGATAGGCACATGGATGAAAGAGAAACAGAGGGTTATGGGAGGTGAAATAGAGAGGGGGATAGGTTAAATGTGGATAAAGTTTATATAGGTTGGCACAACATGGTGGGCCGAAGGACCTGTACTGTGCTGTACTATGTTCTATTTGGAGTACCGTGATCTAAACAGAGTCAGCATGGCTCCATGAAAGGGATGTCACACCCGGCTGAGCTTTCTGAGAAAGTCGTGACCAGAGTGGATAGAGGGGACTCCGAAGGTGCGTCGTACTTGGGCTTCTAGAAGGTGTTCAGCAAGGTCCCTCACACAGAGAGAAGCCCAGGGTGTTGAAGGTAGTGTACAGGCATGGATAGAGGAGTTGCTAATGGACAGGGAGCAGCGGTTAGGGATAAGGGGGTCGTTCTCATGTTGGCTACCAGTGGGATATCCCAGGGACCAGCGCTGGGACCACAGCTGTTACAATGACGCAAATGTACGGTAGACAATTCCGTGGCTAGAACTAAAGTAGGTGCGAAGGGAAGTTACAAGGAGGATACAAACAGTTTTACAGTGAGTTTTGACGGGTTAGGTGAGAGGGCAGATTGGTTACAATGTGGGAAAACATGAAGTTATTCATCTTGGAAGGAAGAGCTAAAGTAACGCGTATGAGTAAAATGGGGAAAATCTGTGGGAAGCTGCAGCACAGGGGATCCGGGGTCCTTGTGCACAAAGCATGGGAGGCAGGCACGCGTGTGCTGCGGGTCATGGGGATGGCTAATGAAATGGAAATACTCACACCGAAGCTGTCCGCTTCCCTCCATGGATATGCCGCCTGACCCACTGAGTTCCTCCGGCGTTTTGTGTGAGGGCTAATGAAATGCTGGCCCTCATCTCAAAGTTGTGAAGTCTGACTGCAACTGTACGAGGCACGAGTGGGCCCACAACGACAGCACCGTGAACTGTTCCAGTGCCCCTGTTTAAGGATCATTTCATGCAGGTGGTTCAGAGAAGGTTCACGGAGATGACCTCAGGTTTGGACACGTTGTGCTCCGACGAAAGATTAAACAGGATGGAATTCCTTGGAGTTTAGAAGAACGAGAGGCAATCTTACTGAAATATTTAACATTCACAGGCAGGGTAGATGTTGACAGGCTGTAAACCCCTCCTGAGAGAGTCCAGAATCAAAGGACATGGGCTGCAAATAATGGGACACCCTTAAAGAGAGAGATGAGAAAGAATTTCAACTGTCAGAGTCTTTGGAACTCCCTTTCCAATGTAAACTGCAGGGGCAGACTCCTGAGGTACATTTAAAGCTGTGATGAGTAAGTTTCCAATCAATACGGGAATCAAGGTCGGAAAACTGATTAAAGAATGTTGCCTCAGTCATGAACCTATTGAATAGTGGAGCAGCCCACACCTGTTCCTGCTTTGTATGGTCCTTTCATTCAGCAGTTGTGTTTAAATACAGCCTGGAATTGAAATCATTTCCCCCTTTATGACCCACTCATTTAACGCTCACATTTATTCAGTAGCTGTTGGTATTAAGTAACACCACATGTACCTGTCCGTTTGGTCTGATCTAACCATCTGAGTCAAGAGAGATTTGGCTGACCAGCTCCATGCAGTAACTTGCTTTAGTCATGATCCAACACCACCCAGGGATTTTAAACGGGAAACTGAAGGCAAACTTTTGAAACCCAATTCAAGGAATTGCAGAACAATTTCAGATATAAACATAATCTTAAACAAACTTACAATTTTATGTGTGAAGGAAGTTGCTACCATCCTTTGAACACATATTTGTGGACTAGAAGACCACACCTGTGTGCTGTAATGATCTAAAATCTCATCAGTAGATGTAAAGAATAGGGTGAAACCTGATGGAAAGAGTTACATTCTTCGTAAATTGGTGGAATGCCCTACCTTATCCCCCAACTGTAGACTCTTACGCCATTTCCTTTTCCCTCTTAATTTGTTTTCCACTCTATGAATTGTATTAAACGAGAATACCCTACAGATGACGGCGTGGTCTTCAGTCCCTTGTGGTCAAAAGATGGCAAGTCCTGGAAGTTGTCTGTTGACGTGAAGCACCCTGAAGATGAAGAGGAGAAGAAATGTTTTATGACTTTCTTAACGGTGCCATCGGCCATAGCAGGGAGGCTGGGCTGCACTTCGTTCAGCTGACGGGGTGGAAGTGTTGGCGCTCACAAGTATAAAGCACGTCCAGACTGTGGACCGTGAAGGGCCAGCTTTCCACAATTTAGTGGATAAATGTAGTAATTGCTAATTTCAGCTCCAAATCTGGCAGACAGGCAGAACCCTGCAATGTTTTGCTTGTTAGTGTTAATCTGCCACAAATCATATCCTGAACCATTTTCCCTTGTTTAGGTTCATTGTAATGACTGACGTGATATCACAGACAGTACATGTTAGGAACTGCTAATTACTTGGTGGGAGATCATTGTCAAGAAAAGGTTTCTTTGCCAATAGAAGATGCAGGGAGGTTGAAAAACAGCTGACACAAATGCCAGCTGTTTGAACCCAGCAATGATGAGAACGCAAGTATAGCAGGTAGCCTGAGAAATCCAAAGCAACTGAAAGGGGAGGGATTGTTTCAGCTGCTGGTCTGCCTGGTTAGTATAACAAAGCTGAAATAAAATAGCATGTATGGTACTCTGCACTTTTATGAACTTAATGACGAAACCACGGAAGCTGACCTACTCCCAAACCTCTCTAAATGGAAACAGATTATCAGGGTAAACTACAAATGCTGAACTCTGAACTGGTCATGCCAGAACATAGAACATAGAACATTACAGCACAGTACAGGCCCTTTGGCCCACAACATTGTGCTAACACTTTATCCTGCTCTAAAATCTATCTAACCCTTCCATCCCACATAGCCCTCCATTTCTCTATCATTCATGTGTCTATCTAAGAGTTTCTTAAATGTCCCTAATGTATCTGCCTCCACAACCTCTGCCGGCAGTGTGTTCCACGCACCCACCACTCTCTGTGTAAAAAACTTACCCCTGACATCCCTCTTCTATCTTCCACCAATGGCCTTAAAATTATGTCCCCTCGTGTTAGCCATTGTCACCCTGGGAAAAAGTCTCTGACTGTCCACTCGATCTATGCCTCTTATCATCTTGTACACCTCTATCAAGTCACCTCTCACCCTCCTCCTCTCCAAGGAGAAAAGCCCTCGCTCACTCAACCTATCCTCATAAGACATGCCCTTTTCTCATTACTACCATCGGCAGGAGGTACAGGAGCCTGAAGACCTACACTCAACATTTCAGGAACAGCTTCTCCCCCTCCGCCATCAGATTTCTGAATGGTCCATACCTCGTTGTTCCTCTTTTGCACTACTTATTTATTTACCTATTTATTTTTTATTTATTGGTAACTTGCTTAGAACAGTACAGCACAGGAACAGGCCCTTTGGCCCACAATGTCTGTGCCAGCATGATGCCCAATTAAACTAAACCTATCTGCCTGCACATGATCCATATCCCTCCATTCCCAGAATATTCATCTGCCCCCCTCAATGCCTCTTAAATGCCACTATCGTGTCTACTTCCACCACCTCATTCCCCAGCAGTGTGTTCCAGGAACTTACCACACTGTGTAAAACAAAACTTTAAAACTTTCCCCCTCTCACCTTAAAGCTTTGTCCTCTAGTATTTGACTTTTCTACCTGGAAGAAAGACTGACTATCTACCCCATCTATGCCTCTCATAATTTTATATACCTCTATCAGCTTACAGTAATTTTTATGTCTTGCACTGTACTGCTGGCGCAAAACAACAAATTTCACGGCACATGTCAGTGATAATAAACCTGGTTCTGAAAAAGAATCTGGAGTGATTGTAACAGAATGGATGTAAGCTGCATTAAACTGTTAGCCTGTGTGATGTTGTGTTGTCCAACTGATGTGACGTTATCCAACTATTGTAAAGACAATGGCAGTTGTTTGTGCACATTCCATATGCTCCTTCATCACCAAGCACCAAGCTCCTAACGGGATTCCCCAGCGCATGTTCAAACCAGGAATTAAGGCCAGTAGGATTTACTTGGAGCTCTAACCTCACTGACTGATGCACATAACTTGGTTGGGGAGAGGAAAAGAAAAAGGAACAAAGCATTGTTTAATACAGTGAAAATTCCAGTGAAATTATTTGGAGGCTTCCAGTATTTGGAATTTAAAACAGAATGCAATGTCTATTTGAATATGTAATTGGATGTTAGATTCTCCTGAATCATAGAGTATTGTGTGCAGTTCTGGTCACCTCGTTACAGGAAGGATGTGGAGAGGGTGGGGAGGGTACAGAAGAGGTTCACCAGGATGCTGCCTGGATTAGAGGGTATGAGCTATAAGGAAAGGTTGGACAAACTTGGGTTGTTCTCCCTGGAGTGTCAGATGCTGAGGGGAGTTTTTTAAAATTATAAAAGGCATAGATAGGGTAGACAGTCAGAATCTGTTCCCCAGGGTAGAAATGTCAAACACTGGAGGACATGCTTTTAAGGTTGAACAGAGGAAGTTTAAAGGTGACGTAAGAGGCAAGTTTTTTACACAGAGAGTGGTCGGTGCCTGGAATGGGTTACCAGGGGTAGTGGTGAAAGCAGGCAGTTTGGTGAACATAGAATATAGAACACTACAGCACAGTACAGGCCCTTCGGCCCACAACGTTGTGCCGACATTTTATCCTGCTCTTAAGATCTATCTAACCCTTCCCTCCACATAGCCCCCCATTTCTCTATCATTTATGTGTCTATCTAAGAGTCTCTTAAATGTCCCTAATGTATCTGCCCCCACATTCCACGCACCCACCACTCTCTGTGTAAAAAACTTACCCCTGACATCCCCCTTATACATTCCTCCAATCACCTTAAAATTATATCCCCTCGTGTTAGCCATTGTTGCCCTGGAGTTTAAGAAGCTTTTAGACAGACACATGAATATGAAGGGAATGGAGGGATGTGGATGATACACAGGAGGAGGACATTTAGTATAAATCGGCATCAAGGTCGGCACAACATCGTGGGCCAAATGGCCTGTCCAGTGCTGTGCTGCTCTATGTTCTATGAAGCATGTTTATGGTCACTTTATTGTCACTGGATATCATCAGTTAGTTATCAATGAGTCCTTTCTTGGTTCCCATAAGCAGAAAGGGTGAAACCATTTGCACAGAGCAGGGAGCAGTTTCTGTGGGAAATACAGCATTTTATTTCTTTAGGATTTTGGGTGATGTCATGTCTGCAAATTTACCCTGCAATCAGAGCTCCTGCAGTTGAAAACATTACCCAATTTATAAACTACTTAGAACAGTGCTCTCCCATTCTACGTTTAGATGTGCTGACTGCTAACACAATCAACACAGGCACATCACAGAGCATGCATTTAAGGTGAGAGGGGTACGTTCAGAACAGACGTGAGGGGTACGTTTTTTACTGAGAGAGTGGTGGATGCCTGGAATGCGTTGCCTGATAGGGTGGTGGAGGCAAATTCACTGGGGGCTTCTAAGAGGGGGTTGGATGGCACATGAATGAGAGGAAAATAGAGGGATATGGGCATTCTGTGGGTAGGAGGGATTAGCTATGTCGGCACAACATTGTGGGCCAAAGGGCCTGTTCTGTGCTGTACTGTTCTATGTTCTGCATCACAAGGATGCGTGCTTAGCCCACTGGTCTACTCTCTCTACACTCGTGACTGTGTGGCTTGGCACAGCTCAAACGGCATCTATAAATTCACCGATGACACCACTGTTGTTGGCAGAATCTCAGATGGCAATGAGGAGCTGTACAGGAGTGAGATAGATCGGCTGGTTAAGTGGTGTCACAACAACCTTCCACTCAACGTCAGCAAGGTCGAGGAATAGATGTGGACTTCAGGAAGGGGGAGTCAGGAGAACACACACTAGCCCTCATTGAGGGGTCAGCGGTGGAAAGGGTGAGCAACTTCAAGTTCCTGGGTACCAGCATCTTGGAGGATCTATCCTGGGCCCAACACATTGATGCAATCAAGAAGAAGCCACGCCAGCAGCTCTACTTCATCAGGAGATTTGGTATGTCACCAAAGACTCTTGCAAATTTCTACAGATGTACGGTGGAGAACATTCTGACTGGTTGTATCACCGCCTGGTATGGAGGCTTCAATGCACAGGATCACAAGAGGCTGCAGAGGGTTGTAGACTCAGCCAGCTCCATCACGGGCACAACCCTCCCCACCATTGAGGACATCTTCAAGAGGCAGTGCCTCAAGAAGGCAGCATCCATCACTAAGGACCCTCACCACTCAGGACAGACTCTTCTCATTACCGCCATCGGGGAGGAGGTACAGGAGCCTGAAGTCCCACGCTCAATGATAGGACAGTCCATGAACCCAAGAACACTACCTCGTTATTCCTTTTTTTTTGGTGCACTACTTACTTACTTACTTACTTACTTACTTACTTATTTATCTATCTATCTATCTATCTATCTTTCTATCTATCTATCTGTTTATTTATTTATTTATCTATTTATTTATTTGTTTGTTTGTTTGTTTGTTTGTTTGTTTAGTGATTTATTTAGTGATTTATAATAATTTCATGTCTTTGCACTGCACTGCTGCTGCAAAACAACACATTTCACAACATAAAAGTCAGTGACAACAAAACTGATACTGATTCTGAAATGGCCGCTTTATGTTGATCATATTTTTCCCTGCAGATCATTGGAAGTGTGAGATGGAAACACCACTGTGACCCTCGCACACCATCTGGGATATCGGTGAAGTTTACCTCTTAACCACCTAATTTTTTTAAATTCCAAAATAAACTTTATTCATAATAAAAGACAAACTATATACAATTATAAAACCATGCAAACCTTTACTTTCTTGTACAGATCAATCATTAGTGTTACCTTTTAATATAAAAAACACAGCACTGATGCCACACGTGTGGCTCCCTGGGGTGATACCTAGTCTCGTATTTACAACATTCAAGGGGCTTTCTCGCCTGACCCCACCCCTCCGTCTCCAGTGGCAGAAGAACCCCAAACTGTTGTCCTTCCCCACCGAGCCCTTGCATTGGCTGCACCCAGCTTCAGTGTGTCCCTCAGTACATACTCCTGCAGCCTGGGCACGTACCAGTCGGCAGCATTCCCTTACGGACATCTCGCAGTGCTGGGAGACCAACAAGTTTCGGGGAGACCAAAGGGCATCTCTCACCGAGTTGATGACCTTCCAGCAGCAGTTGATGTCCATCTCTATGTGTGTCCCCGGGAACAGCCTGTAGATCAGAGAATTCTCTGTTACGCAGCTGCCGGGGATGAACCGTGACAAGGACCCTTGCATCTTTCGCCACACCCTCCTCGCAAACCCACAGCCCGCAAAGAAGTGGGCGACCATGTCATCCCCAGCGCTGTCCTCCTGGGGGCAGTGTGCACTGGGACTGATGGTCCGACCATGCAGGAAGGATCTGACTGGGAGGGCCCCTCTCACCCCCAGCCAAGCGAGGTCTTGGTGCTTGTTGGTGAGTTCTAGCGATGGGGCATTCTGCCAGATGGTCTGGACAGTCTGCTCTGGGAACCACCCCACAGTATCCATTGAGACCTTCTCCTGCAGTGTCTGCAGGATGTTCCGTGCTGACCACTGCCTGATGGGACTTATGGTCAAAGGTGTTGGTCTGGAAGAACTTTTCCACAAAGGACAGGTAGCGCGGCAGCGTCCAGCTGACTGGGACGTTGTGTGGCCACGGGGCCAGGCCCATCCTTCACAACAGCAGGGACAGATAGAATCTCGGCACGTAGTGACACTTGGTGCCCACGTACTTGGGTCCCACGCACAGCCTGATGCAGCCACAGACGAAGGTGGTCATCAGGAGGAGGGCGACACTGGGGACACCTTTACCCCCATTGTCCAGGGACTTGTGCACGGTGACCTGTCGGACCCGCTCCATCTTGGATCCCCAGATGAACCGGAAGAAGGCACGGGTGGTTTCCAAGCCGGAGGAGCGAGGAACAGGCCACACCTGCGCCAAGTACAGCAGCCCTGAGAGCACCTCACACCTGATGACCAAGTCCTTCCCAGTTATCGATAGGGAGCGCTGTTCCCACAGTTCAGTTTCTGCTTCCCAATCCGCTCCCGCCAACTTTTGCTGCATGCCCCAGCCCCTCCGAACCAGATCCCCAGCAGATAGTCAGGCCTGATGGTGAAGGGGATGTTGGATTGGTCGGGCCAGTTGCCGAAGAGCATGGCCTTGCTCTTAGCACGGTTGACTCTGGCCCCTGATGCCAACTCAAACTGGTCGCAGATGCTGATCAATCTCCAAACTGACCTTGGGTCCTAGCAGAAGATGGCAACGTCGTCCATGTACAGGGAGGTTTTCACCTGGGTGACCCCACTGCCCGGCAACGTCACCCCACTGATGCTCTCGTCCTTCCTGATGGATTCGGCAAAGGGTTCTATACAGCACACGAACAAGACGGAGGAGAGAGGGCAGCCCTGCCTGACTCCAGACTTGATGGGGAAGCTGTCTGTTTCCCACCCATTGATTTGGACTCTTAACCACCTAATGAGATTGAAGGATTCTGAAATTAGCAGTGCTAATTAGCAGTGCTAGGCAGGCACAGTAGTGTAGCGGTTAGCGTAACACTTTACAGCGCCAGCGACCCAGGTTCAATTCCCGCCGCTGTCTGTAAGGAGTTTGTACGTTCTCCCTGTGTCTACATGGGTTTCCTCCAGGTGCTCTGGTTTCGTCGCACATTCCAGAGACGTACGGGTTAGGAAGCTGTGGCCATGCTATGTTGGCGCTGGAAACGTGGCGACACTTGTGGGCTGCCCCAGAACACTCTACGCAAAAGATGCATTTCACTGTGTGTTTCGATGTACATGTGACTGATAAAGAAATCTTGTCTTATCTAATAATGAGAAAGGGAGTGTAATTAAAACTGGTTGAAGGCAATGGCAAACTACGTCCAGAGAGGAAAAGAAAAAAAATAGACTAAGAGGGAAACAAAGGAGAAAATACAAAAAATTAATTCACAATTTTTAAAAACACATCATACAAAAATGTGAAGAAGAGTTCCCAATTGTGAAATTAATCTTCAATGCCTGGGTGGCATCTCTGTGGCTTAGTTCACCAGTTTACAGTGCCTGTGGCCGCAGTGAGGGACTCCACTAGCAGGAGGCAAGATTGCATGACAGGTGTCTGCAAGGAACTGGGAACCATGCTGATGTGAAAAGCCTTCCCAATGTACAGAATGGTACAAGTGGTGCAGGCGAGGCTTCTAAATTGTTAAGTGGACCCTACGGTCTGTTACTGTTGGGGTGCCATAATGATCTATACTGGGCCCTCAGCTATGCACCAGATTTGCTGTAATACAAAACCGCACAGGGAAGTAAGTTGTGAGGAGGATTCAGAGTTGGTAGATGTCAAAGTGGGTAGAAAGAAGGTGAATGGAGATAGAGTTCAACCTGGAAAAGTGTGAAGCGATACACTTCAGGAGATCATATTTGAAGGCAGAATACAAGGTTCATGGCAAGACTCTTAGCAGTTGCGGAGGCTGAGTTTTTAAAAAGTTGTGTATTTTTGCGCGGGCTTTTCCCTTACAGGATCGGCCCGGGAGCAGTTGGAGCAGTGTGTCTCTAACAGGTAGGGGCTGAGTATTTAAAGCAGAGTGTTGATTGGTTAATTAGAGGGAGTGAGTACTTGAGATAATCGGCAGGGACAAATATAAGGAAGGGTAACTGAAAAGGATCGGCCAGTGAGTGAGCGGAGCTCTGAGGCTTTGGCTCGAGAGGCTTTGCTTGCCAAAGGCTGAGGAAGAGCTTGCACCCAGAGAGGTAAGGCCAGGTAAGTTCCTTTAATTTAATTAACTTAGGAGTAGGTAATGAAGGCTGCAGTTAGGGCAGTCGTGTGCTCTGTATGCAGTATGTGGGAAGTCAGGGACAGCACACTTGTCCCTGATGACTACACCTGTAAAAGGTGCATCCAGCTGCAGCTCCTGACAAACCGTGTTAGAGAACTGGAGCAGGATCTGGATGAACTTCAGATCATTCGTGAGGCAGAGGCGCAGGGAGACATAGACAGGAGTTTCAGGGAGATAGTCACCCCTAAAAGTCAGGAGGCAGGTAGCTGGGTGAGTGTCAGGAGAGGGAAGGGGTATAGACAGAAAGAACAGAGCACTCCTGTGGCCGTTCCCATCAACAATAAGTATACCGTTTTGGATACTGCTGGTGGGGACGACCTACCAGGGACAAGTTGTAGTGGTCATGTCTCTGGCACCGAGGCGGGACCCTCAGCTCAGAAAGGAAGGAAGGAAAAGAGGAGAGCAGTAGTGATAGGGGATTCGATAATTAAGGGGACAGATAGGAGGTTCTGTGGGAGGGATCGAGAATCCCGGATGGTCTGTTGCCTCCCTGGTGCCAGGGTCCGCGATATCTCAGATAAAGTTCTCGATATTCTCAGGAGGGAGGGTGAGCAGCCAGCTGTCGTGGTCCACGTAGGGACCAATGACGTGGATAGGAAGGAGGAGGAGGTCCTGCAAAGAGAGTTTAGAGAATTAGGTGCAAAGTTGAAGGACAGGACCTCCAAGGCTGCAATCTCAGGATTGCTACCTGTGCCATGAGCTAGTGAGGCTAGAAATAGGAGGATCATGCAGCTAAATACGTGGCTAAGGAGATGGTGCAGGAGGGAGGGTTTCATGTTTCTGGACAATTGGGCTTTGTTCCAGGGCAGGTGGGACCTGTTCCAACAGGATGGTTTGCACCTGAATTGGAGGGGGACTAACATACTTGCGGGTAGGTTTGCTAGTGCTGCTCTGGGGGGTTTAAACTAGGGGGGAGGGGAACCGGAGTGTTAGAGCAGATAGTGAGGTGGAGGAAGAAAAAGGTAATGCGAGGACTGCAGGTATAGACAGAAATCAATGGTTTGTACATGATAGAAATGTTCTCAGGTGCATCTATTTCAATGCAAGGAGTATTGTAGGTAAGGCAGATGAGCTTAGGGCGTGGAGTGCACGTGGGATTACGACATTATTGCTATTAGTGAGACCTGGTTGCAGGAGGGGCAGGACTGGCAGCTTAATGTTCCGGGCTTCCGTTGTTTCAGACGTGATAGAGGGGGAGGGATGAAAGGGGGAGGAGTGGTATTACTAGTCAGGGAAAATATCACAGCTGTGTGTAGACAGGACAGCCCGGAGGGCTCGTCTACTGAGGCCATATGGGTGGAGCTGAGGAACAGGAAAGGTGTGGCCACACTAATAGGGTTGTAGTATAGACCGCCCAATAGTCAGAGAGAATTGGAGGAACAAATCTGTAGTGAGATAGCAGACCAATGTAAGAAACAGAAAGTTGTAATAGAAGGGGATTTTAACTTTCCACATATTGACTGGGACTCCCACACTGTGAAAGGGCTGGATGGCTTGGAATTTGTCAAGTGTGTTCAGGAAAGTTTTCTAAATCAATATATAGAGGTACCAACAAGAGAGAATGCAATACTTGATCTCCTATTACGGAACCAGACAGGTCAGGTGACAGAAATATGTGCAGGTGAACATTTTGGGTCCAGTGACCATGATGTCATTAGTTTCAAGTTAATTATGGATAAGGACAGGTCTGGTCCTCGAATTGAGGTTCTAAATTGGAGAAAGGCCAATTTTGTGGAAATGAGAAAGGATCTAGGAAGAGTGGATTTGGATAAGTTGTTTTCTGGCAAGGATGTGTCCAGTAAGTGGAAGACCTTCAAAGGCGAAATTTTGAGAGTGCAGAGTTTGCATGTTCCTGTCAGGATTAAAGGCAAAGTTAACAAGCACAGGGAACCTTGGTTTTCAAGGGATATTGGTGATCTGGTTAAGAAAAAGAGAGATGTATAGCAGGTATAGGTAACTGGGAACAAATGAGGTACTTGAAGAGTATAGAAAATGTAAGAAAATACTGAAAAAGGAAATCAGGAAGGCAAAAAGAAGACATGAGGTTGCTTTGGCAGATAATATGAAGGTAAACCCAAAGGGTTTCTACAAGTATATACTAAGAGTAAAAGGATAGTAAGGGACAAAACTGGTCCCATAGAACAAAGGTTTTCAACATGTGGTCTGCGGACCCTGGGGGTCCGTGGCGGGTTGCCAGGTGGTCCGCGAGCAAGCCAAGAAAAAAATGGAAAAGCGACCTGTTACAAAGACGTAGCTTACTTTCTTGCTCCAGTTTTCCACTATTCAGAAAATCGGCTACATCTGTTCTATCCGTTTTAGGCGAAAATCTTAGAGAATTAGATGGTGTTCCCTACTGGTAAGCTGCCGCTTAATATTCGATTTATGTAGTCAGAGTAGTCAGTAGTGTTCACTACTCACTACTATTCTGTTGTGCACTGTAGTGTTAGCGAGACTGAGTGACATTGTTGGTGTGCCTTAATAATATTGCTTACTTACCGTGCATTTACGCCACAGTGACATCACTGTTAAACGAAAAGTGCGCAAGCTTGTAAATTTTACATTAGTTTTGATAATTCTGTTTATCAGTAATAGTAATTAAACTGTCCAGCGTGTATTGCTGAGTATGGAGAAATTTCTGAAGAGCAAAGAGGACGGGGAGCTATTTAATTGGGGAAAGGCGAATTATGAGGCTATAAGGCGAAAACTTGGGAGTGTAAATTGGGGTGACATTTTTGAAGGGAAATGTACCATGGAGATGTGGTTGATGTTCGGCGATCGTTTGTAGGATGTTAGGGACAAATTTGTCCCAGTGAGGCAGAAAGGAATGGCAGGGTGAAGGAACCGTGGGTGACGAGAGAGGTGGAACAACTAGTTAGGAAGAAGAAGGCAGCATACATAAGGTGTAAGCATCAAGGATCAGACAGGGCTCGTGAGGAATATAGAGTAGCAAGGAAGGAACTTAAGAAAGGCTGAGGAAAGCGAGAAGGGGACATGAAAAGGCTTTGGCGAGTAGGGTTAAGGAGAATCCCAAGGCTTTTTTCTCGTATGTGAAGAGCAGCAGGATGATGAGAGTAAAGGTAGGTCTGATTAAAGACAAAGGTGGGAGGATGTGCCTGGAAGCTGTGGAAGTGGGTGAGGTTCTCAATGAATACTTCTCTTCAGTATTCACCAAGGAGAGGGGTCTTGATGATGCTGAGGACAGTGTTGGTGAGGGTAATGTTCTAGAGTATGTAGATATTAAGAGAGAGGATGTGTTGGAGTTGTTAGAAAATATTAGGACAGATAAGTCCCTGGGGCCTGACGGAATATTCCCCAGGCTGCTTCGTGAGGCGAGGGAGGAGATTGCTGAACCGTTGGTTAGGATCTTTGAGTCCTCGTTGTCCACGGGGATGGTACCGGAGGATTGGAGGGTGGCAAATGTTGTCCCCTTATTCAAAAGAGGTAGTAGGGATAGTCCAGGGAATTACAGACCAGTGAGCCTTACGTCTGTGGTGGGTAAGCTGTTGGAAAGGATTCTAAGAGATAGGATCTACGAGCATTTAGAGAATCATGGACTGATTAGGGACAGCCAGCATGGATTTGTGAAGGGAAGATCTTGCCTCACAAGCCTGATAGGGTTCTTTGAGGAGGTGACCAGGAAGATTGATGAGGGTAGTGCAGTGGATGTGGTCTACATGGATTTTAGTAAGGCGTTTGACAACGTTCTGCATGGTAGGCTTCTTCAGTAGGTCAGATGCCAAGGGATCCAGGGAAGCTTGGCTGTGTGGATTCAGAATTGGCTTGCCTGTAGAAAGCAGAGGATTGTGGTGGAGGGAGTGCATTCGGATTGGAGGGCTGTGACTAGTGGTGTCCCGCAGGGATCGGTTCTGGGACCTCTACTTTTTGTGATATTTATTAATAACTTAGATGAGGGGGTGGAAGGGTGGGTTAGCAAGTTTGCAGATGACACAAAGATTGGTGGTGTTGTGGATAGTGTGGAGGGCTGTCGAAGCTTGCAGAGGGATATTGATAGGATGCAGAGCTGGGCTGACAAGTGGCAGATGGAGTTCAATCCAGAGAAGTGTGAGGTGGTACACTTTGGAAGGACAAACTCCAAGGCGGAGCACAGGGTAAATGGCAGGATTCTGGGCAGTGTGGAGGAGCAGAGGGATCTGGGGGTTCATATCCACAGATCACTGAAAGTCACCTCACAGGTGGACATGGTAGTTAAGAAAGCTTATGGAATGTTAGCTTCCATAAGTCGGGGGATCGAGTTTAAGAGCCGCGAAGTGATGATGCAGCTTTACAAAACTCTGGTTAGGCCACACTTGGAGTACTGTGTCCGGTTCTGGTCACCTCATTATAGGAAGGATGTGGAAGCGTTGGAAAGGGTGCAGAGGAGATTTACCAGGATGCTGCCTGGATTAGAGAGTATGGATTATGAGGAGAGACTAAAGGAGCTAGGGCTTTACTCATTGGAGAGAAGGAGGATGAGGGGAGACATGATAGAGGTATATAAGATATTGAGAGGAATAGGTAGAGTAGACAGCCAGCGCCTCTTTCCCAGGGTGCCAATGCTCAAAACAAGAGGACATGGCTTTAAGGTATTGGGTGGGAAGTTCAAGGGAGATGTCAGAGGAAGGTTTTTCACCCAGAGAGTGGTTGGTGCATTGGAATGCACTGCCTGGGGTGGTGGTGGAGGCTGATACATTGGACAAGTTCAAGAGATTGTTAGATAAGCACATGGAGGAATTTAAGATGGAGGGATATGTGGGAGGAAGGGGTGTTATGGACTAGGTTACTATTGGTGAATGTCCCTTTATCTTAATAGAGCATAGTGGTGTGTGTCTGTGTGTGTGTCTGTGTGTGTGTCTGTGTGTGTGTTGGCGTGCTTTATGGATGTAATGACGTTTTTGAAGCAGTCAGTCGAAGTCAGTTGGAAGGGAGAGAGAAAGAGAGAGAGACAGCAGCCTGCTAGTCTCTATCGATGGATGAAAAACAGTAACTGTCTGTCACTACAATCCACGTATGGATTTTTGGAGTAATCCGGTGGAGTCCACTTTGTCGTTAACCTGTAGAGGGAAACAGGTATTTGTGTGGACAACCACGTCTCGGATGCTTTTTGGGGTGGCAGATAATTCAGAACAAAGCAGTGGAGTTCACTTTGTTGTTGACCTGTAGAAGGAAACATGTATTTGTGTGGACGGCCACAGTTTGAGTAAACACTGAGGTGTCATTTGGGTTCCATCGTGGAACATTTGGATTTCATAATTACTCTCTATTTTCTCTCCATCTATGTTTTGTCTTCAGTCAACGGTGGTTGTTGAAGAAGCCTTTGCTCACGTTTCACCTTACGGCTTGCTGACTGGAACTTTAAGAACCATTCCTGGACTTGGAGTTTGGGAATTTGCCACACACACACTACGAGTTTAGTCTTTGGGGTTAATGTTTACGATCTAACATTTTTACTTCTAACAATCTAACATTTTTACTTTTATTTTTCTTATTATCATAAGTAGCTATTAATAAAGTAGTTTTTAACACTGAACCATGACTCTGTGTGTTTCTTTTGTTGCTGGTTCGTAACAGGGGTTAGATAGTCAGGTGTGGTTTGAAGGGCAGCACAACATGGTGTGCTGTATTGTTCTATGGTTCTATGGAAAAGCTGACCAGAAACCGGAAGATTCTGAGGACGAAGGGGATAAGGGTGACCGAAAGAGAAAACAACGCAAGTACGATCCAGAATACATTTCATATGGCTTCATCGCAGTGGGGACAAATGCGGACCAACCTCTCTGTGTTGTGTGTTTCCAAACACTGTCCAATGATGCAATGAAACCAGTGAAATTGAAGCGTCATTTAACAACAGTGCATCCAGATGTTGCCAGTAAGCCAAAGGAATATTTTGAGTGGCAAAAGGAGCTGTACCTCAAGCAGAAAGGCAAAATGACAGCCTGCACCACTGTAAATGAGAAGGTTCTTCGCACATCATATTTGGTAGCATTAAGAATAACACGTTCCAGAAAACCTCACACAAATGGAGAAGAGCTTATACTGCCTGCAGCAGTAGATATGTGCGAAGTTGTACTGGGAAAAGAATCCAGTCAAAAACTGAAAGCCATTCCACTGTCTGATAACATAGTAAGCAGAAGAACTGGCGATATGGCGGAAGATATACAGAGCAAGCTGACAGCACGTCTTCAGCAAGTCAGATTTGCGAATCAGCTCGATGAAAGTACTGATGTTGCCAGTGCTGCGCGGTTGTTAGTTTATGTTCGATATTGCTGGGAAGGAGAGGCTTTGGAAGACTTTTTGTTTTACAAGGCGCTCCCAGGGCGTACAACCGGTGAAGAACTTTTCCGTGTGCTTGACACTTTTTTTGTACAATCGGCATTGGCGTGGACACAGTGTATTGGAGTATGAACAGATGGTGGTGCCGCAATGACGGGACGGAAGTCGGGTCTAGTCACACGAGTGAAAGAAGTAGCTCCACATGTAGCAGCAACCCACTGCATGATTCACCGTGAGGCTTTGGCTGCAATGGATATGGATGAAAATCTTGTGGATGTGTTTTCCATGTGTATTAAAATCGTTAACTTTATCAAAGTCAGGCTGCTCAGTCATCGTTTGTTTGAAAACATATGTCGTGAAATGGAAGCCGAGCATAAGCATTTGTTGTTACATACAGAAATCAGATGGCTGTCACGAGGCCGCATTGTGCAGCGTGTATATGAATTGCGAGATGAACTGCTCATTTTTCTAAATGAGCATAACGGATCATTGGCACAGTTCTTGACAGATGAGACATGGGTTGCCAGATTAGCTTATCTTGCAGTATTTTCAACATTTTGAACAGCTTATATCTATCATTGCAAGGACCTGGCTCAAATGTTCTGAAAACGCATGATAAAATCAATGCCTTCCAGAAAAAACTCCGTATCTGGAAGGGAAGATGCGAGCAAGGCGTCTATGATATGTTTCCATTGCTGGCTGACTTTCTGACAGTGAATGAGACTAAGACAGAGGCCATTGTGAGCACTGTTTTGAACCATATTCAACGGCTATCACATTATTTCCATGGTATTTCGGTGACAATGACACGAGCATGTTTGATTGGATTCGAAATCCGTTTGAATGCATGCTTACTGATTTAACTGGATGTAAACAAGAAGAATTGGCTGAACTGTCATCTGACAGGACTTTGCGCTTGCAGTTCAACCGAATGTCACTGTTGTCATTCTGGATATCATGTTCCCAGGAGTATCCACTGCTGTCCGGCAAAGCCGTCAATGTTCTGTTACCATTTGCAACCACTTACTTGTGTGAAGTAGCATTTTCTGCCATGAAAACCAAATACAGATCAAGACTGAATATTGAGGATGACATACGCATATGTTTGTCACACATACCGCCGCATTTGGACAAACTCTGCAGTGCAAAACAGGCACAACATTCACATTGAATTGAACACTGAAAGACACCGCTGGTAATTATCGGTGATTGAAGTAGTCACTATTTCAATAGGGCCTATGTGCAGTAATTTAAGTGTTGTATGCATGAATTATCGATTGTTTGATTTTGTGGGCTTTGGGGGTCCGCCATCTAACAAGGACATGTTCTGGGGGGCTGTAGCATGAAAAAGGTTGAAAACCACTGCCCTAGAAGATCAGAGTGGTCGTCTATGTGTGGAGCCTCAGGAGATGGGGGAGATCTTAAACAGTTTTTTGCATCAGTATTTACTCAGGAAACTGACATAGTGGATATGGAAGGAAGGGAAACAAGCAATAGTGTCATGGAACATATAGAGATTAAAGAGGAGGAGGTGCTTGCTGAGTTACAGCGAATAAAGGTAGATAAATCCTCCAGGCCTGGCAAGATATTTCCTCGGTCCTTGAGAGACACTAGTGTAGGAATTGCAGGGACCCTGACAGATAGATTTAAAATGTCCTTAGCCACGGGTGTGGTGCCGGAGGACTGGAATGTAGCTCATGTTGTTCCGTTGTTTAAAAAAGGCTCTAAAAGTAAACCAGGTAATTACAGGCTAGTGAGCCTGACATCAGTAGTAGGTAAATTATAGGAAGGTGTTCTGAGAGATCGGATATACAAGTAATTGGACAGCCAAGGGCTGGTTAAGGATAGTCAGCATGGCTTTGTGCGTGGTAGATCGTGTTTAACGAATCTTGTAGAGTTTTTTGAGGAGGTTACCAAGAAAGTAGATGAAGGAAAGGCTGTGGATGTTGTCGACATGGACTTTAGTAAGGCCTTTGATAAGGTCCCACATGGGAGGTTAGTTCAGAAGGTTCAGACACTAGGTATCCATGGAAAGGTTGTAAACTGGATTCGAAATTGGCTGTGTGGGAGAAGACAGAGAGTGGTAGTGGATGATTGTTTCTCAGACTGGAGGCCTGTGACTAGTGGTGTGCCTCAGGGATCTGTGCTGGGGCCATTGTTGTTTGTTGTCTATATCAATGATCTAGATGATGATGTGGTAAATTGGATCAGCAAGTTTGCTGATGATACTAAGATTGGAGGCGTTGTGGACAGCGAGGAAGGCTTTCAAAGCTTGCAGAGGGATCTGAATCAACTGGAAAAATGGTCCAGAAAATGGCAGATGGAATTTAATGCAGACAAGTGTGAGGTGTTGCATTTTGGAAGGACAAATTAAGGTAGGACATAAACAGTAAATGGTAGGGCGCTGAGGAGTGCGGAGGAACAAAGGGATCTGGGAGTTCAGATACATAATTCCCTGAAAGTGTCGTCGCAGGTAGACAGGGTTGTAAAAAAGGCTTTTGGCATCCTGGCATTCATAAATCAAAGTATTTATATACTCCTATACTCGAGTTGGGATGTTATGGTGAGGTTGTATAAGACATTGGTGAAGCCAAATTTGGAGTATTGTGTGCAGTTCTGGTCACCTAACTATAGGAAGGATATCAGTAAGATTGAAAGAGTGCAGAGGAGATTTACTAGAATGTTGCCGGGTCTTCAGGAGTTGAGTTACAGGGAAAGATTGAACAGGTTAGGACTTTATTCCTTGGAGCGTAGAAGAATGAGGGGAGATTTGATAGAGGTTTACAAAATTATGAGGGGTATAGACAGAGTTAATGCGAGTAGGCTCTTTCCACCTAGATTAGGAGAGATAAGTACGAGAGGACATGGCTTTAGGGTGAAAGGGAAAGGTTTAGGGGGGAGATTAGGGGGAATTTCTTTACTCAAAGAGTGGTGAAAGTGTGGAATGGGCTGCCATCTTATGTAATAAATGCGGGCTCACTTAATTTTTAAGAATAAATTGGATAGATACATGGATGGGAGAGGTCTGGAGGGTTATGGACTGGGTGCAGGTAAATGGGACTAGAGGAATACCATTTCGGCACAGACTAGAAGGGCCGAATGGCCTGTTTTCTGTGCTGTAGTGTTCTATGGTTCTATGGTTCTAACAGAGGGATTTTGGGGTCAATGTCCGTAGATCCCTCAAGGTTGCTGCGCAGGTCGATAGGGTTGTTAAGAAGATGTATGGTGTGTTGGCCTTCAGTAGTCAGGATATTGAGTTCAAGAGCCACTAGGTAATGTTGCAGCTCTATAGAACTCTGGTTAGACCACACTTGGGAGTATTGTGTTCAGTTCTGGCCGCCTCATTTTAGGAAGGAAGTGGAAGCTTTAGAGAGGGTGCAGAGGAGGTTTACCAGGATGCTGCCTGGATTGGAGAGCATGTCTTATAAGGATAGGTTGAATGAGCTAGGGCTTTTCTGTTTGGAGAGAAGGAGGGTGAGAGGTGACCTGATAGAGGTGTACAAGATGATAAGAGGCATAGATCAAGTGGACAGTCAGATAATTTTTCCCAGGGCTAAAATGGCTAACACGAGGGGGCATAATTATAAGGTGATTGGAGGAAGCTACGAGGGGGTTGTCAGGGGTAAATTTTTTACACAGAGAGTGGTGGGTGCATGGAACGCACTGCCGGCAGAGGTTGTGGAGGCAGATACATTAGGGACATTTAAGAGACTCTTAGATAGACACATGAATGATAGAGAAATGGAGGGCTATGTGGGAGGGAAGGGTTAGATAGATCTTAGAGCAGAATAAAATGTTGGCACAACATTGTGGGCCGAAGGGCCTGTACTGTGCTCTGCTGTTCTATGTTCCATGAAATGTATGTGGATAAATGTAAAATTATGCACGTTGGTAAGAAAAATGAATGTTATTTATATTGTGGAGGGATTGCCGTGCTGGTTCATCAAACACAGAAACTGAACCTGCAGACACAGCAAGCAATTGGGAAGGCAAATACTTATTCCAAGAATTTTGGTGTCGAAAAGGCAATCTTGCTGCAGTTGTACTGGACACTGATGAGACCACAGCTGGAGTACTGTGCACAAATTTGGTCTCCACATCCAAAAAAGGATGCACTTGGTGTGAGTGAGGTGTTGAATCATGGGGTGATTGCCTTGTACTTAGACAATTGAGTGACATTGGCCTATGTTAACTGAGGTTTGGAAGGAAGAACTGAGCTCATTGAAATAAAGACACTGAGAGGGACTGACAGATGGATGTTCAGGCTGCTTCCTCCCGTTACACAATGGTACAAACATCCATTACTAACATAATCCTTTGACTTATTCAAAATCTTTTAGTTTGAAGTCATTATCCATTCCAGAAAAATTTGTACACCTCTTTTATATCAGCATAAAAGTTTTACAAAGGAGATTAGTTTGAAAGCTAATTTTATTCAGAACCAACAACCTGATGTTAATCAGCTAACGGACTGTGTTTCACTTTAAAAGTACATTTTAGAAAAAAATTACAGAAAAATAGATGCTAACATATAATAATGTCTCACAGCAATATTACGCAGGATAAAATTATCAAAATAATTATGATTTTTTTCAAGCTCAAAGATTGCTGAGAAACATTTTCTACTGACGTATGGATTTTATAAATGTTTTTCTTCAATATTGCTAAGTATTTATGCTACACAACACATTATCTCAGTCTTTGTTCCCACTGTGATAATTTCAGCAAGTTGCTGTATATGTGAACATACCAATTAGGAGCAGGAGTAGGTCACTTGCTCCCCCCTTGAATGTGATCATAAACCTGCTCCCCCCTTGAATGAGATCATGGGCTGATCTAATTGTAACCTCAATGCCACAGGATATTAGGGAGAACTTGCTTTCTTCAGGAATGTATGCCTGAGAGGAAATTTCTTTTGAAGTCTCATCTAAAAGACTGCACCTTTAACAATGCTTCACTCCCTCAGTATGACAAAATGTCAACCAGGACTGCGTGCTCAGGTTTCTGCACTGGGACACGAAGTTGCTATCACTGAATACATTTCTTTTAGATCTCCTTAGACAACTAAATAAACTTTAGATTTGCAAAAAAATGGCTTCAATCAATATTGTCATTGCCAGACTCAGAGCTGGGTTCCTGGTGATCAAAAGAAGGAGGATGAGAGGTGGCTTGATAGAGGTGCACAAGATGACAAGAGGCATAGATCGAGTGGACAGTCAGAGACTTTTTCCCAGGGCGATAATGGCTATCACAAGGGGGCATAATTTTAAGGTGATTGGAGGAGGGTATAAGGGGGATGTCAGGGGTAAGCTTTTTATACAGAGAGTGGTGGGTGCGTGGAACGCACTGCCAGCAGAGGTTGTGGGGGAAGATACATTAGGGACATATAAGAGACTCTTAGATAGACACATGAATGATAGAGAAATGGGGGGCTATGTGGGAGGGAAGGGTTAGATAGATCTTAGAGCAGGATAAAATGTTGGCACAACATTGTGGGCTGAAGTGCCTGTAATATGCTGCAATATTCTATGTTCTAAGTTCATCTCAAGGCCAAATAAAACACAACAGCTCTGAATGGGGACAGGGATGGAATCGAAGGCCATGGAAAGGAGGTTGTGTCGGTAACTGAATGACTTTAATCCTTCCAATATTTTAGCTGGAAGCTTGTTTTGCTTATTGTGTAATTTGCTCACAGGTAAATAAGTCTAATGCTGGAAATATTCGGTATCTATGGAGAGGATAACAGAGTTGACCTTTCACCTGCTGCTTTAAGGGTGCTCTGCCAGGTCCACTAACACGAAACCTTCGATTTGTACCTTCACTGACTAACATAAGATATAATGAGGCCATTATCCATTTATTCACCTGAGGAAGCTCTCTGCCTCTCTAACAATACACTTACAACCACCTTGTTATTTTGCAAAGTAACTGAAATTGTTCCTAAAACGTGCAATGGCTAGTCTAATGTAACCCAATACAGATAAGTCAAGAGCCTAGGAAGCCTGATCAGTTTCATTTGATACAAACTTTAGTCAAGGCAGATGAAATTCATTGCAGAAAAGTATGAGGTGATAAATTTTGGTGGGTTAATGAGGAAATACGATACATTCTAAATAGTGCAATTTTAAAGGGGCTGGAAGAAGAAGTAACCTGAGAAAGTTTATACACAAATCTTTGCAGGTGACAGGACAAGTTAAGAAAGCAGTTAATAAAGTATTCTGGGTTTCTCAAAAGTCAGGAGGTGGTACAAGTTCAGCCCCTTCTGATGCATGTTTCCCAGTCCTGGGCATCACACATTAGGGATGATATGGAGGCAATTCAGAACAGATTTATTGGAATGGTTCTAGGGATGGAGAATTAAGATGAATTAAGATTGTCTTCTTTGGAGCAGCAGAGGCTGAGGGGAGACCTGATAGTGGTTTATAAGATTATGAGAGGCATAGATAGACAGCTGGTATCTTTTTCCCAGGGTCAAAATGTCTCATAGTAGAGGACATGCGTTTAAGGTGAGAGAGGGAAAGTTCAAAGGAGATGTGCAGGGCACATTTGTTACACAGAGAGTCATGGGTGCCTGAAATGGGCTGCCAGGAGTGGTAGTGGAGGCAGATACGATAGAGGCGTTCAAGGGGCTCTTAGATAAGCACATGAATGTGAAGAGAATGGAGGGACGTGGACCATGTGTAGGTAGAAGGGACTAGTTTAGTTGGCTTTTAATTACAAGTTTAATTAGTTTGGCACAACATGGTGGGCTGAAGGGCCTGTTCCTGTGCTGTACTGTTCTATGCTCTATGACAGTTATGGGCTGGAGATGGGTTGTTCCCTCTTTGGCATGAAAGACTAAAATGAGGTTTGAAAGAGTTTAAAATCACGAAAGATTTAGTTAGAACAAAGACAAGATGCTACCAGTGGCTGAAGGATCAAATAATCAGAGACTGCACATCTGAGGAGATACAAGTAAAAAAACTCTTAAGCCATACATGATTTAAATTTATAATACACTGCTTGATACATATTTAATAGCAGCTTTCTAAAGGGAATTGGATCAACACATGGAGAAAAAATAAGCTGGGAAATGGAGAATGCAGAGAGCAGTGGGATAAACTGGACTGCTCTTTGCATCTTTTGATGAGACTATAACCAATGCAGACAATTTAAATCCTTACTCATATCGCCTCCTGCAATAAACTTAGTGGAACTCTGGAGACTGGTCAGAAAGATTTTTGTAAATAAAAGGAGCATTACAAATGTTACGTTTACAGCAGGGACTTCTAGTTACACCAGAAAGGTTATTTCTCAGTAGTTTACATAATATAGAACAGAGACAAGCTATGCAATAAAATAAATATCTCCTGAGGTTGTCTTTTAATAATCACCAAAACATCTACTGGAAAGCAAATAATTTTTCAGTTCTTCTATGATGCATATCACGTGCTAATCACTATGTATGCCACCATTTGTGCACTCTATGCACTTGCACACAACTCCTAATCCAAAAAAAAGTCTCATGTTTAAGATGCCACATTAGTGACAGCACGAAATTTGATGCGAATGTGAATTGACCAGAAGTGGGACATCCAAAGCTGGAGAAGTTGAGACAGGAAGCCAGGCAAACAAGTGACAGTGTAATTGATAGAGGAGGGAACGGTAAGCAGTGTATCCTGGAACGGTAAAGTTCCTTCTACCAATGACTCCCTCTCAGGTCATTTTCCATCACACTTTGAAATTCTTGCCTGTGAACATAATTTCTCCTTTTGAAATACTCCCATCAAACACAACACAATGAAAAATAATCATTTGACATAACTGCAAATCAAATTGACCTTTCGGTATTTTGATCAAGAGATGTAGAGATCATTTTCAGTTGATCAGAGAAATTATCAAGATCATTCTATGTATGGAATTAAGATAATTTTTAAAAGATGCCAAGCAAAACATCCAAACATTCCTCAGTACTTTACCTTTGATACTATTAGTATAATTATCAGAGAAAACAACTTTAAGTTTCAAGACTAGAATGTTGCATTAACAGAAAAGCATTTGCCAATGACTGCATTGCAGCTTCACATTGTGGTCTCATTTCCAGAAACATATTTCTTCTCTTGAGTATCATATTGCTAATCCTCTGATGGTCCAGGTGAAATTAAGAATCCGTGTTCAAGTCCTGCCACTCTGTGGTACAACATATTCATACAATGAATCTCCATGCTTAATTTTACGTCCCATTCTCCTTCAGCTACCGATTCCTGTATTCTAACATCACAAACATTGGCAGTCCTCCAAGGACGCAAATAATACTCCTGCATGTGCCAAGATAATGCGACTGTGCAGTTGAAGCAACAGGACTGAATTAGATCTTGTCCTCACCCAAACTTCAGAATGTTTGTCACTCCATTAGACTCAATGAATGTTCTTCAGATTCAGGGATGATTTAATTTTTCAGCTCTGTCCAGTGTTGCTGAGGTTAACTGCAACACAGCTATTGGTGTTCCAACAGAGGGCAGATTTTTTATGCAAAGTATAAATTTCTTTTAAACGTATCAATATTTGTGCAAACCTAAGCCATGGAAGTCACATCAAACAGCAGTAACATTTATTTTTGATACCCAGTTATCAGCACAAAGCAATTCTGCCAGGCAACCTCTTTGTTCTTTTATCCACCTCTCTTTTAGTTAAGCAAGCTGGAATCTAATTAATTTGGGTTACTGAGTTTATTTTATTTTATTCAGGTGGCTCAGCCAAGTTACGCCACAGCAGCGTCATATGGTGTGAAGTGCTAGGAGCCACCTTCATACCTTCAAGGGACAGTTGTCAGTGTGTGGCATTCTCTGGACCAATCCACAACGGCAAAGTGTGCTGCCATTAGAACCCATCAAAACATGTTGGCTGCACTTTGGCAGACACCTGTCCAAGAACAGTTCCGGAGCAACCCTCTGTTGAGACAAATCAAAGATAGGTAGGCACTCCAACAGCTTATCATCAAGGTAGCAGTTCACAGGTCGGTTTAATATTCTTTAAGTGAGATGTGCATGACACTGGTAAGCCCAGCATTTATTGCAGACACAAGAGACTGCAGATGCTGGAATCTGGAGGAACTCAGCGGGTCGAGCAGCATCTGTGGGATAAAAGGGACTGTCGACGTTTCTGGTCAAAACCCTGCATCAGTCCACCCACTGAGTCCTCCAGCATTTATTGTGTCCATTCTCAATTGTCCTTAAGGAGGTAGTGGTGAGCCAGCTTCTAGAACCACAGGCAGTCCTCTTGCAGAAAATACTTCTATTTCCAGGGCCGGATGGTGTGATCTGGAGGAAAACCCATAGGTGGTGGCATCTTTTGCCCTGCCAGTTCTAGTGACAGATCATTAGGTCCGGGATGTCCCAGAGGAGACCCAACAAGTAACTATAATGCATCTTGTAGATGATGAACACTGCAGCCATCCTGTTGGTGGTAGAGGGACCAAATTTTTAGGGTGCTGGATGGCTGCCAATCAAGTGTGATGTTCTGCTGTAGAGGAATGCAACAGTGCAATTAAATGCATAAGGTACCTGGTTAGGCTTTTTTTTCCTGGAAATTGTCATTGCCTGACCCTTGACTGGTACAGATGTTACTTGCCACTTATGAAAGTGCACGTGTATGTTGGCACAAGAGATTCCGCAGATGCTGGAGTCTGGAGAAACACACACAAGATGCTGGAGGAACTCAGCAGGTCAGGCAGCATCTGTGGAGGGAAATGAACAGTCAATGCTTCGGGATCGAGCATAGATGCTGCCCGGCCTGCTGAGTTCCTCCTGCGTCTTGTGTGGTATTGGTATTGGTATTGGTTTACTATTGTCACTTGTAGCGAGGTATAGTGAAAAGCTTGTTTTAGAAACCAATCATACAGATCAATTCATTACACAGTGCAGTTACATTGAGTTAGTACAGAGTGCATTGATGTAGTACAGGTAAAAACAATAACAGTACAGAGTGAAGTGTCACAGCTACAGAGAAAGTGCAGTGCAATAAGGTGCAAGGTCACAACAAGGTAGATCGTGAAGTCATAGTCCATCTCATCGTATAAGGGAACCATTCAATAGTCTTATCACAGTGGGGTAGAAGCTGTCCTGAAGTCTGGTGGTACGTGCCCTCAGGCTCCTGTATCTTCTACCTGATGGAAGAGGAGAGAAGAGAGAATGTCCTGGGTGGGTGGGGTCTTTGATTATGCTGGCTGCTACACCAAGACAACGAGAGGTAAAGACAGAGTCCAAGGAGGGGAGGCTGGTGTCTGTGATGCGCTGGGCTGTGTCCACAACTCTCTGCAGCTTCTTGCGGTCTTGGGCAGAGCAGTTGCCATACCAAGCCGTGATACATCCAGCTAGGATGCTTTCTATGGTGCATCTGTAAAAGTTGGTGAGAGTCAAAGGGGACAAACCAAATTTCTTTAGCCTCCTGAGGAAGTAGAGGCGCTGGTGAGCTTTCTTGGCTGTGGCATCTACGCGATTTGACCAGGACAGGCTGTTGGTGATGTTCACTCCCAGGAACTTGAAGCTCTCAACCCTCTGGATCTCAGCACCATTGATGTACACAGGTGCGTGTACACTGCCCCCTTTCCTGAAGTCAATGACCAGCTCTTTAGTTTTGTTGACATTGAGGGAAAAGTTGTTGTCATGACACCATTCCACTAAGCTCTCTATCTCCTTCCTGTACTCTGACTCATCGCTGTTTGAGATACAGCCTACAACGGTTGTATCATCTGTAAACTTGTAGATGGAGTTAGAGCAGAATCTGGCCGCACAATCGTGAGTGTATAGGGAGTAGAGGGCTGAGGACGCAGCCTTGTGGGGCACCAGTGTTGAGAATAATCGTGCCGGAGGTATTGCTGCCTATCCTCACTGATTGCGGTCTGTTTGTTAGAAAATCAAGGATCCAGTTACAGAGGGAGGTGTTGAGTCCTAGGTCTCGGAGTTTGGTGACAAGCTTGCTTGGAATTATTGTATTGAAGGCAGAGCTGTAGTCAATAAACAACAGTCTAATGTATGTGTCTTTACTGTCCAGATGCTCCAGAGCTGAGTGTAGGGCCAGGGAGATGGCATCCACTGTAGAGCTGTTTTGCCGATAGACGAATTGCAGTGGGTCCAGGTTGCCTGGTAGGCTGGAGCTGCTGCGTGCCATGACCAACCTCTCAAAGCACTTCATGATGGCAGATGTCAGAGCCACTGGTCAGTAGTCATTGAGCATGTTACATGTGTGTTGTTACGCAAATGTTGCCTGGGTTTTGCTGCATGCAGGCACAGACTGCCTCACTTCCTCAGGTAGCTGAACAGAACTGAAGGTTCTACAAACGTCAGCAGCTCTTGATTTTAAGACGAAAGGAAGATCATTGGTGAGGGAGCTGAAGATGCTTAGGCCTGAGGAAATCCCAGAATCATACAGAGACACAGATGGTTGCCCTTCAATAACCACAACAATCTTCATTTGTGCAGGGCATGACACCTATGCCTTGATGCCTACTGACTTCAGTTTAACAGGCCACCTTGATGCCGCATTTAATAAACTGTTGTCTTGATGCCAAGGACAGTATCTCAGCACACATCTTGAATTCAGCTTTTAAGTCCTTATTAGTCCTGTAATGTAGCCTGGAGCCAAATGGTCCTGCTGAAACCTACAATGAGCAGCAGTGAGCAGGTTACTGTTGAGTAGGTGCAATGTAATAGCACTGACAATAGTTTTCATCATTCCTAGCTTTGGTAATACGATGATCTTAGAATAATACCCAGCACAATGAATGGGAGGATTCTGCAGAAAAAATATCTGTGGATAGAGGATCAAGGTATTTCAGAGAACCTGCCCAAATGTTATCCTAAGCAACAGCTGATTTTAAGCACTCAAATTCTTACCAACCTCTACCATGGTGAATTCCATTTGGAAGCTGAGTTGAACTGAATGACTGAATCCGCTGCTTTTATTATTTATCAGTCACTCCAGATCCTTCACCAATGAGGTGCTTTGAAGAGCTGCTGATAACTAATTGGACTGGAGGGACTGAAGACTAAAATTGATTCAGAGGGTGGGAGGAGAACCAAGACATGTCATTCCAGAACTTTTGCCATGACCTCACAAAATGGACCTTGATTGTTTTATGCCATTGATCTCACGGCACAGCAGATGGTGACTCTATCTCGTGATCAAACACATGCTAGTCTTTATCTCAGCTTAGAACAGCAGCATACTCTAATGGCATGAAAGATTGGTGTATCCATGAGATATGGATGTTGTAGCAACCTTGAATGGTAGGCAACAAAAATCATCTCAAAGATGCATCAATGGAATAAACCAGGAAGGAAATGCTATGACACACCATTCCAGAGCTTTCCAATAAACTGAAAGGATTGCCGGACATTCTCTCTTCTCCCCCCCTCCCATCAGGCAGAAGATACAAAAGCCTAAAAGCACATACCACCAGGCTCAAGAACAGTTTCTATCCTGCTGTTATAAGACTCTTGAACGGTCCCCTAGTACGATAAGATGGACTCTTGACCTCACAGTCTACCTCATTATGGCCTTGCACCTTATTGTCTATCTGCACTGCACTTTCTCTGTAACTATAACACTTAATTCTGCATTCTGTTATTGTTTTTCCATGTACTACCTCAATGCACTGATGTAACGAAATTATCTGTATGGGCAGTATGCAAGACAAGTTTTTCACTGTACCTCGGTACATGTGACAATAATAAACCAATTTACCAATTTAAAAAATGTTGCATACAAAACCAAACGTATCCTGTAATCTCTGCTCACTGCCTCCTTTAATTGTTCACAAGCAAATTAGGAAAACAGGCACAGACCAAGTTTCGTTCTGTACCAAATGCATTGTAAATCAAAAGTTAGAAGAGGATATCTTTTTTCATACCAGTCATCTGTCAATCTGCCACATTATGGTCTGTGGCTGCCAGCATGCATACTGCAAAGGAATTCTACATTTGGGAAAAAAGGGGCTTTCATTCCAACAATGATATTTGATATAAATTGCACAGATGAAGAGACAATTTGAACTTTCACACACCATTAAACTGCTTGAACATACTTTTGAATCGGTATCACAATGCTTTGTTCCCTGCAGCATGTAAACAGAAGGAATGATCTCGCCTTATCAATGACGTGTTAGGAAATGTATGGCCTCCTGTCATCACTGAATCAAAGTTAGTCTTTCCTACAACAACCCCTCTCTCATTCACTTCAACAGTAAAAGCAGAATCCCTTTAGTTCAATATTTAATCTTTTCATTTCATTACTTTAATTACAAGTAAAAGCATTTACTACACAGAAATCCAAAACATAATACTGCTAAGGAAAATACTAAGCCGCAGTTTAGACTGATGCAATTTCTAATGTCTTTTATGTTATGTTCAATTTCTCCACAGTACAGCAGAAGATTATCCCTTATGGTGCGATTCCCCTCTTAACACTGTTTATTTGGTATTACGTGGCTAATATCTTGTCTGGCCATTGATCATCTTTCTAATTGACGCAGACAACTCAAAAATGTAAGCAGATTGGGGAAAGTATAGCTATGAATATAAAAATTCACTTAAAGGAATATACTAGAATCTGAATTTACAGCACCTTTCTCATTGTGGAATTTTTCTACTTATTTTAAGTGGTGACTTTCCTTAGTGTTTCCTTGTGAACACCAAGTGCCCTCATACATCCTACACCAGGGCCCATTCTTCATGTCCATTCCCCGATAGCAAATGTCACATGTCACTTGGTATCCTTGATCTGATCTGATTCACTGGGCATCTACACACATCGGATCATGAGTGTAAATAGTCATAGAGAAGAATCCTGATTTGTTTCTCTGCTGTTCAAGGTACTGAGGGCAAATATAATCTCTCCACTGCTGTTCCAGCCAACCACCAGAAGACAAATTAAGGGTTCCTCCAGCTTTGTACAGCTCACAACCAAACTGAGCAGCATGTTATCAAATGAGTCATCAGGGGAACTCATTTTTTTCTTCTCTCATTTAACATTTCAGCACACAGCCATAGAAATAACACAGAAGTTGTTAGCTCCCACAAAGTGCGATTTAAATGGTTGCCACAAGAGGACACAGGTTTAAGGTACTGGGGAGTAGGTACAGAGGAGACGTCAGGGATAAGTTTTTTTACTCAGACTGGTGAGTGCGTGGAATGGGCTGCCGGCAATGGTGGTGGAGGTGGAAACGATAGGGTCTTTTGAAGGACTTTTGGATAGGTACATGGAGCTGAGAAAAATAGAGGGCTATGGGTAAGCCCAGTAATTTCTAGGGTAGGGACATGTTCGGCACAGCTTTGTGGGCCGAAGGGCCTGTATTGTGCTGTAGGTTTTCTGTTTCTAAATAAAGTCAAATCCTTTTTCTAACCAACTGGGCCATTGACAAAGTTGCATAAACAATAAGACCCAACTGTGGAACCTGAGCCTGGGATATTCCTTTAAGGCTTTCCATTGGAAATATATAACATGGTTTACATACACCAAAAAATTCATTTTTTGAATCTACCCATACTGATCTCAGAGATACACTCCAATTATGGATACCATTATATAAGGAAAATATTCCTGAGGTCAGTATAGATTTGTTTCATCGTCCACCAAACATATTAAACATATACCTTGCACTTGAGCTTAAAGATTATAAGTTTAAATATATTCAAACAGCAGATGGACTCAATTTACACCAGCATAAGCTTGTGTTGCTAGTTTCAGAAAATAGACATTAAGTAATTGATTACAGTTGATATAAAATGGACTTTGAACAAAAGCAGAGAAATTATCAGGGGCCCAAGTCTTGGAATTATAAGCTTGCTGTGTGCTCTCCAGGAGCAGAATCATACTGGGTGATGAACCTTTTGAGTTCCTCAATGCAACGTTCTTCTATCTCACGCAAGTTTTCTCTTAGTGCAAATTGTATTGTGCTTTCCAACGATGGGTCTTTGTCAATGAGCATTTGAACAACCATGCCAAAAGTTTCACAGTCTTGCCTATAAACCTGAAAGTAAAACAATAAATTATTAGCAAAATTGATTTATTAGTTTAGTGTGACATAATTTAGTAAGTTTTAGAACTACATTTACAATAAAAATGGGTATGACATGTAATTTTATACAGCACTTTTTAATTAAAGTACTCTATATTTTGCAGAGTAAATGTTTATTTCGAAGAAGCCAGAAGCATACAAATGCTCCTTTAAGGTTGCAATGCCTTTTAAAATTCAAGCACTTGTTAAAGATGCACCTTGGAAAGAGAAAACAGAGTTAACATTTCAGTTTGATGACCATTCATCAGTCTGATCAGCTGCCTGTGCTCACTCCCTACACATTTCCTGCAGCTGGGACAGCTAATATTTGGCATTAAGGACTGGCTACTGCAACTGTCACATGAAGCTTGTAGCTGTCAAAGGCCTTTTTAACTGCTCTTAAATGTCTCTAATAATAAGGGACACATAAAAAAACTGTTCAAAAGGATCTAACTATTTAAATACACTAAAAATAAATTTACCAGAAAATAACTTTAATTACTAGATATTAATTGAAAACATCTTTTTAATCAAGGTCGGTGATTCTATTCAAATGAAGTGCACTCAGTTCCTCAACTCAGTACACGTGATTTATTGAGTTTGTCTATGGAGTGGTAAATCAGATATCGATATCTGACCGCCAGCTCTTCAATGGCTCTCATTTAAATGTGCAGACATGGAAGTCAGAAATGAGCAGACCTGTGAAGAAAACATTGCCACGGTCTCTAAGGAATGCTAGCCAGAGGTAAATATGGTTCTGCCTTACAGAAAAATAAGGAGACCCTGTAAATGCATTATCAGCACTGTGTAGTATTAAAAATGCATTCCAGGCATACCAAAATTGTTGCTTCAGACCGTAGAAATAGCATAGTCCAAGGACTGCCTATAAACATTATAAATGAACAGTTTGCAACTCATTTTTTAAAAATAATTTTCAGGATCTTTAAGCACTGCCAAGGCCAGCATTTATTGCCCATTCCTGATTGCCTTGAGAAGATTGGTTGAGTTGCCTTCTTGAAGCACTCCAGCACTTCTGGTGAATGTCCTCTCCCAGTGCTATTGGAGAGGGAAATCACAGGATGTAGACCCAGAGATAATGAAGAATTGGCAATGTACTTCCAAGTCAGGGTGATGAGTAACCTGGAGGGAAACCTGCATATGGCTTCTGTCCTTGTTCTTCTTGGTGGTAGAGGTCATGGGTTTGAGAGGTGCTGCTGGAGTAGTGTGGGCAAGTAATTGCATTGCATTTAGTAGATGTTGCCCGCTGCAACTACTGTGTGCCGGTAGTGGAGGGAATGAATGTTTGGGGTATGATGGGGTGCCAATGAAGCAGACTGCTTTGACCGGAATGGTGTCAAGCTGCTTTGTTGTTGGCAGTCGGCATTCACCCAGGCAAATAAGGAGCATTCCATCATACTCCTGATCTATGCTTGTAGATGGGGGAAAAGGCCTTTGGGTGTCAGGGAGGTGAGTCACTTGCCACAGGATACCCAGCATCCAATCTGCTTTTGTACTATGGCATTTATGTTGCTGGTCTGGTTGAAATTCTGGTCAGTGGTGACCCCATAGATATCGATGGTGGTGGAATTAAACAATGGTAATGTCACTGGATGTCAAGGGTAAGTGGTCAGACTTGTTGGAGATGGTCATGGCCTGGTACTTCTGTGGTGTGAATGTTAGTTGCCATTTATCAGACCACACTCGTCATTGTCTAGCTCTTGCTGTATACAGGCATGGGCTGCTTCATTTGCTGAGGAGCATCGAATGGAATTGAACATTGCGCATTCTTCTGCAAACATCGTCACTTCTGACATTTGATGGAAGTAATGTTATTAGTGAAGCAGTTGGAGGTGGTCAGGTCCAGGACATTGCCCTGAGGAACTCCTGCAGTGTGATAACCTGGGGCTGTGATGGTTTACCTCCAACAACCACCTTCCTTTATACAAGGATGACTCCAACTACTGATGTGTTTTTCCTTTGATCCCCCACTGATCTCAGTTTTACTGGTCTGCTTTAGAACATAGATCAGTACAACGCAGGAACAGGCCCTTCAGCTCACCATGTCTGTGCAGACCATGATGCTAATTCAAACTAATCCCAGCTGCCTGCACGTGGTCTAGACCCGTCCACTGCCTGCCTGTTCATGTGCCTGTCTTAAGTGTCTCTTAAATGTTGCTATCATACCTGCTTCCACCACCACCCCTGGCAAAGTGTTCCAGGCACCTACTACTGTGTAAAAAAAATTTGCCCCGTAAATCTCCCTTCAACTTTCTCCCTCTTACCTTAAAGTTACGTCATCTAGTATTTGACATTTCCACCTATGGACAAAGACTCTATCTACCCTATCTGACCTCACAATCTACCTTGTTGTGACCTTGCACCTTATTGTCTACCTGCACTGCACTTTCTCTGTAGATGTGACACTTTACTCTGTACTATTATTGTTTTTACCTGTACTACCTCAATGCACTCTGTACTAACTCAATGTAACTGCACTGTGTAATGAATTGACCTGTACGATCGGTATGCAAGACAAGTTTTTCACTGTACCTTGGTACAAGTGACAATAATAAACCAATACCAATACTAATACCAATATCTATGCCTCTCATAATTTTATATACTTCTATTAGGTCTCCCCTCAGCCTCCAGCACTTCAGAGCAAACAATCCAAGTTTGTTATCCTTATAGCTAATACTCTCTAATCCTTCTAAACCTCTTCTGTACCCTCTCCAAAGCCTCCACACCATTCTTGTAATGTAGCAACCAGAAATGCACACAATTCTCCAAATATGGCCTACCCAAAGTTTTATACAGCTGCAACATGACTTCCCAACTTTTATACTCAATGCCCTGACTGATAAAGGCAAGCTTGTCATATGCCTTCTTTACCACCCTATCCACCTGTGTTGCCACTTTCAGGGAGCTATGGACTTGCACCCCAAGATCTCTCTGTACATCAAGGGTCCTGCCATTTACTGTATATTTTCCTCTTACATTTGATCTCCCAAAGTGCAACACCTCAGACTTGTCTGGATTAAACTCCATCTGCCACTTCTCTGCCCATATTTCTAGCTGGTCAACATCTTGTTGAATTTGACAATCTTCCTCACTATCCACAACTTTAATGCTACACACAGTTAAATATTGTCTTGATATCAAGGACAGTCACTCTCAGTTCACCTCTGGAATTTAAATCTTTGGTCCACCTTTGGACCAAGGCTATGATGAAGTTTGGGGGGATGAGTGGTCCTGGTATAACCCTAACCAGGCACTGGTCAGCCAGTTACTTGTATGAAAGTGCTGTTTGATAGCACTGTTGACAACAGCTTCCATCACATTGCTGATGATTAAGATATCTTTATTAGTCACAAGTACATCGAAACACACAGCAAAATGCATCTTTTGCGTAGAGTGTTCTGGGGGCACCCGCAAGTGTCGCCGCGCTTCTGGCGCCAACATAGCATGCCCACAACTTCCTAACCTGTACGTCTTTGGAAAGTGGGAGGAAACCAGAGCACCTGGAGGAAACCCATGCAGACACGGGGAGGACATACAAACTCCTTACAGATAGTGGCTGGAATTGAACCCGGGTCGCTGGCGCTGTATTGCGTTACGCTAACCACTACACTAAGAGTAGATGGACTGGCTGGTAATTCGCCAGATTGGATTTGTCCTGTGTTTTACAAACAGCAATTTTTCACATTGTCAGGTAGATGTCAGTGGTGTTACAGTACTGGAATAAATTGGCTAGAGTACAGCTAGCTCTGGAGAGCAGATCTTCAGTACTAGAGCTGGAATACTGTCTGGTCTCTTAGCCTCTGCTGTATCGATTGCTCTCAGCCGTTTCTTGATATCACTCAGTGAATCAAATTAGCTTCTGTGATGATGAGGATCTCAGGAGTAAGCCAATATAGGTTATCCACTTGCCACTTCTGGCTATACTAGATAATGAATGCCTCATCCTTTTCCTTTGCATACATCTGGTGAGCCCTGTCAGCATTGATGTTCTTGGAACACCTCCCTTTGCAACTAGATCCTTGACTTCCTGACCAACAGACCGCAACCAGTAAGGATAGGCAGCAACACCGCTGCCACAATTATCCTCAACACTGGTGCCCCACAAGGCTGCGTCCTCAGCCCCCTACTCTACTCCCTATACACACATGGCTGCATGGCCAGATTCTGCTCTAACTCCATTTGTAAGTTTGCAAATGACACCAAGATAGTGGGCTGAATCTCAAATAACGATGTCAGAGTACAGGAAGGAGATAGAGAGCCTGGTGTCATGACAACAGCGCTTCCCTCAATGTCAGCAAAACAAAAGAGCTGGTCATTGATGACAAGAAGGAGGGCAGTGCACATGCTCCTGTTTACATCTGTGGTGCTGAGGTGGAGAGGGTTGAGAGCTTCAGGTTCCTGGGAGTGAACATCATCATGTAGACGCCACGGCCAAGAAAACGCACCAGTGCCTCTACTTCGTCGGGAGGCTAAAGAAATTCTATATGTCCCCTTTGACCCTCACCAATTTTTATAGATGCACCACAGAAAGCACCCTATCTGGATGCATCACAGCTCGGTATGGCAACTGCTCGCCCAAGACCGCAAGAAACTGCAGGGAGTTGTGGACACAGCTCAGCACATCACGGAAACCAGCCTCCCCTCCGTGGACTCTGTCTACACTTCCTGCTGTCTCGGTAAAGCAGCCAATATAATCAAAGACCCCACCCACCCCAGACATTCTCTCTTTGTCCCACTCCCTTCAGGCAGAAGATTAAAAAGCCTTAAGGCATGTACCACCAGGCTCAAGGACAGCTTCTATCCCACTGTTATAAGACTACTGAACGGTTCCCTAGTATGTTAAGATGGACTGTTGACCTCACAATCTACCTTGTCATGGCCTTGCATCTTATTGTCCACTTGCACCGCACTTTTTCTGTAACTGTAACACTTTATTTATTCTGCATTCTATTATTGTTTTCCCTTGTAGTACCTCAATGCACTGATGTGATGAAATGATCTGTATGGATGGCATGCAAAACATAGTTTTTCACTGTATCTTGGTACATGTGACAATAATAAACCAAGTTAATTTACCAATTCACTATGTTTATCTGTCCACCACCTTTCCCGATTACATGTGGTTGTACTGTAGAGCTTCAGTCCAATCCATTGGCTGTGAGATCACTTAGCTGTCTGTCATATGCTGTTTTGGCTCTTCATTTATTCATTGAATGATTATTAAACCTGTTATATTTATAATCTAAGTCACTGCTTAATAAAATGTTTCTTCTTCTGCTTCTCATTAAAATTACATGAGGGCATGAGAGTACATCTGATAAGTGAAACACAGTTACACAGGTTTTCTGACTGATCCCAAGACTTGCAAGAACATTACCTAGACTTTACCCAGATAAAGGCTCAACTCAGGTGACAGGAAAAGAATAAATGGTCTCAAATGTGGAATCCAAATTACAAAGACTATCAAAAATGAATACATTTACTTAATCAGTTTATGGAGTAAAATAAAAAGCAAAGGTTAACAAAGTTGATGTGTTATAACTCCATATGATATCTGCAATATTATGAATTATCAAGCAACAAGTAAAAAGTGAAAATCACACTGCTGTAGGAACTCAGTGGGTCAGACAGCATTTGTAGAGGGAAATGGACAGTCGGTCAAGACCCTTCACCTGGACTTATTTCTCGATTTCCCTCCATACATACTGCCTGACCTGCTGAATTCCTCCAGCAGTTTGTTTTTTGCTCCACATCCCAGCATCTGCAGTCTTTTGTGTTTTCAAATAAAAAGTAATCCTTTATCTTAGACCACACACACTGCATTATTTTGAATCACAAACTGCTTCACTACCAAACAGTACTTGGTTTTCCCTGGTGAACAGTACTAGAATTGTTGTGTTCTTGTCCAGTGGCAGTGCAAATAGTCACTGTACATTTTGTTTTGAAAACATGATCTTTTCATTTCCTGAAGAACTTACAGTTTCAGAAAAAATAAACATTTAATTAGGATACAATAAAAAATGCAGTTAACAAACTCTGAAAGACATTGCATTTACAAAAAGCTTTGAAATCCTTCATTAAAGTTAAGAAATTAAAGAAATAAACAATAGTAATGCTCTTTCTTGGCTAACCTTGCATCTCAAAACAACTCTTGTGTAAATCATTACTGTGTTAAGATTGTTGTTTGTTAGCTACAACCTACTGAACAAGTTATTTAGGTACTTTTCCAGTATCTCCTGCTTTAATATTCATGCAAGTTAAATTTGCCTTGATTGCTTCTGTTAGTCACAAAATATCTAATCCATCTCTTCTTGTTACAGACATTTCTTTCCTTTCAAAAGACAAATGTTTTATTTGTCGCTGGAGTGAATTTATTCTGGAATAAAATAACAGCCTATTTGCTGTTATTTGTCAATCAAACCACATGCTTTAAACTTAAAGTAACTATTCGTACTGTGGCTTACCAGAATTAACAACTAAAATATAATTAGAACAACAAACTCAAAGTGTATCTGCCAGCAGAGCTGGCAGTCTGTTGTGGAAGTCATTTAAGACATTTTCTTCTCGACACTGGAAAGCATCCCAACAATTATTTTTAAAATAGAATCAAGAGCACTGTTATTCTAAATATTTAAATTATTTTAGTTAATAGCCACAAGAACTTCCAGCTGCCTTTAAATGCTTCTAAAATAGTTGTGTCTGCAAATTGGATTCTTTTATAAATGCAGCTTTTATAAACTTACAGCTCATCATTTAAAAATTCTTAGTTAAAATAAAAGCACAAAGATATTTTAGCATCTTTGCATTTGAAAGCATGTTTAAAAGAAAAATGTTTATGAGAATACAGTAGCTATAAAATGATACCATTTGTTTCATGTACAAGAAATGATATTCTCAAAGGTGAAAGGATCTTAGTCAGAAAATTACAAAACTTCGGGATATGAAAAGATTGAAATGCATTTGGGGAGTGACAGAGAATGGTAAATATTTGTGTCATATTATTCTCTTCCTTTCCAAGTGCATTTTCCTTCTTTGGATTTTCTGTGTGTCTTAAAGATTTTTGAAACAAGATTTTGATTTTACCTTACCAAACAACATTCATCTCTTGATAAGTTGAGCAGAGTAATGGCAGATGGTACTTAATCCCAGTAACTGTGAGGTACGTACAGATGGAATGGGAGGGCCCTAGCAAGTATTGAGGTACACCTAGGTCCCTCTGTTCAAGCCATGGATTTCTAAAGGATGCAGCGCAGGTAGGTAAGATGATGAAGAAGGCACATGGGATGCTGACTTTATTAGTTAGCGCACAGAAATTAAGAGTATGGAGGTCATGGGACATCTTTAGAATACATTTGGAGTACTGTGTGCATTTCTGGTTGCCAGACAATAGAAAGGACATGATTGCACTGGAGAGGGTGCAGAGGAGGTTTAGCAGGATATTGCCTGGGATGGATGCAGTTACGAGAAGAGACTGAAAAGGATACGTTTCTTGGAGGCTGAGGGATATACAAAACCAAGAGGAGCACAGATAGGGTGGACAGTGAGAAGCTTTTCCCCAAATCAGAGGTGAGGAGTAAGAGGGTTAGAGGGGATCCCAGGATTTCTTTTTCCACCCAGTGGGTGGTTGCAATCTAGAACACACTGCCTGAGAAGGTGATGGAGGCAGGTACTCTCACAACATTTAAAAAGTATCTGGACGAGGACTTGAATTGTCAAGGAACAGAACACTATGCACCAAGTGCTGGTAGTAGATGGGTACTTGATAGTCAGTGTGGTCATGATGGGCTAAAGGACCTGTTCCTGCGCTGTATTACTATGACTCTAAATATATGGCTATGGATCGTTTTTGTCAACCATGTTTCTTATTTGTTCAAAGAAACTGTGAAGAATTTGTTTGCCATGATCTTCCTTCTCAATAGACGTCAACTGGCTTATTATTAAATTTGAAGAAGATATTTAACTAAAAACATTTATAATTAAGTCAAGATTTTAAACAACAAAACCAACAATCCTGAAAACAGAGATACTCCATAATTCTGCAGGTATAAGACTTTCACCATTCACTGTAATTGCAATAAGAAACTGAAAGCTATTTGTCTGCGCATGTTCAGAAGTAGTTGTCAGTGACTGTTTGCTCTTCCACAAGGGCAAGTGGTTTTGCAAACTTCTCCCAGAATAATGTGAATTGATAAGAATGCTAGATATTTAACAACTATATTTGCTGTATATCATTAAAATACTGCACTTCATTGCATGAGTTTTGAAATGGCATACTGAACTATTATTACTGCTCACATATTTCCTGGTCCAAAGAAAAATATGTGGATTGTCATTCCCTCAGATAATTATTTCAAAATTCTTTTTATTTTAAGCAGCACAAAAATAACATGGAATATATTCCAGCCTCAATGTTAATTTTGTACATGTCCCTATCTTCATTCTGCACTCTGTTAGATGTTTAAAATACCAATTAATAATTTTCTTAGATTTCCTGTACGTCATAATTTTTTTAATGGATGCTCACAATCCTTGATTTGCTGGATACCAAGGAACCCCCAGCACTAGCAATGACATAATTGGGAAAGGTAAATTCCAAGCCACAGATTGTTGAACTTCAGTGGACAGTTTCCTATGCGATCAGCAGTGAGCATTATAGCTTCATCACTAACTGTAAATTCCAGATCTAGACGACCACTTCTTTGACAGTGCCGCAGGATCAAGGATCACTTGAGTTGGGTGGGTTCTGAAGTGGCTGACAAAGCTATTGTGGGAATTGCAAACTCTTCCACAAATGGGGCAGGAGGTGCCTGAAGGATGGGTAGTTTGTGAGGTAGTATGGTACCTTTCAAAGTTTATTGGGTGTCTGTATTCCCAATGCATGGGCTCAAAGTTCTCAATACTATCTCAAATACTCCTTCTCCATTTTGAGCGGTTATGAGCCAAGGATTCCTAGGAATCGGTAGGGATGTTGCATTGTTTCAAGGAGACTAGGAGCACATCTTTGAATCTTTTCCTTAGGCTGCCCAGAAATCTCTTTCCCTAACAGCATTCAAAATATTTTGCAAGTCTGGTGTTGGGCACACATGATGTGGCCTGTGCAATGCATCCTTCTGAACATAATTAGGGTTTCAAGGCTCGGGATATTGGCCTGGGAGAGGCCACATTAATATTGGTTCACATACAATAAAGTGGAGGATTTTACGGATACAGCTTTGGTGGTATCTCAGCAGTGTCTTGAGATATCTGCTGTAGGTAGTTCAAGTCTCCAAAGTATAACGGACAGCAGAGATCACCACAATCTGGTGGACTACGAGAATTATGCCAGGTCTCAAGCCCTGACCTTCAAACATCCATTTCTGCAAGTGACCAAAGGCTGTGCTGGTGCACTGAAGGCACTCCTGGTCAATTGACACAGAAGAGGAATTGAAGCCAGCACCAATCAGCCATAATCATACTGAATGGCAGGGCAGGCTTGAGGGGCCGAGTGGCCTCCTCCTGCTTGCATTTGCTTGTGTTGTTGTCAATTTCAATATTTATGTCATTATGGAGAGGTGGCTCCTGAGATATGAGAAGTGGTTTACATTTTCCAAGATCTTGCCATGAATCTTGATTTACTCATCCGACAGCTGTTCAAGGACAGAAGTAAAACTTTTTGTGTTTGCCTCTCATTATTTAACTGTCTCTTGCCTTCAAGTATATTTGTTTTTCTTTCACTCACTGCAGGGCTCAGTTATCATTATTTATCGTCTTTCAATCTATTTATTTTTGCTTTCTTGACATCTCTCTTCCGGGCATGTCATTCCCTCAACCTCTCCTCTTAACATAAGTGCCCCATTCTCTGTGCATGTCATACAATTCACGCAACTCCTTGCTCCTGGTCGTTCTGAAATTTCTTCCTACACATCTGTCGGTCTGCAGACCTCCCACTCATCTTGTCTTTTAAGCTAAATATCTTTGTGAAAAAAATCCTTAGAACAAATAATTTGACCAAAAATTGATTGAGCTTACAATATTGCAGTGAAAATTCAACTGACTTAGCAGCTTTCAGAACACAAGACCATAAAAAGCAGAAGCAGAAGTAGGCCATTCGATCCCTCGCCTTCTGCTACTGCATTCTGTAGAAGGTCGGATGAATTGCAAGACAGACACAGAAACTGGGACATTTGTATCAGAAGGAGAAGTTGAGGCAGTGACATTTCAGAAAGAGACAGTAAGAATGCAAAAATAAACACATATTTTATTTTCACTTGTTAACCCCAGACCCCTTGATTCCCTTAATATCCAAAACTCAGTTGAGCTCTATCTTGATCAGCTTCCCTCATCATCTCAGTCTAGTCTCACAGTTTACAGTGATGTATTAATCATGCTTTTTTTTCCAATGAGGATTCAGTAATAATTGAGTTGTTCCTCAGTAATTTAATATCGGCTCTGTTGCATCTTTGTACAACCATTCTGACTACAGTATTGTATTATCTTAGATTGGAAAAAGAGATTACTTGTTAAAATCAGAGCCTAAAAGAAAATAATAGCAATAAAGATAAACTGGTGTTTTTAAGCAAGCTCTCACATTTGGCATTATTATTATTGATAATTTAAATATGTCAGAATCTATAATATTGGCACATCAAAAGATCTATGTTGACCTGCTTTGTTTTCTTTTTATTATTTTGAACACATTCATCAAATCCTCCTTTAATACACCCCTAGCTGTTCTAACCTTGTCTCGTAACCAAGATCTCTTATGCCTGGTATCATCTCTGACCAGTGTACCTTTCTCCAAAAATTATACAGAGTTACCCACAAGTTAACTATCAGCTCAAGAGATATTTTAATGCTGATGAATTATTATGAATTCAACTCAAAAGGGAGAAATAGCAAAAGAGGGATTTTCTTCTTCTGGGCTGGAATTAAATTCAGATTCTACGATGTTAAAGAATGGGATTCAAACAGACTGTTCCACCCAATTCCACATGGTTTGCTTTTGTTCAGTTGTAGTGGCTGCTACTACAGAATGAACACAAGACACTAGTCGTAGAGTTTCAGAACAGAACTGGTTTATTTTCCCGCCTTGTGCGGGCCTTTTAAGAGAGCCTGTTCCCGCCCACTCAAAACGGCAATGACGTATATGCCACGTCATCAAACCTTTCCCGCGCGCGGGTTCTCCCTGTCGCTTGGGGAAGATGAAGGCCCACTGCCATCTTGGGCCTCACCGCTTCAACGACACGCGACCCAACCGCCGAGCCGGTTCGCTTGCTCGAACAGTGAGTCGCTATACAACCCCCCCCCCCCCCAGAACCAGCGATACGGTCCCCAAGGTCCGTGGGCTGTGTTAGCCGCTGCTTAGGAGGTTGGCCTCTGCGTCACGGTGCTGGAACTTCGACTGGTTGTTGTAGATCTAAATGGGCCGGTTTGAGGCGGTCCGTCGTGAAGACCTGCTCCCTGCCCCCAGTGTCCAAAATAAAGATGGACCCATTATTCCTGATGATTCGGAACGGCCCCTCATATGGTCGTTGCAACGGTGCCCAAGGTGTGCCCCTGCGAACGAAAACAAACCTACAGTCTCGTAGTTCTTTGGGCTTACAGGACGGGGCTTGACCGTGCTGCGAAGTGGGAATCGGGGCCAAGTTGCCGAGCCTCTCGCACAGTCGTTGCACGACTGCCATGGGTTGTTCCCCTTGGTCCCGAAGGGAGGGTATGAAATCCCCTGGGACGACCAGGGGCGCTCCGTACACAAGTTCAGCTGACGAAGTGTGGAGGTCTTCTTTGGGGGCAGTGCGTATGCCGAGCAGGACCCAAGGCAGTTCGTCGACCCAGTTAGGACCCTGCAGGCGGGCCATCAGGGCGGATTTCAGATGGTAGTGGAAACGTTCCACTAACCTGTTTGATTGAGGGTGGTAGGCCGTGGTGGTGTGCAGCTGCGTCCCCAGCATGTTTGCTAATGCAGACCAGAGGCCAGAGGTAAGTTGGGTGCCTCTGTCTGAAGTGATGTGGGCTGGAGCACCAAAACGTGAGATCCAAGTTGTGAGCAGTGCCCGGGCACAGGAATCAGTCGTGATGTCAGATAGAGCGGTTGCCTCTGGCCACCTCATGAACCGGTCAACAATGGTAAGCAGGTACTGGGCCCCTCTTGAAACCAGCAGAGGGCCTACGAGGTCGACGTGGATGTGGTCGAACCTTCTACAGGTAGGCTCGAACTGCTGTGGCGGGACCTTGGTGTGTCGTTGGATTTTCGATGTCTGGCAGTGCTGACAAGTCCTGGCCCACTCCCTGACCTGTTTGCGCAGGCCATGCCAGATGAACTTGCTGGCGACCAGCCGGACAGTTGATCTGATGGACGGGTGTGCCAACCCATGTATCGAATCGAAGACGCGTTTCCGCCAGGCTGCAGGAACTATAGGGCGGGGTTGACCTGTTGCGATGTCGCAAAGGAGGGTCTGCTGACCCGGACCAACTCAGAAATCTTGGAGTTGCAGGCCCAAGATTGCGGTTTTGTAGCTGGGCAGTTTGTCGTCGGCTTGCTGTGCGTCAGCCAGGGCCTTGTAGTCGATACCCAGGGACAGGCTGTGGATGGTTGGTCTGGAAAGTGCGTCAGCAACGACATTGTCCTTCCCGGAGACATGTTGGACATCCATTGTGAATTTGGAAATGCAGGACAAATGTCTCTGCTGACGAGCTGACCAGGGATCAGAGGCTTTGGAGAAGGCGAAGGACAAAGGCTTATGGTCAGTGAAGGCGGTGAAAAGCCTGCCTTCCAAAAAGTACCGGAAATGCCGGACCGCGAGGTACAGCGCTAGAAGTTCCCGATCAAAAGTGCTGTATTTCAGTTCAGGTGGTCTAAGGTGCCTGCTGAAAAATGCCAAGGGTTGCCAACTGCCTTCGATTAGTTGTTCCAGTACCCCACCGTGAGGGCGGTTGGGACGTCTGTCCTAGGGTGTACAAGCATCGTGGCGTTTGCCAGGGTGTCCTTGGCCTTAACAAAGGCAGCCGCAGCCTCGTTGTTCCAGGCGATGTCCTTGCCCTTACCAGCCATCAGCGAGAACAAAGGGTGCAGGATACGGGCTGCTGCAGGGATGAACCGATGGTAAAAGTTGACCATCCCCAGGAATTCCTGTAGGCCTTTGACCGTGTTGGGGCGGGCAAAATGGCGGATAGCGTCCACCTTGGCAGGTAGGGGTGTTGCTCCGTCGCTGGTGATTCTGTGGCCGAGGAAATCGATAGAGTCAAGCCCGAATTGGCACTTGGCCGGGTTGATCGTGAGGCTGAAATCACGAAGATGGGAATACAGTTGGCAGAGGTGGGAAAGGTGTTCTTGGCGGTCACGGCTGTCCAAGCAAGCGAATCGGCTCAGCAGTCAGGTTGCGCGTCGTTGAAGCGGCGAGGCCCAAGATGGCGGTGGGCCTTCATCTTCCCCGAGCAACAGGGAGAACCCGCGTGCGGGAAAGGTTTGATGACGTGGCGTATACGTCATTGCCGTTTTGAGTGGGCGGGAACAGGCTCGCTTAAAAGGCCCACGCAAGGCGGGAAAATAAACCAATTCTGTTCTGAAACTCTACGACTAGTGTCTTGTGTTCATTCCGCGGTAGCAACCGTTACACAGTATTATTAAGAGATTTCAAATTAAATAAAACAACGATAATAATGTCAACATAACCCATCCAGCCATAACTATACTCAAAGTAATTTATCAACACTGATACTATCTATTGAAAAAATATTACACATTATGGGAATGTCATTCAATAGGAAAGATTTAATCAACACCTTGAACTGCAGCAGCTTAACTTCAATGGTTTACAGTTATCATCATACCATTGTGTAAATTGCTCAATTTTATAAAATCACAGCTTACAAAAACAAATGTGACTCAAAAGAATAAAAATCAAACTATTTAACAGTTAAAATGATGATTACAAATCAATTAGATGATAATCTAGTGTTTTGAGAAAGAAACAGGTTACTTGTTGTTTTCTGTATGTTAAAGCTCGCATTGGCAATTTCACGGGTTTTAGATTTGAAGTGAGATTGAGTTAATTTTCACCTTTGTCACATGTTGATGAACTGATGTCTGCCATCTGTTGTAGATTCTATCCAAATTTTTGTTGCAATGAAATCAACAAAAACAAAAATCACCAAAGCCCTCTGATGGACAACTGATCTGCAAGTGCCAGCTTAAGACCAGGAGAGTTCCAAGTTTGTAGACAGCTCTGCCATCTGAGCTTAGCTAAAGCAGAGTGTGGTGGCCCACAGTGGCATCTGTTCTCATGGATTATGAAGGACCATAATTCCTATTCCAATAATTCATCCAGGGGAGTTTGGCTGGACAGATCTGATGAAGTGGACTATTCTTGTTTTCTCAGCACTCAAACACCAAAGTATACTATCATCATGGATAATTGTCACTTAGGTGGGACACTGGGTGAATTTATGAACTTTTGCTTTGTACAGAAGGCATTCATAGTACAACCATTTCTTTCACCTTTCATAAGATGCCTGAATGCTGCTTTTACTACCAAGGTATTATTCATTATCTGAACAAAACACCCTGGATGAACCTTAAGTGCCTTTTAAAATGTACTATAGATTAAATAAATAATGTTCTAGTTCTGAAGAGCCCTATTTCACATAAGTGGATTATTTGAATTGTCAGACAGTTGAAGATGTGCTCAAAGAATGAGTATTTAGCAGCAAAAAAACACTGGTATGTTGCCAAATTAATGCAATATACTTTCAGATTTTGGATGCTTGCTGTTTTGCAAAATTATAGTCCCAGAACCAGAACCGCTTTCCACTGATGCAAAAATGATGCTAGCAAGGTAACTATCACCCTTGAAAGACGATGTAAACAGTTACTTTGCTGAAGTACTACACTATAATTGCAACCAATGACATAGGTAATCCAATGATATAACACAAGACCAGTTTATGAGGTTCACAAAGCATTAACTCGTGAAGCCTGATGCACTTACCTGTTCTTTTTTTCTCATCTCTTTGATTCCCTGATTCAGTCATTCCTCCATATGGCCTATTGGTATACACTTCCTCTCAGCTTGCTACAACACTGTTCATAATATTTCCAAGAGCTCCCTAGCCAACGGCTACAAAATTCTATACTTAGGTCAGTCCAATAATTTTGAAGCATCTGCAAATTAGTCACACAGGAAGACCTTATGATTATGACAACTGACCATCTAATACAAATGACAAAGCCATTGGAGGTACCTCTGATTGAGATATGATATCAGACTTGGTCAGATAGCTTTTTCAAGTGCTTTGGTGTCAGAAACTATCTTTCATTTGATTCTTAGAATGCAGTGATGGTGCAGTTAGACAAGGTCTCACTGCAATGCATTAAAAACATGTTTCGTAACCTGTACCTGGTCTATTATTCTACACATACTTTATTAAGTGGCTTGTTTAGCGTTAAGAGGTTAGTTGAACCAAGGGAACAGAGGTGTAACTTCAAGTTGGTATTTGCTCATCAGCTTTAGACATTCGTCACATGCCAGCAAATTCAGCATGCTTGACTGTGAGCAGCACATGTTGCACTTTCAGCATCAAATGACATCACAGCCATACGGCACAGAAACAGGCACTTTGGCCACGGAGTCCACACTGACCATTACGTACTCACTTACAGTAATCCTGCACTAATCCCATTTCGTTCTCCCCACAATTCCATCAACAGTTCGCTCTCCCCAAGATTCTATCACTCAACTGCACAATACAGGCAATTTACTTACCAACCCACACGTCTTTGGGATGTGGGAGGAAACTGGAGCACCAAGAGGAAATAAAGTCCAAGATCAAAGGCTAAAAGTGGTTCAAAACATTTTTGCCAAATAAGCAGAAACCTTTTATTTAGAAGGTATATTCTCATTAAGGAGTTATTTGCAATTTTGTAGCGTTCTGAATAATTTCCAAACAGAACAGCAAAGTCATTTCAGAATTCAAAATAAACAGGATAAATAAAAAGAATGAATCTAAAGATTCCTTAAAAGTTAGAAATATTCAAAAACATTCCAATGCTATTAAAATTAATATAACTATAAAAATACTGAATTAGAAAAAAACAAACTGAAATATTAAATATTCAAATGAACTTAAAACAATAGATTTACTCCAGTCTATCAAATATTCTTAACCAACCACTTCTTCAACCACATATAGCAGGTACAATGGACATGATCTTCACAGTGTTACTCCGAGAAATAACGGAGCAGCATCAGCCACTAATTTCTGTGCTCTTTTCTGACCTCACTAAAGCTGTTGAATTTATTAATCACAAAGGACTGTGGAACTTGCTCCTGAAATTTGTGTGCCACAGAAATTCTTCTTCATTTTGTGTTTGTTCCATGATGGCATACAAGCCATGATACTAATCAACGGGCCTTCAACAGAGCCAACCTCAGTGAAGACCCCTGTCAAACATGGCTGCACCTTGCTCCTATAATTTTCTCAGTCTTTCTCATTGCAATGTTGCACCTCACCTCCAACAAACTTCCTGCAGGAATGGAGTTAATCTTCACATCTAATGGGAAACTGTTCAACCTGCAGGGACTACACTTGAACCTCAGTAGTCTAGCTGCAGTATGCACAGTTTGAGGCCGAACTGCAAGGCACTGCTGATGGTTTCACCACCTTACAAACCACCAATCCACTTGCTTGATCAGCCACCTCCTGTACCATTTGTAGTAGAGTCTGCAGTTCCTCCAATGACCGTATCAGCCATTTCAAAAATCACAACACTGTGGTGGAAGCAAGTCATCCTCCATCCCAAGGAACTTCTTAAGGAGAAGAAGATAATTCTGAAAAGAATGGGTAAACATGAATCTGCAACAATACAAATAGGAGAAGGAATCGGAGACACAAGAGACTGCAGATGCTAGAATCTGGAGCAACCAACAAACTGCCGGAGGAACTCAGTGAATCAAGCAGCATATGTGGAGGGAAAGGGATGTTCAATGGTTCAGGTCAAGACCCTGCATGTGGAGTGTTTTTTGTTACAGAACATCAGACATGACAAGAAACTTATCTGAATACAGCAGAAAGATATCATCTTTCAGAGCATATTTAGGAAGAATCTAGCCAGTCTATACGTAATAACAGCATCCTAAACCATCATGCTGGCCGTAAGAGACGACTTTGTGTGTGGTCTTGTTCTAATAGTCTGCTACAAAGCAGATGTGCTGGAAGACAACAATGCTTCCTCATTTATTAAATTTTCAACTAAATTACAACACTCATAGATTCGAAAGATTAACAGAAACAGATAAAATCAACATAGTAATCATTCAGCTCTTAATAAATCAGACTTTTCCACACTGGAGCAAAAATAGCTTTTTACAACTATTGTTCGCCTCATTCATAAAAAGACTAAAATAACAAACTCGTATCCTAAAACTCCATCTCTGTCATGGAAGACTTCTTGTCCCACCCGTAACAGGAAGGACACAGATGAACTGGAACAGATTTAATTTGCTTAGGTTAATTCTGCAGTTACAGTATAGACATAATTTTATTATTAAGTGCACAGGCCACACAGGAAGGTGTTACCACCATTGCAATTGTAAAAAAAAGAAATCATCCACCATGAGCAAGCTTCTTGTTTAAGTTCAAGAGAAGTTTACAGGACAACTAGATTGTACAAGAATCCATGATTCTATTTTCAGCATTTTATTCTTACTATAAAATGCTATATTAAACCATACAATGGTGATAATAATATTACTTTTGAACCCATGTCTCTCCTGTTACTCCGATAGTTTAAATAAAAATGACATTCCAGAAAAAGCTATTCTACTATATACTGCACCTTATGCCTGCATCAGATCATCTGTCAAACGTTTATTTTCCAGGATGATGTGCCTAAGACCAGTCTGCTTTTTTCTTTCAACTGAAACCTTTCTCACCAGGAAAAAACTCTGTAGCTCTTCCATGTACTCTGGCGCTTGAATGAAGCTTGTTTTTGAGAAATGGTACAGGGCAGAATTCTCAAAATGCAGTCATAGTACAGCGATGGCCAATTTGATTCATTTTCCTTTTTTGTTGTATTTTGTTACTTTGGTTATGCAGTTTTACATTGTTTTGTTTTGTATTTGCTGATCAAGGCCCTGTAACCAACCACCTGGGCATTCTCATATTAATTTTCAAAGATATGAAGAAACAGTAAATTATGCATCCTGTACTTCAGCTTCTCTGATATGCAGCATTTTCAGAACCCTAACACCATGGCAATGAAGTAAAAACAGAAAATATTGGAAACACCGGGCATGTCAGGCAGCATCTGTGGAAACAGATAGATTTACTATGGAAAGAGAGAAAAGAATCCATCCTGGCAATGAGCTTCCCCATAACTAGTGAACCAGACCAAAGAAGATCTGCTCTGGAACTGCATGCCACATTCTACACGATTGGTACAGAAGTCAGACAAATGTACGAGTGTGGTGATGTGCCATGGGGTGCTGACCTCTTCCTTACATGTGCAAGTGTCTATGAGGAGGTGGGAAGCAGAGTTTAAGTCCTTGAATTGTTGCTTCTACAAACTACAAAATTCAGAAGAGGGAATTCAGCATGTTGGAAGAAAACAATACTATTCTGGTACTTATTTTTGTTTAGTGAGTTAATTTAATAAATTGAGGCATGAGAGGGCACCTCAGACCTAAGGAATGTACATCCTGTGCCCCAAGGGAACTCCAAGGGGCTTCCCCTGTCCTGGATAACAAATAGAGTGGGAAATGTTGCGAGCTTAAGGAGCTTGAGTTCCAGGTTTTTGAGCTTGAGCAACAGCTGATGTCACTTTGGTCCATTCAGGAGGTTGAATGCTATATGAATAGCAGTTTTGAGAGGTGGTCATAAAAATGCAGGTCTAGAGGGCACTGGCAGTATTGGGTGACTGCCAGATATTTCAGGAGACCTGAGGACATCTTATACTCTAACCATGAATACTGACGATGGAAGAGAGTTCCCTTGAGAAGTGCACCAGAGGTCACCTGTACAAGGAGAGAGGAGTAAGTGAAGCGAATAATATTCTATGAGGTTCAAATGAGGGAATTTAGAAACAAAAACAGGGTATGATTACTTTGCTGTGAGTATACTGCAGGAAATTCCTATGCATTTCAATTGTAAATGTCTACCCTATTATCTTGTAACTATGTCCCCTTATTCCACACTCTCCCATTAGTGGAAACATCTCAACACCTACCTTGTTATTCTACTGTAAATTTCTCATTGTTCTCAATTCCAAAGAATATAGATACGCCTACTTCAGCTGCTTATGGTTGGGCAACTTTCTCACTCCAGGAATTAGCTTGGTGAATCTCTTTTTGACTGTCTCCAATGCTAGTACATCCTCTCCTAAATAAGGGGATCAAAATTGTATACGGTACTCCAGGGGTGGCCTCAATAACACTGTACAATTGTAACAATACTTCAATCATAAAAAACAGAAAATGATGGAAATCTCAGCAAGTCAGATAGCATCCATGGTCAGAGAAATAGCTAACGTATCTTCATCAGAAAATAATACTTCCTGATTCTAAACTTCAATACGCTTGCAGCAAAGGCAAATGTGCCATTTGTCTTCCTAACTATATGCTGCACCTGCCTGGTAAGTTCTGGTGATTCATACACAACAACACTTAGATCCCCCTGTATTCCATTCATGTGCAATCTCTCTCCATTTAAATAATAGTCTGTCTTTTGATTGGCCTTACTGAAGAGCAGAGCCTTGCACTTGCCCTGCATTAAGCTCCAATTGTCAAGTTTTTACCCACGAACTCAATCTGTTCATCTCCTGTTCCAAAGTCTGAAAATACACATTGCAACATGCCCTCCCACCTATTTCAGTGTCATTAGCAAACTTAGGTACCTTACACTCTGTCCTCTTCTTCATAATATAAGTAGGAAATAACTGAGGGCCAAGAACCGCTACTTGAAGCTAGTCCATCTGTTATCTTTGAGATATTTGCAGTGCCCTCCACTATGAAGGCAGATGCAAAGTATGGGTTTTATTTCCTTGTTTCCCGTTACTAATTCCCCAGTCTCATCCTCTCTGGTCCCACACCAACCTTAGCTACCCTCTTCCCTTTCACATATATTTCTACACACATATGTGTTGAAGTTATACACAAAAAGTGCTGAAGGAACTGAGTAGGTCAGGTAGCATCCATGGAAGGAAAGAAAAGGTTGTAGTTTTGGGCCGAGACCCTTCATCAGATCTTGTTGTTTGAGATTGCTTAACAGTTTTTGCTCAAAATCAATTTTACCCTTCTTCATTGGCATTTTAATCTCATGCTGCTGGTTCCTGAAAAATTCCCAGACGTCCGGTCTTCCCGTAGTCCTTACCACTTTGTAAGCTCTAGTTTTCAATTTACTATTTTCCTTGACCTTTTGTGTTAACCATGGATTCATCGACCTCATGGAATCCCTCTTTCTAGTTGGGATAAGTTTCTGCTGACTGTTATGAACTAGCTGCTCAAATATCTGCCACTGCTCATCCACTGACCTATTTGCTCAATCCACTCTGGTCAACTCTACCACTCTAGGCAACTGCACTTATTTAAGTTGAGGACACTGATTTTGGACCTAGGGTCTTCATCCTCAAACTTCTGGACTTCTGCCATATTGTGATCACTACTTTGTAGGGATCCTGAACCAGAAAATCGTATCTCTTATTAATCCCACCTCATTACACATGACCAAATCCCCAGTAGATTCTGTAACATGCTGCTCTTGGAAGCAATCCCTGACGATACAAATATCATCTCCATGGTATTTAATTCTTCCACCCTTTTTTCCTGAGCTTTTCTCTTTGTATCTGTTTTAAAAACATCTATTTATGAATTGGGGCAACACTAACAACAGCATGAGTTGCTGCCCGAGGAGAGACTGGAGAGGATACTCCTGTTCTCCCTGGAGATGAGAGGTTAAGAGGGGACATGACTGAGGTATATAAAATTATAAAGGGTATAGATAGACTGCAGGAAATATTTCCCCATTGCAGAGGCAGATAAAACTAGAGGACACAGGGTTAGGGCAAGAGGGAAGAGATTTTGAGGGGATATGAGAACCTTCTTCACCCAGAGAGTGGTGAGTACCTAGAATGCACTGCCTGAGAGACTAAATGAAGCTGGGTCACTGACAGCATTTAAGAATGACTAGATGAGCTCTTAAATAGCTTAGGCATAGAGGGTTATGGCTCAAGTGCTGGGGGATGGGTTTAATACAGAAGGGTGCCCATTGATTGACATGGATGGGTTGGGCTGAGTGGCCTGTTTCCATGCTGTATGATTGTATGATTCCTAACAGTCCTCGAGAAGATAGCAGTGAGCCACTTTCTTGTACTGCTCTAGTCAGTCTGGTGAAGATACTCTCAAAGTGCCAGAGGTGGAGTTCTGGGAGACCCATTAGTGATTATCAAGGCACAGCAACAATAGTTCCATATAAAGGTGATGGAGAGGAACATGCAGGTGGTAGTGTTCCAATGTACTCACTGTCCTTTTTTCTCTGTACTGCAGAAGGTTTGGGTTGCTACTGGTTTTAATTATTTTTTTGATTCTGTACCTATTTTCCCATCTTCTTCTTTGGTTATACCTCTCACACACTTCCTCTGCATTTGCCAATCTGCATGGTTTGCATCTTATAACAGTTAATTAATTATTTTAAATTTATATTGTTCTTAATGAATTATTCACTGTAATGGAATTACAATCACTCAGAATGAGAAAGGCAACACCATCATAGCAAGGAAACAAGAGAATATTCCTTAAAAATTCTGCATAAATCACATTCACATGGTTTTCAAGTTATAAAATTTAAAATACCATCTTTTATGAAAAATATTTATTACATCCTTAGGTAAGGTAAAACTGGATTGTTTTAGCAATATTTCCTTATCACCTTGAATGACTTTTATGTTTTTCCCCCAAGTCAGTATATTCTTCAGCTAGCAAATAAATCCCAGTATGTAGGAAAATAATGCTCTGTTTTAGCAGCTCTGACACGTGGTCAAGACATAACTTAGTGATCAAATTTTAATGGTTGTACCATTGATCAGACTTCAAATGTTGAAGACAATAATTTGTCTTCACATTATTGCTGTACAAAAATCATTCAGCTTCATGTCAAAAAACAGCACTAAAGTCTTTAAAATTAATCTAAGAAGACATGCTCTGAAGTAACAATCATCACCGCTGCTAACATTTTTAAACAGCTTCTGCTTGTCAACATCAAATGTGAGTCACAACTACAGTTAATAAAACATTCAAAAATGCACAAAGCACCTTCAGCCCTATCCAGTGGAAGAACCAATCTCATGTTTCAAAAATGTCATCAGAAAATACGAAACATTAAAACAACTAATAATTAAAAATTAAGCACAATGCCAAAAATAGGGACATGTAGGGACATGTTCGGCACAGCTTTGTGGGCCGAAGGGCCTGAATTGTGCTGTAGGTTTTCTATGTTCTATGTTCTAATAAAAAATTGCAGCAATGAAAAACAAAAAAACATTTTACTGATTTACCGAAAATACCATCAATTATTAAAGATTAGTGCAGAGCAATTTTTTGTGAGAAAGGAACAAAAACACGTTGTTAAAATCAGTCTTAACCATTAAAAACAGTGGTACACTGCCTCGTTTTCACAAAAATGACTATAATTTCCACCCAGCTTTTTAAATATCCAAGACACCTTCACTCTACCACTTCTGACCTTTCCTACACTCCACCAGGAATTACTGTACCTTCAGCTGCCAAGGCTAAAAGTTCTGTAATTCTCTCCCAGCATTTCTTTCCCTCTCTACCTGTCATAATATAACAATGTACAAAGGATAGAATGGTCAATAAGACTGGTTGGCTGAAGAAGAGTATTCGCAGATGACGTAGCTGACCTTCTGAGTGTCAAAACTACAGCTGCATTCAGCATTGCTGGGGTGGCCCAAAAAAACACATTCACCTTAAGCCATCCATCACCAATTCTGATATGGTTAAGATGTATGCGGTCCCTGCAAGACAGCTGAAAGCCTTAAGTGCAGCTGCTGGTGTTGGAAATTAAGTTCTTTAACAGAAGGAGGAGTGTGTTGCCTATTCTACAGATGGGACATCCGTGCTGTGGGTGACATGTCATCTGCAGATTCAATGAACTCATGAGTCTGAATGAAGTATGGGTTCCAAGACTATAGGCAGCAGTTAACAAGGGAATGCAAATTCGAACACAGAACAGTACAGCTCTGGACAGGCCATTCAGCCCACTATGTTGCACTGATCTGAATGCCAATTTTCACTAAATGTCCTCCTGTTGTGTATCACCCATATCTCTCTATTCTCTTCATATTCATGTCTCTATCTAAAAGCCTCTTAAGCTCCACCAAACTGCCTGCTTCCACTTCTACCACTGGTAACCCATTCCAGGCACCTACCACTCTCTGCAGAAAAAACTTGCCCCCTCTAACCTTAAGATCATGTCCTCTGGTGTTTGACATTCTACCCTGGGGAAAAGACTCAGACTGTCTACCCTATTTGTGCCTCTCATAATTTTAAAAATCTGTCATATCTCCCCCTCAGGCTCTGACGCTCTAGAGAGAACAACCCAAGTTTGTCCAACCTTTCCTTATAGCTCAGACCCTCTAATCCAGGCAGCATCCTGGTAAACCTCTTCTGCACCCTTTTCACAGTCTCTACATCCTTCCTGTAATGGGGTAACCAGAACTGCACAGAATACTCCAGTGCAGCCTGGCTAAAGTTTTATGTAACTAAAGCTGTTTATTTGGAGGCCTGTGGCCAGGATGGTAGTTTGTCTTTGGATGTTCAGATGTCAGTCCTTCAGGAGACTATTAATAATCTATTATAAAGGTGTGGAGTTCAAAGTTAGTGTAGCCTCATGCCAATGCACAATACTCAGCGGGAATATGTGTAAGGCCTGCTCCAACAATCAGCTGTTAATGATAATGACAAAATCCAAGGGTCTGGTCAGCAATTTTAACTTTTATTTCCATCATTGCTCGACAGGTGAAACTATTTCGTGAGGCTGTCCCAGAGGATCCATTTCAGAACTAATCAGTAAATCTGTTTTTTTCTGTAAGGCAGCAGCCAGTAGTGCTGCTGGCTCACACTTACAGCAATCAGGCTTCAAACATGACCTCTGGTTTCCTCCCACATCCCAAAGACATGTGGGTTTGTAGGTAAATTGGGCACTGATAATTCCCCCTAGTGTGTAGATCAGTGGTATATTCCAGGGGGAGTTGATGAGAATGTGGGAAGAATAAAATAGGTTTAATGTAAGTGAGTGTTTGATGGTCAGTGCAGAGGTCCTGTTTCTGTGCTGCATAACTCTTATGAATTCAATGGCTACCCACTGCTCATCTGAGTTGGTGACAGCCAGTCTGCTGGCACTGTCAGATCTCTTGGACTGGGTGTCAGTCAGGCATTGAAAAGCAATGCTGGAATACTTATCTATGCAGTGCATCCATTTTTGAGACTCCTAATGGGGGGAGGGGGTGCAGTTTCCTGTCCATTGATAGCATTGAGGGAACCGGCTATTGTGAACCAGGAGCATAATAAGAACGGCAGCTTCATCAGGTCACATTCAGGGAAGCATGGCCATAAAGCATCCTTGAACATTTTGCTTGTTATGGTCTCTACATAAATTTAGGTTATTGATAAACCATAGAACAGTACAGCACAATACAGGCCCTTTGGCCCACCATGTTGTGCCAACATTTAAACCACGCCTAAGACTATCTAACCCCTTCCTCCCATATATCCCCCTAAATTCCTCCATATGCTTATCTAACAATCTCTTGAATTTGACCAACTTACCTGCCTCCACCACCACCCCAAGCAGCACATTCCGTGCCCCAACCACTCTCTGGGTAAAAACCTCCCTCTGATAGCTCCCTTGAACTTCCCACCCATTACTTTAAAGCCATGTCCTCTTGTATTGAGCATTGGTGCCCTGGGAAAGAGGCACTGGCTGTCTACTCTATCTATTCCTCTTAATATTTTGTACACCTTTATCATGTCTCCCCTCATCCTCCTTCTCTCCAAAGAGTAAAGCCCCAGCTCCCTTAGTCTCTCCTCATAATCCATACTCTCCAAACCAGGCAGCATCCCGGTAACTCTCCTCTGCACCCTTTCCAACACATCCACATCCTTCCTATAATGAGGCTACCAGAAATGGACACAGTACTCCAAGTGTGGTCTAACCAGAGTTTTGTAAAGCTGCATCATTACCTCGCGGCTCTTAAACTCGATCCCACGATCTATGAAAGCTAACATTCCATAAGCTTTCTTAACTACCCTATCCACCTGTGAGGCAACTTTCAGTGATCTGTGGATATGAACCCCCAGATCCCTCTGCTCCTCCACACTACCCAGAATCCTGCCATTAACTTTCTGCTCCGTCTTGGAGTTTGTTCTTCCAAAGTGTACCACCTCACACTTCTCCAGATTGAACTCCATCTGCCACTTCTCAGCCCAGCTCTGCATCCTATCAATATCCCTCTGCAAGCTTCGACAGTCCTCCAAACTATTCACACCACCGACCTTGGTGTCATCTGCAAACTTGCTAACCCACCCTTCTACCCCCTCATCCAAGTCATTAATAAATATCACGAAAAGTAGAGGTCCCAGAACCGATCCTTGTGGGACACCGCCAGTCACAGCCCTCCAATCTGAATGCACTCCCTCCATCACAACCCTCTGCTTTCTACGGCCAAGCCTCCCTGGATCCCATGCCCTCTGACCTTCTGAAGAAGCCTACCATGTGGAACCTTGTCAAATGCCTTACTAAAATCCATGTAGACCACATCTACTGCACTACCCTCATCTATTTGCCTGTTCACCTCCTCAAAGAATCCTATCAGGCTTGTGCCCTTCAAAAAGCCATGCTGGCTGTCCCTAAACAATCCATGATTCTCTAAATGCTCACAGATCCTATCTCTAAGAATCCTTTCCAACAGCTTGCCCCCACAGATGTAAGGCTCACTGGTCTTTTTTGAATAAAGGGACAACATTTGCCACCCTCCAGTCCTCCAGTACCATCCCTGTGGACAACGAGGACTCGATCCTAGCCAACGGTTCAGCAATCTCCTCCCTCACCTCGCGGAGCAGCCTGGGGAATATTCCGTCAGGCCCCGGGTACTTATCTGTCCTAATATTTTCTAACAGCTCCAACACAACCTCTCTCTTGATATCTACATGCTCTAGTACATTAACCTTACAAACACTGTCCTCAGCGCCATCAAGGCCCCTCTCCTTGGTGAATACTGAAGAGAAGTATTCATTGAGAACCTCACCCACTTCCACAGCTTCCAGGCACATCTTCCCACCTTTGTCTCTAATCGGTCCTACCTTTACTCTCGCCACTCTTCTGCTCTTCACATATGTGAGAAAAGCCTTGGGATTTTCCTTAACCCTACTCGCCAAGGCCTTTTCATGTCCCCTTCATGCTCTCCTCAGCCCCTTCTTTTTCCTTCCTTGCTACCCTATATTCCTCATGAACCCTGATCTTTGCTGCCTACACCGTATGTATGCTTCCTTCATCCTCCTAACTAGTTGTTCCACCTCTCTTGTCACCCATGGTTCCTTCACCCTGCCATTCTTGATCTGCCTCACCGGGACAAATTTATCCCTAACATCCTCCAAGAGATCCCTGAACAATGACCACATCCCCATAGTACATTTCCCTTCAAAAATATCATCCCAATTTACTCTTGCAAGTTCTAGCCTTATAGCGTCATAATTTGCCCTTCCCCAATTCAATATCTTCCTGTCCTCTTTGCTCCTATCCTTGTCCATGACAATGCTAAAGCTTAGGGAGTGGTGGTCACTGTCCCCCAAATGCCCACCCACTGAGAGATCTGTCACCTGACCTGGTTCATTACCTAATATTAGATCTAATATGGCATTATCTCTAGTCGGCCTGTCAACGTACTGTGACAAGAATCCGTCCTGGATTCTACAACTCTGTGTGTGTCTTCTACTATCCTCTATACTATGTTTCAAAAAATATATTTAAATATAATAAAAGAGCAGTGGGTTGGCAGGTATGTTGTTTTATGCCAGGCAATAAATAGCATTTAAGTGCCATTGCTTTACAAACTTGGTGCACAACATCCAGCCCACGTTGCTTCCCTTCAACTTTGTTGGCTCCATAAGGTCGAGGTGCATGTGTTGATTATGGATCAGACCACATAAGTACAGGGGCTTTCTCCTGACCAATCTGAACGAAGCTGTATGCTTTAAAAAGAAGTGGGAGTCAACAAGGTCATTGGTGAATGTGAGAAACAGTGCCAGACACAGTGAGAAAAACAGTGCACAAGAGACAGTAAAAGTGAGGGAGCACCGGAGACATGGAGGACCGAGGAAGTACCGAGGACACACAGCGGAGCAAGGGAATACCAAAGCAGCAGCAGAGACGAGTGGTGAAGTATTAAAGTTTACCAAAGACAACAAGGAGTACTAGGGAAGGATCATGACAGTGGAAAGTGACAGAGCAAGTGACACAATTGGGTTGGAAAGGACCAAGAAGAGAAAGTGAGTGGGTGTGACAACAAGGGGATAAAAGGAATGTAGGGAAGAGATATGGCAGAGATAAAACAACAACAAAAAGAATTCAAGCAAGCCCCAAAAAAAAATCCAGGTGGTTTGGATGGAATAATACTGCATTATTGAATACAAACAATCTGATTTCAAGTAATAAGATATTTATTTATTAGTCACATGTGCATCAAAACACAAAGTGAAATGCATCTTTTTGCGATACTGAGAATGTGCTGGGGGCAGCCCGCAAGTGTCACCACTATTCTGGCGCCAACATAGCATGTCCACAACTCCTAACCTGTGCATCTTTGGAATGTGGGAGGAAACCGGAGCACCCGGAGGAAACGCACGCAGACAAATGGAGAGAACATACAAACTCCTTACAGACAGTGGTGGGAATTGAACCCAGGTCGCTGGCACTGTAGTAGCGTTATGCTAACCACTACACTACCGTGCCTCATAATTTCTGTATCAGAACTGGCTATTTCTGCTTGTCATCATTTTTGCTCAGTTTTCCTTATTCTATTCATATAATGTGGCCTGTTGAGCATGTCCCACAGCCTTACCATTATCAACATATTACATAAACAAAAAAGCATAATAGCCTTGTAACTACCCATATTAACTTACTTGGACTCACCTTATCAAAAGACAGAGTCATAGAGTAATACAGCAACCCACATGTCTGTGCCAACTGTTGCACACATCCATACTATCCTATCTATTGCATACAGCTTTCTATACTGTGGCGATTTAAGTGCTCACCTAGATACATCTTAAATATCACAGAAGTACCTGCCTCCACCACCTCCTCAGGCAGCACATTCCAGATTTCAACCATTCTCAGTGTGAAAAAAAAAGGTCCCCTCAGATCCCCTCTGAACCTCCTGTCTCTCACCTTAAATCTCTGCTCTCGTCTCAGACACCCCAGCATGGGCAAACATTTCTTACTATCTACCCTTTCTATGCCTCTCATAATTTTGTATACTGTCAGGTCCCCTCACATTCTCTCTACCCCAGGGAAAGCAAATTCGGCCTATGCAATCTCTTCTTATAATTGAAATGCTCCAGTCCAGGAAATCCCTTAAAAAATTCGATTAAATTAGTGACACAGGATTTCTCATAAATAACACCATGCTGACTATCCCAATATTCCCCTTGTTCTCCTCATCCCTCCCCCACTTTCTCTCCTACTGAAAAATAACTTGTTTTCCTCCTTCCTAGTTCTAATACAGTCCCAGAGCTGAAACATTAACTCTAGTTCTCTTTCCACAGATGCTTCCTGACCTGCTGAGTGTTTCCAACATTTTCTGATTTTGTTTCAGATTTTCAGCATTGGGAGTTTCAATATTTTCATTTCCAGAGGAAATCCAAACAGGACATTGGTGAATAGATTTTTGGTGCACTATTCCATCTTCCATCACTCTTCTGAAAATTGAGAGTAGAGTGATTGGGTGGTAATTCACCAGAGTGGATATGCCCTGCCTTTTATGAACAGGACATATCTAGGCAAGCAGCTCACTGTTGGGTTGATGCCAGCATTGTAACTGTACTGGAATAGCTTGGCTAGAAGTACAGCTAGTGCTAAAGATCTTCAGTATTACAGCTGGGATGTCGTATAGACTCATAGCTCTATTGCTCTCCTCCATCTCTTGACATCACAGAGTGAACTGAATTGGCTGAAGACTGAGTTGATCAATTATCCACTTTGAAAGATTTAAAACTTTTAGAACTTTATTTAAACAGCACAGTAACAGGCCCTTCCGGTCCAATGAGCCCGTGCCACCCAATCCGATCTTAAATAATTCCTCTTTCATTGTTTTTCTCATCCAATACTTCACACTTGTTCTCCTTAACCACAACAATATCAACCCACTCTTTTGTGAAGATACGGATAAAATGGAATCGCAGATGGAATTTTATCTAGGTAAGCGTGAAGTAATGCATTTTGAGACATCAAATATTAACAGAACATATACAGCAAGTGGCAGGGACCTCTGGAGCATTGAGGTACAGAGGGACCTTGGGGTGCAAGTTCATACTTCCCTGAAAACAGCGACACAGGTAGAGAGGGTAGTAAAGAAGGTGTTTGGCATGCTTCCTTTAAAAGGTCGAGGCACTGAGTGTAAGAGTTGGGATATCATGTTGCAGCTGTAGAAAACATTGGTCAGGCTGCACTTGGACTACAGGGTACAGTTTTGGTCACAACACTACAAGCAAGCATGTGGTAGCATTAGATAAAGTGCAGAAGAAATTCACCAGGATTTTGCCTGGAATAAAGGGCTTTACTTATAAGGAGAGTTTGGATAGGCTGGGTTTGTTCTCACTGAAACATAGGAGAGAGAGGGGCAACCTTTTAGAGGTTTATAAAATTATAAGGGACACATAAGATAGTTAAGTCTTTTTCCCAGGGCAGGGGAGTCTAGAGCTAGAGAGCACAGGTTTAAGGTGAGGGGGGTAAGTTTAAAGGAGATCTGAGGGGTAAGTTTTTCCATAGACGGTGGTGGTTAGATAGATCGAGCTGCCAGAGGGAGTGGTAGAGACAGATATAATTACCACGTTTAAAAGGCATTTGGAGATGTACTTGGATAGGAAAGGAATAGAGGGATACGGGGCTAATAGAGGCAAATGGAATTAGTGTAGACAGATATCACAGTTGGCATGGAATGGGGCTGTTTCTGTACTGTATGATCTATGATTGTATGAAGATTCTGTACTACATATTCCTTGAATTAGCCAAACAGCAGTAAGATGATCTATCTATCTCATTTTCTTAGTTGCCAGATAGCACTTTCTGAACAGTTGTGATTAGAGACCCTATTCTGTGGAAGCTTATGCTTTTATTTGAGCAGATTCCCTGACTTTTGTAGGGACAAAGAAAAACCTATTGCTCGTTGATTGATTTTCTGCCAACCCAGAATTAGTGACTGTGTTGAATTTGAATTTACTAACCTGTAATGCTCTGACAAGCTTCTCTGCATATACCACTAAAGAAATCAGCTCACTTCCCACGTATTTTTCCATTTTTCCTTACGACATAGAAGGAGGTCATTTTAGCCAAGTCTGTACCAGTTCACAGAGTAGTCCCATTACCCATTAGTTTTCCCAGTAATCTCTTCACATTCCATCAACTCCTCTCAGATTCCTCCACATTAGTGTCCAATTAACCTACCAGCCTGCATGTCTTTGGGATATGGAAGGAAACTGGAGTACTGTGGGAAATTCACAGAGATACTGTGCAAACTCCACACAGACAGCACAGGAGGTCAGGATCAAACCCAAATCTTTGGTACTGTGAGGCAGCAGCTCTAGGAGCTGTGCCACTGTGCCGTCAATTACAGCAATACATTCATAGGGTCATGCAGCACGGAAGAAGGCCCATCAGCCCACTGAGTCTGTGCCAACAATCATCCACCCATTTATACCAATCCTACATTAATCCCATTTTTTAGTCTCCCCACATTTTCATCAACTCCTCTCAGATTCTCCCATGCACCTACATACCAGGGGTCATATACAGTGGCCAATTAACCTACCAACCTGCTCATCTTTGAGATGTGGGAGGAAACCCATGTGGTCACAGGAAGAATGTGCAAACTCAAAACAGACAGCACTTGAGGTCAGGATTAATCCAGGCCTCGAGCTGCCAGTTCATAACCATGTCTCAGAGTCATAGAGTTATACAGAATGGAAACAGGCTCTTCAGCCCAACTCGTTCATGCTGACCAAGTGCCTACCTGAGCTAGTCTCATTTGGCCCATATCCCTTTAAACCTTTCCTATCCATGTACCCAGCTGAATGTCTTTGAAACTTTGGAATTGTACCCACCTCTACCACTTCCTCTGGCAGCTCATTCTATATAGTCACCACCACCTGTGTGAAAAATTTGCTTCTCAGGTTCCCTTTAAATCTTTCCTCTCTCACCTTAAACCTGTGCCCTCTAGTTTTAGACTCCCCTACTCTGCGAAAAAGACTATGACCATCCACCTTATCCATGCCCCTCATGATTATATATACCTTTATAAGGTCACCCCTCAGCCTCCTACACTCCAGGGAAAACAGTCCCAGCCTATCCTTATAACCCAAGCAGCCCAGTCCTGGCAACATCCATGTGAATCTTTACTGCACCCTCTCTAGCTTAATCACATCCTTCCTATAGCTAGGTGACCAGAACTGCTCACAATAACAACAGCCGTAACATGATATCCCAATCCTTGTACTCAATTACATTTGGAATATTTTGATGATTTATTAGAATACTAAACAAATGCAGATTCTACTTCCTTCTTCCCATAGCTAGCAACCCAATCTGCTCTTCACTTCAGCTTTCATTACTTGGGATTTTCCCTGTACTGCCAAATACAAACATCAATTGCCTGCTCCTCTAGATTCTGTTGTCATTTGCACTTAGCATACCGATGCCAAAACTACCTTTCCAAGTGCTTCCACTTCCAGAAACCTCCACTGGCTTTCCCATGCCGCATCCCAGCCTTACATGTTACAGTTTTCAAATCTCAAGAGTGACAAAACAGGATGCTTAATTCTCACATGTAATATTTTCTTTATCATTAGCTTTTTAAAAAGCAGGAGAAAGGTTAACTATATTTAATGCTTTTTGACATATTCAATAATTGCAAATCAATGGTGCACAACCTTTTGGGAGCAGAAATGGGGATAGTGCAGGTGGGCCAGATTCACTTTGGGGACCATTTACTCCCAGAATATCTTATTTTAACCATGCAAAAGCATAGGAATTTTACTCATGTGTATAATGGCACAAGTACCAGAGATTTATCAACAGTCTTTTCTATTGAAGTTGCTAGCAAATAATAAGTTAATAGTGGTTTACATAAAAAGTCAGCATTTTTAGGTGCATATTTTGCTTGAATTTTTTTGTATTCTTTGTTACTTAATAAAAATCTAGGTTTTGGATCTACCCAGCATCTCAATGTTGAATTTGAACTATTCACTGCTTTACAAATTGAATTACATTTAAAGTTTTAAAATAACACAAATTTACCAGCAGATGTTTTCTAAGGACTGGTATATCCAATTTCATAATGTTAAGATTTTTGACATTGCTAGAGCCATAATTGATTCAAGGTTATCATTTGAGATCCTGTTGTGATGGTTTGATCTTTTGACACTCAGAAAAGCAAGAGTATGCTCACAAGTGAATGCATTGCCAAAAATGACAAGAAAACATCATTGTTGTGTATCAAAGTTCCCAACCTTATACAAATCAAGGCATTGTTAAAGAAATTTTATTTTGGCTGACCCAGCATTTGTTTGCTAGCAACAGGAAAGATGTGATTAAGCTAGAGAGGGTACAGAAAAGATTCACAAGGATGTTGCCAGGACTGGACTGCTTGAGTTACTTGGAGAGACTGGATAGGCTGGGACTGTTTTCCCTGGAGCGAGGAAGGCTGAAGGTACACAAAATCATGAGGGGCATAGATAAGGTAGTCGACGATTCTAATTACTTTTTAACTCTGTTATATAAATGTACAAAGCAGCCAATTTACACAAAGCAAGATGCAATGAAAAGAATGACACATTTTCTGGTTGATAAAGGAATCATGGCCAAGACGCAGGGAAAATTTCTCATTCTCCTTTAAACTACGATGAGGTATTTTGCAAATACCTGAACAATTTGAAGGTTCAATCAGAAAATGCTACCTTGATCATTCCAGAACTCCTTCTTGGGGCTGCACTCAACTACCAGCCTAGATTATCATAGAAATTTAATTTGTCTAATTCTATCCATGCTGGTCGACAAAGAGCTCCCAGACTAAACACATTTTCCAACTTTTGGTCCAGACCCTTGTAGGTAATGGCTCTTAATAGATGTTCAAGTTTTTAAAAATGGAGTAAGGGTTCTGCCTCCTTGAACTTTTAGGCAGTTAGTACCAAAAATCTTCATCACCTTAAGTGTAAAAAAATCAATTCCCCTTTTGTGTTCCTGACATATCCTTTTGAAAACATAGGTATTAAAGCACTAAAATTAAAGATATATATTTTTATACCATGTAATTATCCAAAACAGTTCTATAATATAGAAGTTATCTGGTGCTGAATATAAGTGCCCTCAACAGACAATTGCTTTCCCACTTCACAATCTGTAAATATTTGCCTTTTAATCTCACATTTCACAGCCAACTAAAACACTAGAAAGTGGCCCTGAGTGACAGTTTTATTCAGTTTTCTTTGGCTTGATCAGTTTGCATTTGTTTTTGATTTGTTTTTCCCCCTGCCCCCAATTAACAGGCTCAGTGGCATAACATATGCTTAGTCATTTGAATAAAACTTGCACATGCAAAATTTGAGGAGCCATCCTGAAAGAATGAGTCAATACATCACCACAAGTCTGATGACTACACAAGGTAGATTGGACAATCTATCTTGGGAATGTTTATTATATGCTTTCTTAAAGGACTGAACTGCTTAACCATTGGCATAGCTTGGTAGAGTATGGTAGTCAACAAACCAAATAACTTTTAAAATTCTAATTTTAATATTAGATTAGCATTCTAATCAGTGTTTATAAATAATTTGCCTATTCTGAACTTAACTTCTCATTCTTTTATGGAGAACCTTCAGTTTACCCCTATTGTTTTAGGCAGTTATTTCAAAATCCCCACTCTGATCTTGGTGAAAAAGAATCTCAATTTTCCTTTTGTGTTCCTGAAATATCCTCTACAACTGATGTAGTTATTTACAGCTTGAGTTTTAAAAACAGGTGGGAGGGAAACAGAAAAATAAGTCCTTCTATAGTAGGATGTAGCAGCTTGTTTCACTGCTACATCGTAATACTCTCCTGTTCAGATCACACCAACTCCATGGGACATAATTCCATATGAGCTAGTGATTATTTTGCACCATTACCAAGTTACCATTCTGCACTATTAAAAGGATTGGCAGGGTGGTCACCTGGGAGCATCATAAATATTATATGTATTGTCAGCATCAGTACAGTTTTGTTGGCTAACTTATGTTTATAAAGCAACACAGAAGATTGTGGAGGAGCTCAATGCCTCTATGGAGGGAAATGGACAGTCAACGATTTGGGTTGAAACCCTTCATCTGTGAGTCCAGATTACAGCTTGGTGCAATTTAGCATAATTTTGGATGACATTCTTATGGTGAGAATGCATAAAAATAACTGTCAAGATAACAAAGGCAGATCTGGAGATGAGAATGGGAGATTTGTTACATAATTGGTTATTTAATCCATTTTTGGTGATGTTGATTAGAATGATGACCTGTCCAACCAACAAAAATCAGGTTCCAGTACCATATTGCATGACTGTGGGACAGCAATTATCCAACAGCCTTCCAAATCTTGACAGACCCTTCCGTGGAACGCCTGCATACATTATCAATTGAAATTTGATTTAGATGGACAAAATCTTCTTGGACAGTGTCAGACAAGGATTGATGCAAGTTTGAAAGAACCTTCAGCAAGAGAAAATAAATGCAATGTCACATTCTAACTAGAAGGAGCTTAAGACTTTTAGGTAACACAATGCAATTTTCCCGAGGGTGTTGAGCACAGTCTTACCAGAAAAAATTATATAGACCTGCAACTCACAACTAGGTGTAATTAGAACTGCATCATAATATAGTTTGGAAGAAGCCTAAACTGCTCCAGTTTGGGGGTGTTAAAATAGTGCAGCATGAAAGGTTATGATCTTCTAATGTGGGTTTCAGTAGTCAGACTGTGATGTTTCCCTAGTTCAGTACACATAACTGAAATTCTCAACAGCAATGGTATGAAGTTGCTGGCAAGATCAGGATCAGTGCTTTAAAAAAAAACATATGTACCATTAGGGAATTACTATTTCGGTCCCTGTAAACCATGGGTGGATAAAGTCTACAATGATGAACCTTTCTATTCATCCTTCCATGTAGTTTCCATGGCTGCATGTAGTAAATCTGAAACCTACATTCCAAAGGAACAATAGTGCCTAATGGAAGTAAGTGTCAGATCCAGATATGTGGCTGAAGGTGCTAGGAAGGCTCAATCTTAAATGTGAGCAGTGTGTAGAATAAGCAATGAGGCTACAGGATACAGCACAACCTGGAAAAAAAGCAATTTGAATGTAATTGACCCATTTGAAAAACACAATTTCATAAGAAACAGTATTAGAAAATGCTGGTTGTTCCGTGAGTACACAAAGACTGTCATTTCTCAGACCAGTGAGTTTGAAAGTCATGCTGAAAGCAAACAAAATGGGCCTACACAACTGCCGACATAATTATAGCAAATTGCATGCTGGAGTCACATTTCAAATTCAAACAAAAATTCTGATGGAAAAATCAGAGGACAAATTTCTGACAGAATGCTAAGATGACCAAAAATGATTGCAATTTTGCAGCACTCCAGGTTAAATTTATTTTCAACTGCATAGCAGTATTTTTCTCGTTGTGAGAACAAATTTCTAAGCCCTTGTTTTGTTGAACACAACTGAACTTGGTATTCATTCTCAGTTATACTGCACATCGATATTTCAACTTCTTAAATATTCTGTTTCTGCTAAAGTTAGCAGTGATCCATTTTTACTTCTGCCTCTTTATAAGTTTATCTGAAATTTTTAAAAAACTGGCAGTTTTATTAGACAAGTTCCAGCTAAGTATTCTATTTAGAGAGATTATTTCCTGCTGTCAAACTCATTTAAATACAGCAATTAGAGAAATTAATCATTTCCTGCAGGAGTACACACACACATTTCATGACACTGTAATTAATGCCTGCACTTCACACGTAGAATGCAGAAATATGATTGTATGGTATGGTAGTTTTCAATTGTATCTTTATGATCGAATGATTGAATGAGAAGTAAAAATCAAATTATATCTACATTCAATTTATATACTTAGTCTAAAAAACTTTGTTTCAGATTTCCAGTAACTACTGTTCCTGCATCTCACAGTTAAGAGCATGCACATTTTCTCTCTCACTACCCTCATTCATCTTTTCACTAGATAGCTTTGAATACATTGTGTCACCTGGACAGCCTTGGTCCCCAGGGTAGCTAGGGAGATAGGAGGTCTCCTTACGGCTGTGTGGTAATCTATGTGTGGAGCCACAAGAGATGGGCAAGGTCTTAAATGAACACTCATCTGTATTTATTGTGGCAAAGGACAAGGAAGCTAGAGAACAACGATGTCCTGAAACACATCAACATCAGGAAAGAGAAAGTGTTGGCGGTCTTGAAGCGCATTAAGGTGGATAAATCTGGATGTACATACATAGCAGAGGTTACCCAGAACCCTCTGCATCTCACAGCTCTGCAAACTCTCACAATTTAGTGGACAATTTCACATTTCCCTACTTTATACTTCATTTGCCAGACCTTTGCCTACTCACTTAACCTACATTGCTTAGTAGCCGCCTTATGTCTGCTTCACAAGCAACTTTCTGACGGAAACAACATCATTAACATTCCAAGCTCAACTGCAACATGACATAAACATTCATAATTTCCAGCAATTATATCCTGTCACTTCAAGGGGACATAACCATAATTTAATAGTCAAATACATTATGTGGTGGACTGCATGTTCCACAGGATATCCTTCCTCTAGATATGAAATGCCAAGTAAGAATTGGTAAAAGTTGAAACAAAATAGGCTTACATCAACCACATATCTGTGAGATTAAATACTTTCTTTTAAACATAGAAATTAATTGACTTGGACAATTACATTCACAAGCAACTATAACTCTAATTGATCTCAGCCATTTAAAAATAATTGCAGTTACCTATATTTCCCAACTCGGTGCATTAGTTAGAAAGCTAAACATAAACTGTGGTCCAAACCTGAGATGAACAATGAGCAAACCACTAGAGATCTGCATGATAATTAAAGGCTATGCCATACAATGGCTTGCTATAATTTTTCTTTAAAACAGTATAAAACCTTCTCAGCTACATGCTCATTCATAACAATGAACTGTAAAAACAGAAATCGATGTTGATAAATGTTTCAATTCTAGCAAAATGAATCTATAGTAATAAAGTTGCCATTACAATATTTTACAGTTTTAATTTAGGTCAACATAGCGACCAACTGTAAATTGTTAAATAATACTTCAATGTCTATTTTAAAACTCCATGAATAAAATGAAAACAAAATGGCAAATGACCAAGAGATTGCAAGATTTTTAGATCAAGTTAATTGTCACTATATTTGAAACCTGCTAATAGATAAAAAGAATCAATGCTGGGGTACAAAGTTTCCACACCTTTGTTAAAATAAAGTGTTACTGAAATATACCTTATGAGGATTTTCCAGAGAAATACTGAATTTTACATGAATGTTTTTTTGTGAAACTGTATTGTCCCATAGAACTGCTACAATAATATATACATAAGTCTCCAGAAATCACTGACACGAGCAAAGCACATTAATTACAATGTGTAGTGACACTGAAGTATTCAGTTTAGGTTATATGCCATGAAGTAAAATCGCCAGGTATAAAATGAAATGTTCTTGAAAACACTGGAACTATATTGAATCCATTTTCAAAAATTAAGTCTTCAGTCTTCCTTTGTGAGTCTGTTTGCTGTTCTTCAACAGTTTTCATCATACATTTTGTTCTGAAAGGTAATTCAAGTGTGTGTGCATGTATGTTTGTACGTCCATGTTACCTTCGACTGCATTTGTGTAAACATGGAACATTCCCAAAAAGTTAAAGAAGTGCTCCTCCCTATTTCAAACAACAGTAATTTTTTGTTTCCATTGAAAATTGATGAATGTATGGAAAGTTTAATTTGGCTGCACATCTAAAGAGTTCTTCATTATTACCAGCTCATTCCTAAATAGGGCGGCATGGTAGTGTAACGGTTAGCATAACACTTTTACAGCGTCAGCGACCCGGGTTCAATTCCCGCCGCTGTCTGCTAGGAGTTTCCACATTCTCCCCGTGTCTGCGTGGGTTTCCTCCAGGTGCTACGGTTTCCTCCCACATTCTAAAGATGTACGGGTGAGGAAGTTGTGGACATGCTATGTTGGCGCCGGAAGCGTGGCGACACTTGCGGGCTGCCCCCAGCACATTCTCAGTAACGCAAACAGACGCATTTCACTGAGAGTTTCGATGCACATGTGACTTAAATAAATATCTTAAAAGTCTTTGTAGCTGGTTTGCTATTCAGCACGTATTATCTATCAGCAAGTATATCCATACAAAGGGAATGCAAATTGCTTGGATTCACATGATAATTAATAGATTAAAAACTATTTAAAATTTCTCTAAAGATCCTATTTACAAAAAGAAATAAATTAGCACAGCAAACTATTTGAGCTTTTCATTGAATAAAATATTTTTAGCTGGTAGCATGGGAGTTTGAAGCACAAATTACCTCCCCCATAGGCTAATCTAAACTAAATTCTGACACCCTGCAATTATGTTTAGAAGATCTAGAATACAAATTGTATTCCCACTGCCCTTTTTAAAAAATGTTTTATTGAAATTATCAGACGTTCAATTTCTGCTCTGCTGAGTTAACCATCTTATCTATGTTGTTAATAGGAGATCAGACAGAAATTAATTCTCTCATGCATCGTAATTTAGGAACATTACACCAGCGTATTGTAGGGATGGTGACACGATCTCATAAGAACTCCTACAAATCTTGTTTTGAACTAAGCTAACCATATAGCTTTGCACTTAGAAGCTAGTTCAATATCTAGTAAGTTCTAATGGGAAGTATTGGAACTTAACTGTTACCATTTGACCCAAAGCATCCATGCAGCTCCTGCTTTAAGAAGACCACTATCATCTCAGTACCAAAGAAAAATAAGGTAACATGCCTTGATAACTACCGCCTGGTGGCTCTGTCATACACCACCATGAAGTGCTTTAATAGGCTGGTCACACATCATCTCCAGCCTCCCAGACAACCTCGACCCACTGCAATTCGCCTACTGCTGAAACATGTCCAGGACGGATGCCATCTCCCTGGCCCTACACTCATCTCTGGAGCATCTGGACAGTAAAGATACCTATGTCAGATTACTATTTATTGACTACAGCTCCGCCTTCAATGCTATAATTCCAAGCAAACTCATCTCCAAACTCTCAGACCTGGGACTCAACACTTCCCCTTGCAACTGGATCCTTGACTTCCTGACCAACAGATTGGAATCAGTAAGGCTGCAACACCTCTGCCTCGATTATCTCAACTCTAGTGCCCCACAGGGCTGCGTCATCAACCTGCAATTTTATTCCTTATACATTCACGACTACGTGGCCAGATTCTGCTCTAACTCTATGTACAAGTTTGCAGATGACATCAATGTAGTGGGCTGAGTCTCAAATAACGATGAGTCAGAGTACAGGAAGGAGATAGAGAGCCCAGTGGCATGGTGTCATGACCCCTGACACAAAACAAAAGAGCTGGTCATTGACTTCAGGAAAGGGGTAAGTGCGCATACTCCTGTTTACATAAACAGTACTGAGGTCGAGAGGGTTGAGAGCTTCAAGTTCCTAGGAGTGACCATTACCAATAGCCTGTCCTGGTCCAACCATATAGACACTACAGACAAGAAAGTCCATCAGTGCCTCTACTTCGTCAGGAGGCTAAAGAAATTTGGCATGTCCCTGCATGTCCCAATTTTTATAGATGCACCACAGAAAGCATCCTATCCGGATGCATCATGGCTTGGTATGGCAACTGCTCTGCCTGAGACAAGAAACTGCAAAGAGTTGTGAACGCAGCTCAGCACATCACGGAAACCAGCCTCCTCTCCACTGACCCCGTCTACACTTCCGGGTGCCTCGGTAAAGTAGTCTACATAATCATAGACCCCACCACCCTGGACATTCTCTTTTTGCTCCCCTCCCATCAGGCAGAAGATACAAATGCCTGAAAGCACGTACTGCCAGGCTTAAGGACAGCTTCTATCCTGCTGTTATAAGACTATTGAACAGTTCCCTAGTGTGATAAGATGGACTCTTGACCTCACAATCTACCTCAATATGACCTTGCACTTTACTGTCTACCTGCACTGCACTTTCTCTGTAGCTGTAGCACTTTATTCTGCATTCTGTCATTGTTTTCCCTTGCACTATGTCAATGCACTGATATGATGAAATGATCTGTATGGATGGCACACAAAACAATGTTTTTCACTGTACCTTGGTACATGTGATGATAATAAACCAATTTACAGTAGCTGGTTAACCGTGAGGAAATTGCAATACCCAGTGGAAATTTAGTCAGTTAAAGAACACGCAAACTCCACCAACAGAGCACACATGTCAGGATCAAATCTGGGTTCCTGGAGCTGTGAAGAACTCGTGTTAAATTTTGTGTCACTGTGCCTTCCAGTAATACAGGAATGCAAGCAATAAAAAATGAGAGAAGGCCAGTTTTCAAGTAGAAACTCTTATTTGCTATCCTCACATCTGTCACACAGGTATACTTCAAGTGTTTCTAATATTTTTCTCCACTGTTCCAAAGATTAGACATTCAAATTTACTTTCACTAAATTAAACTTAGGCCTCTAACTCCTACCAGTCCTCCACAGGTTATGACAGTGTTCCACTTCTGTGAACTGTTCGTAATCAAAGTTCACAAGTCGGAAATGTGGCTGTGAGCTGAGTTCCCACACAGCAGAAAATCCCTGCAGCCCAGCAGCAGCGATTTAATCTATCCTGCCAGTCTCCCAAATGCTTGTTCATATGTACGGGCTGCATAGAAGTCAGGTCTTTGTAAACAGGGGAGGACCTGTACTACCTTAATCTCTGTAATAACCTGGCTTTATAACCTATACCATTTTACATACCATAACAATCATATCCATTGCTGTTTCCTTTCAGTCTATGAAGCTACTGCTTTTCTTATCTGTCTTTATAACATTACATTTATTCAGGATCTGTCGTGATCTCCTGTGCACCCTCCATCTAATAGACATTTTGCAGTATGGTGATTATGTTTGAAGATGATTCTCTACATATCAATTGACTAGTGAATCAAGAATAAGGCTTCATTCAATTTATGATTTAAATCTTAATTTTTTAAAAAATTTTATTTACAGCATGGTAACAGGCCCTCCTGGCCCAACGAGTCCATGCTGCCCATTTTAAACCCATATTAACCTACCTGTACGTCTTTGGAATGTGGGAGGAAACCGGAGCACCCGGAGGAAACCCACGCAGACACAGGAGATACTTGTTCATCTTGGATGATCAACAACTTATTCATAGTAATTGTCCAGATATACACTCAAACAAATGGCGACAGGGTGAGAGAAGATGGAGCATATGGAATCATGGCCAATGAAGTTCAGTAACCTTAGTTAGAGGCCTGATGATTGGAAGAAAGAGTAGTATATGTGTACAAGTAGTACACGTGCTCAGTATAAAAATGACAAGGCATTAATGCAAACTTGAATTTTAAATGGCAGCACCACCTTTATCCTGCCTGCATTCAAGTTGATAAAACCACAATGGAAGTTTTTTTTTCCCTGACTTAAAATTAAAATGCTAACCTCTTCAATCTCCTTGGCTTTTTCAGCAATCGTTCTAGAGCGATGATCTGTTTGACTCAGGTCTATAATGTCAATAGCACCCGGTGCATTCATCTCTGGATCATCCAATTTATCTGGTAATAACATCTGAATAGTATCCTAAAATAAAAAGTAGAAAAATGTTTCTAGTACCTTTACATTTTATCTGTGAATGACAGACTGTATGAAGAGCATGTATTAGCTGGAAATGAAAACCCCTTCAGTTTACTCAATAAATTAAAACATTGAAGGCAACTCAAATGGATTAATTAGTGAGTTTATAGAACCCAACCTACTTGGTATACTTGTTGAGTATTGGAAGGTACATAAATGGAAATACGCAGTAGCATCCCATCAGCTGTGAGTGACCATTGGAGACTGGTGAGACTACTTCAGCTCTGAGCTATATGCATGACTGTATTGATGCCATAACATTGTGCTGTGCTGCAGTACCTCTGGATAAATGCCTACGGGAGTAAAATGATATTGCTGTCCAACAGCATTTTCTTTATTGTACACCTTGTAAATAAGGATCAGTCATAATAGAAAAGACATAAAATCCAAACGGCATTTAAGTAATACACACAAGTAAAAAATAACAGTGATTATATGTACATTGTATGATATTTTAATTGACAAGAGTGCTGACAGTAGGGGTTAAGAAAATCAAAAACAACAGAAGTTCAAATATCTAGTTAGAAAGGACATCTAGGAATCATGACATAACTTTGCATTGGCTTTTTATTAAATGACAATGCAGAAATAGGCAGTTAAAAATACCATTGAGATTTATTTGTACATGCTTCAAATTAGATTAATTTACAGACAGATTCAACTAGCGTAGAGAGTTTTCTAAGGGATGAGTATAAAGTAATTGCTGGTGTTAGAAATAATTTGCAGTTTGTGCAGATTTGGAGCAAATAAAATGAGCTGAAACTAGAAAATAAAATCACAGAATGGCATGACTGTACAGATCCCAAACATTGGCATTCGCATGGCAACTTTAATTCAGCAAAGCGTCCCTTACAGTGACTAATTCCAATCTAAAATGAGAGCAATTAAACACAAAAAGTGCAGCAGCACCTTTAGTTACCAGGCAGCAACTGTGGAGAAATATTGTTGAGTACCACTAGCATTATTTCAGATTTCTAACACCTGCAGTTTTTTTGCTTTTGCTTTTCCACGGTGAGGGTTGAGAACTGATAAAGAGTTACGTTGATCACATTTTTAAAGAGGGAAGGATCAGTCTAGAGCCTCTATCAACTTATGGTGAAGCAAAGGGAAAAAGAAGAAAATCAAAAAACTCAGAGAATCAAAGAATAGGAGGAAATGCAAGGATATAGCAGCTTGAATGGAGCACATCTCATCAAGGAGGTGGTAAAAAGGGAAGTAGGATGTCCTCCTGTAGTAGTCAAAACACATTATTTTAGAGCAGAGGGGTTTTGGCTAGAACTGCATATAACAGTATCTCAGCCACATTTTGAGTTCTGCATGTAGTTCCTAAAGGAAAGATGTGTCTGCACTGCAGGTGCAGAAGGGATTTAAGAAGAAGACATCCCCAGGACCAAAATAAACGGTGGCTCGAAGGAAAATTTGTATAAGGGACGGAGGAAGATGAGGGGAGACTTAACTGAAGTGTTTAAAATCAAGGGGGGCCAAGACAGTGTAAACAGGAAGTAATTTTTTTCGTTCAAAGAGGGGGTAGAAACCAGGGGGACAATAATTTAAAGCAATTGTTTGGATTAGAGGGAAGATGAGGCAAAAGACCTAATTTGATGATGGTAGAGCCAGAAACCATCACAGTTAAACACTACTTAGAATATGTACGTTAAAAGTTGTGATCTGCAGGGATACAGACCTAATGCTGCAAAATGAGATTAGGCTAGCTAGCAGTCTCTCAACTGACATGTTCACAATGGACTAAATGGTCTCCTTCTGTGCCTTTTGTGTCATAAATCTGCTATGAGTAATTGCTAGGGATGCTGAAGGAGATGAGGTCAAAGATCATCTTAGTGATGATGAAGGCTTTGGAAGTGAGGCTGCATATGGGGTCAAGTGAATGGCTCTGGTTAAGAACTTATGAAATAAGAGCATCAATCCAATGGGCCTGCTCCAGCATTCATCAAGATTATGGCTGCAGACAGAGAATTAAAACACTTAATAATAACAAGACGCCAAGAAATTGAACGGACTAAGGATTAGACAGGAAATTTCATTGCAGGCTGCAATCACAGAGGAAGACGAATCATTCAGTACAGAGATTAAGAGATCTTGATGATAAAGATGTCCTAGGAAGTAAGTACCCAATGTGAGAGGCAGAAAAAACGCAAAATACAAAGCGCATAGAAGAAGAGAAGATGCTAAAAAATGGGAGAGATGTGGTGGGAAGTTAAGTTATGAAAATCACTTGGGCTTCAAATGTGTATATAAATTTAACTAAGTAAAACTGAACAAAAGCTTAGACTCTGTAGCAAAAACTGTTCATTGGTATACTTACACCCGTACAATGTTCAGTTATTTCTAGTTCTGGAATCTGCTGCTGTTCAGAACTCCAGTCATTCACAATTTCTTTATTCAAGTTATCAGATGTCTTGCTGCCTTTTTCAAAGTTTGCACTCTAATGAAATAAAGCAGCAAGTTACTTCTGAATGTCTAATTTCAGTTATATTTGGTGTTCTCTCTTCCCGCACTCTTCACCAAGAAATGCATAAATCACGGGCCAAAAGATTTTGTTCTACAGAAGCAAACAATGCTAGCTGCTTGCTTACTGTCAAATGAGTAAAGTAGACTTATAAATTATATCCTCCAAATTACAAACAATCCAGTCCTTTCTTTTGGAAGGAAGATTTTTTTAAAAATATAGAATTTAGGAAAGTAGCAAAACTATCAGTTACAACATTATTCAAAATTTAAGCAATCTCCTGCAGGGTTAAATATGAGTTCTCTGGCCTGGCAGCAATGTTCAGGTGGTGAGATAAGAGAAGGAGAATTATTGAATGAGGACAAGTAGGACCGATTCACTCCCCATTACAGATCAAAAAAAACTCCATCTACATTGTTACACTTCTATTATAAATTCCCATGTGCGGTTTTTAATCTTAGTTATGTAAACGCTGCTTCATGGTCATAGAGGCAAAATACTTTTCCATTATCTCTCATTAACACAAATTGCAGTATTGTATTTAGTAAGGAATTTGTTGAGTAACTTGGACGTTCATTCCTTTGTAATAGATTAAATTATTTGATAGATATTTCATAAATTACATTACTTATTCTTTCACAGCGCATTCTTTCATGGTGAATGTTGAATGATGTAAATGTAATTATAAAAGTGCACTTACCTTTGAAGAAGCTGGTGGTATTGAAATAGATGGAGATGCATCTCTTGAAGGGATCAAGGTACAAATAGACCTTTCCTTATCTGGGAATACAAGAGCAGCATTAAATAAATGTTGATTACAGATCAAGTCTTTAAGCATAAAATGGCTTAAGTTTATTGAATCCTCTTTATTAAAACTATTACCTATCCTGACAGAGGTAACTGCAGCAATATGTAAAGACTAGGTTGTATTGTTTGAACTCATGTGATAAAGGTTTCACTTCTGGAAGCACAAATATATATTATCATTGCTTTCAAATTGCAAACAAGAATAACATAAGAAATAAAAGTAGTCATGATAATTGGTCCTTAAGTAGAAAGAAATGTACCTCTTGCACCAGAAACATTTGGCCTACAATTTGTGGTCAAAACGACAGTAAAATTGCCATCATTTTGGAGAACACTGATAGCAAGTTCTCACATAAACAGTTAAGCATGCAAGTATGGAAGGGCCTTTTAATGATAGCCAATGCCTCAGGTGTACTGCTGCAGGCTCTGGAACTGAAATTTATGTAACATTAATGCCATAATTCCAGTTTAACAACCTTTCTGACACTGAAAAACAAATATGTGATGTGTTATTCCCACCATTCACAGGTTTACAGGATAATATTTTTTGAAATAGTTTATGGCACTCCAGATTCCACTTTAACCCATGTATACATCCTTTGCTTTCTGTAAACAATTAAGAGGGAAATTATCGTTGATACTTTTTAAATATGGTTTCCTGCCTGAGAATTCTGCAGCTCTGAACAACGGGTCAGCCTTCTTGATGACTCTGCTATTGTGCATGTATCAGATTCCCCTACCGCTGGTGTTAGCATGACAGGCAAGTCAGAATGAGCTTTAAAAAAACTCAACTCTCCAGTGCCTGCTCAATCTTTGTGTGTGTTTTATTTTGGTTATCATCAATGAATGCAGTTCTTTAGCTGCAGGCCATAAACTCGAGGCTATTCTTAAACTATATCTGGAAAAAAAGCAAATACAATAGATTTTGACAGTCAAATATAATGGAAACATTTAGAAAGAAACTAAATCATTAAAACTGTAATTACTTAATTTAAGCATCTGTTATCAGAAAGGTTCTTTTGGTATCTTAAAGATAAAGGTATCTGGACACAGTCTTTGTACTTTAAAAGGAGGATTTTATTCACAAAGACCGACGCGGGAACAGAATGTGAAGGAACAAATGCACACTCGCACTAGGGTGATCACGAAATGTGGGGGGAGTCACAACAGGGGCAAAGTGCACACACGCTCACTCACACACACACAACGAACTAGTACAAACGATCAGGGAACGAACAAATACGTTGTCTGGACCCCCTGAATCAGGGCAAACAACGACTCTACGCTACTGGGAATCTACTCAGGACACTCCTAGACCCCTGTGGAAGTGCACCCTCTCACCTGTGGTCTTGACCCCAGCAGCAATCGGAAAAAGAGGAAGAGAGCCCATGTGTACCATCTTTTACAGGGCTGTAGCGGGGTGGAGCCCGCTCAGGTGAAACAAGCCAATGATTCAGGGTCAAGAACAAAGGTGGATTACGAGCCAATCCTCAGGTGTGCTCTTTAATGGGTGGGGCGGAGCCGGACCCTTGATTGACAGTGGTGCAGCTTCCGCCCTGATAGGCAATGCTATCATCCGACCATGGGGGTCAGTAGTGTTGTCACTGGCATCTGACCCCTGGCCTTTCATACAACAGCATCATAAGCCAGAACTTAATTATTACAACTTAATTAAACTATTAGAAAGCAACAAATGCCTAAAGACCTCTTTGACTTGAAATTTCCTCGTCCAATTGTTTTCTGGTTCCAAGGTTACAGGAAGATTATAATTCTAGAATTTGAATGAGAGTTACAAGCAGTCTAATAATAAGTTACAAACACCCTGATTAGTCATGCAGCAGCCTCCTTTTCTTAAAGAAAATATTGACAACAAATGATGAACTTAATTAACCAACAGCAACTGAACCATGAACACCTGGAAGAGATGAGGTTCAGTGATCCAGTACATGCCCAGTCTGCTTATCCCAGCATTGTTGGAGGAAAGACTCTGATTTTTTTGTATCTTATACCCTGGAAATTGTTTCTCCTTACTCATTTTATCTAGATAATGGATGACTTTGAATTTTCATCAATCACCTTTGCACTACTAGCCATTTCTCCAGTGAGTCTATATTATTGAAATTTCTGATTCTCAAGAGATCATTCCACTAAATCCTTTAACTTTGTAAATTTGTTTATCATTGTCACATATACTGAGGTACAGTAAAAAAAAACTTGTATTGTATACCGTTCATACAGATCAATTAATTACAAAAGTGCATTGAGGTAGTATAAGGTAAAACAATAACAGAGTGCGGAATAAAGTATTACAGTTACAGAGAAAGTGCAGTGCAGGCAGACAATAAGGTGCAAGGTCATAACGAGGTAGATTGCGAGATCAAGAGTCCATCTTATCATACTAGGGAACCGTTCAGTAGTCTTATAACAGCGGGATAGAAGCTGTCCTTGAGGCTGGTGGTATGTGCTTTCAGGCATTTGTATCTTCTGCCCAATGGAAGGGGGGAAGAAGAGAAAATGTCAAAAGTGGGTGGGGTCTTTGATTATGCTGGCTGCTTCACTGAGGCAGCAAGAAGAGTTGACAGAGTCTATGGAGGGGAGGCTAGTTTCTGTGATGTGCTGAGCTACAGTTTCTTGCAGGCAGAGCAGTTGCCATACCAAGCCATGATGCATTCAGATAGGATGCTTTCTATGGTGCATCTATAAAAATTGGTAAGGGTCAAAGGGAACATGCCAAATTTCTTTAGCCTCCTGAGGAAGTAGAGGCACTGGTGAGCTTTCTTGGCTGTGGCGTCTACGTGGTTGGACCAGGACAGGCTATTGGCGACGTTCACTCCTGAGAACTTGAAGTTCTCAACCCTCTCAACCTCAGCACTGTTGATGTAAACAGGAGCATGTGCAACGCTCCTCCCTACCTGAAGTCATTGACCAGCTCTTTTGCTTTGCTGACATTGAGGGAAAGGTTGTTGTCATGACTCCATGTCATTAGGCTCTCTAATCTTCTTTCTGTACTCTGACATCGTTATTTGGAGTTTGGCCCATTACGGGTCTTATCATCTGCAAACTTGTAGATGGAGTTAGAGCAGAATCTGGCCACACTGTCGTGTGTATAGGGAGTAGAGTAAGTGGCTGAGGATGCAGCCTTGTGGGGCACCAGTGTTGAGAATAATTGTGGCAAAGGTGTTGCTGCCTATCCTTACTGGTTGCAGTCTGTTGGTCAGGAAGTCAAGGATCCAGTTGCAAAGGGAGGTGTTGAGGCCCAGGTCTGGGTTTTCTACACACCATTGGATCTTCACATCCTTCAAAACCTGTGATAAATTTCATGTGCCATAGTCTGTCCATTCAACCAATCTTTCTGTACCTTCTTGCAGTCTAGTACCATCATCCTCACCATTCTGCTCAGTACCAAGTTCTGCATGATCTGCAGATTTATGAGCATCATTACCCATGCAACAGAGTCCATCTCCAGTCAAGCTGGGTCACCTTGTCACTGGATCAAGATCTTGGTCTGTGAGGCCTGTGCAATACCTGGTGTAGAACAGCTATCCATGTCAGTAGAAACCATGCACAAGCAACTTCCACTGCAAAATATGAAGTTTGGATTTGGAACACCAGGATGCCCATGCAAAAAGCCATCAATAATAGACCTGAATGCTGTTCTGCTATCATAGCTTGGGAAAACAGATGCTTTAACAATGACATCACTGCACTGAATGAGACATGCCAGACAGCAGATGCCCAGTTTAATGAACAAGACAGTGGGTACATCTTTTTCTGGAGGGGAACACAGAAGAGGAATGCCATCTTCATGGAGTGAACTTTGTCATCAAGAAAAGGCTAATCAGAAGTGTGGTAACTTTCCCTGCTGATTCAGCAAGTGTCTTAAAGCCCTTCAGCTCACCCTAAATGGAACCATTATCAGTGCAAGAACCTCAACCCTGGAAGCTTCTGATGAGGCTAAGGAGGTCTTCTACTCTGACCTTGAAAAATTTCAGGTCTACATCCTAAACAGGGACAAAGTGATCCTCCTTGCTAGGGTTGGAAGGGACCGAACTCTCTGGAAAGGTATGATCGGCAAGGAAGGAGTAGGGAAGACCAACTCTAACAGGATCCGCTTCTTGACAAAATGCTTGATCCCGTTTCATCAGAATGACAAGCACAAGATGTCACGCCAACACACTCATTCAAGCACTGGCCCTAATGATTATCTGATCGTCTAAGCGAGAGACTGCAGAATGTTCGCATCACCCAGAGCACAACAGTTCTGGATTGACCGATGCCTATTTGGTTCCATTACCTCCTTCAGCCTGACCCCAAAACATCAGCATCAACAGAAGCATTGCTGCAAGATCCGTGTTGAAGATCTCAGAGACTATACGAAGGCAGCTCTCCTCAGAAAGTGCCTCATAGATAATCCATCAACTCCTAGCCTAAAGAAACTACAGCGTCCATCATTTGTGAACTGCCCTGGTTTGCCATAAGTAGCAGCTCTCAAGAGACTCTTGGTTGCTCCACAAAGAAGAATCAGGAGAGGTTTGATGAGAATGACACGGATATTGAGGAACTAATCAACAGTAAACATAAGGCGCTGAAAAACACGATGATGTTGGAGGATTCCAGCATCTGCAGTTCTTTATTTCTCAAACATAAGGCATTCCTGGATTGGAAGCTCCACCATTCGTCAAGGGAAAAGAACAGCTTCATAGGCACCTGACAGCAGAGCTCCAGCAGAAACCCCAGGGTCTAAAAACTCTGTAAACAGGAATGTTCATTCCCCAGTCCTGCCTCTCTTTGAGCCATGTTTCAATAATACCTAAAATATTACATGTCTATCAGGGCCTTCAGCTCATCTGCCTTTATTTGCAAAACTCCTTGTATCCATATATTTTCCACTAAGCAGAGCCAGGTAGCTTCCATATCCTTTCATTCATTTTCTTCCTCCATTTCTAATTCTGATTTCTTTTCAGATCTATGCCTGACTGCCTATCCCTGTGCCAAGGTAGTTTAAAACTTTTGCAACAGCACCAACAAATCTATCGGCGAGGACCTTGGTCTTTCTGTGACCTGTACAAATATCACCTTCCCCAGAAGGTCCCCAGGCTGGAGAGAAAGTATGGGAGGGAGGGCCCTCTCTCCCACACTTTCTCTCTAGCCTTGCATTCATGTGCTATTCTCCTTTTTCTTCTACACTCACTGGCAGGTGGCACCAGAAGTTGCTTAGAGATCACAAACATTGAGGTCCCGCTGGTTAGTCTCCTTCTGAACCCTTTAAAACCTGTCTGCAGGATGTTGCTCCTTTTTCTACCTATGTCATTGGTTCTGACATGGATCACAATCTCTGGCTGCTCCCCCTCCAGAATGCTCAGCACCTACTCAGTGACACCATTGATCCTTGCAGTATAGAGGCAACATACCACCCAGAATCATATTTGTGAACACAGAGACATGTCTATTCTTCTAATTTTAAAACACCTATAGCTGATGCTCTCTTGATCCTTCTCCATCCCTCCCTGTACAGCAGATCAATGCTATGATCTTGGCTTTGTCTGCATTATCTTGGGAAGTACTCCAGTATTCAACCAAATACTGGTTAAAGAGCAAGATGTCCTGATCTGCTTACCTGCTCTTTTTTTGTCTACCTGACTGTCATTCAGTCGTTCTCTATCCACAAATCAGTTTCTAGCGGACTAACTTTTTAAGTAGAAAAACAGATAAGCCCTTCTTTCCTTCACCCAATTGCTACATTGACAAAGTCCTAATTTTTGTACTCTATGAAAGGAGTATCCTATGCCACACATTTTCATGTACAGGTTAAACTCCACTACCTATACTAGCTAAAATTCAGGGAAGATCGGAATCATTCCCAGTTGACAGTAACTACAGGTACCATCAACTCTGGTTATCCAGCTTACTGAAGGGAAGCACCTCTAAGGATCATGCAAAAACACAGATAATGCAGATACAAAGATAATTCACGCTGAAGCACTACAGGAAGGAAGTGGTAGCCATAGAGAGAGTGCAGGAGACATTTACCAAGATGTTGCTTGAAATGGAGGGCTATAGTTATCAGGACAGATTGGATAGGCAGGGTTTATTCTCACTGGAATGTTGGAGGCTAACGGGTGACCTTATGGAGATTTATAAAATTATGAGGGACATAGATAGGATAGAGAGTCAGAGTCTTTTTCCAAGGCCAAGACAGTCTAGGTCACAGGTTCAAACTGAGGGGAAAGAAATTTAAAGGAGATCGAAAGGATAAGTTTTTCACACAGAGAGTGGAGGTTATCTGGAATGAGCAGCCGGAGGAGGTGGTAGAGGCAGATACAATTACATTTAAAAGGCATTTGGACAGGGACTTAGAAAGGAAAAGCATAGAGGGACATGAGCCTAATGCAGGATATGAGCCTAATGGAATTAGCACAGATAAGCATCATGTTTGGCATGGACGAGGTGGACACATCATGTTTGGCATGGATGAGGTGGGCAAAAGAGTCTGTTTCTGTGCTGTATAATTCTATGATATTCTCCAAACAGTTCCACAGCAATTAACAAATCTCTCAACTGACCCTACCACCACTTTGGTCATTTACACTCTCTTAGCCTAAACCTGATCACATCTGTCTCTCCAAGCTGAAACACATATGATTTCAAAATTTTCCTGATCTTATCAAAAAGTAATCAACCTGAAACTCATGAGTTTCTCATTCCATAGATGCGGCCTGACCTGCTGAATAAATTCAGAATTTTCTTTTTTTTATTTCACATTGATGGCATCTGCAGTTCTGTGCTTCTCCATAGGATGGAGCCAAAAATCACTGCAACAGTTTGGGCAGAGGCCTGAACAATCTCCCTTTCTGAAGCAACACAGGACACAAGAAGTTGAAATGGGAGGAAATGAATTTGAAGAAAGTGTAAGAGACTAACAAGGCTGCACAAGCATCAGTGCACAGCAAAGTTTACTGTTGTTAAAAAATAAAAGGACCTATAACTTTTTGCATATCACCATGCCTTGCCTATAATTGTGTCCCGAGTATCAACTTGTCCTTTAGCCTATTTGGTATTTTTAGTAAAAGGCGGCTATTGCTTTAAGGCTGCTATGTTGTTAAGCAATGTCATGTGACACCTCTCTTAGAACAATTATCTGCAGAGAACTGCAGCCCTCAGAATAAAAGGTCTTGCTGTGCAGAGCTCTTGCTTCGTGATTAAGTTCAGTTCCACATCCACAGGATTACAAGAAGAATGTAGACACCAGATGTTATTACTCATGATTAATGTCACAACATTGTAAAATTTAGATTAAACAAATACTATCATGTTAAAAGCGTATAGGCTTATTAAAGACCATTTCTGACATGACATGTTGTTTTAGTATTGTTACTATTATAGAACAGTGTTTAAAATTTTGTTAAATCAACTACAACACACTAACTCTATTAATGTGGCACATGATCAAGAAGCAAAGCAAAATAACGTAAGAAAATAGGAAACAAGAGCAGGAGTAGGCCATTCAGCCTCTCGTGTCTGTTCTGCCGTCCAGTAAGATCTTGACTGATCTTTTACGTCAGTGTTAAAATCTATCAGTCTCTGTTTTGAATAAACTCAGTGACTTTCACAGCTTCCTTAGGAAGTGGATTCCAAAGATTCATTAAACCGTGTGAAGACAAAATCTTACCACATCTGCCCTGAATACTTTGAGACTGTGAATCCTGGTTCTGGACATTCTAGCCAGAGGAAAGATCAACTCTGCATCTATCTAGTCAAGCCCTGAAAGAATTTTGCACATTTGAATGAGGTCACTTCTCAAACTTCTATCACGAGACAGGTCTAATCTGCTTCATCTCTCCTCAGATGACAAATTCACTATCCCAGGAGTCAATCTGGTGATCTTCAATGTACTCATAAACATTCCTGAAGGTAAGGAGACCAGAGCTACATGATATTCCAGATGCAGTCTTACCAGGGCATCACATCAAGAGCACTAGGAAGCTTTGGCACTCAGATTCTCTTGCAATAAAAGCCAACACATCGTTTGCCTTCCCAATTGTTTGTTCTACCCTGATGCATTTGCAAAGACACCCAGCTCCTTTCAATCTTTTACTATTTAAATAATACTCTGCCTTTATATCTTTTCTGCCAAAGTGGTTGGCCTCAGATTTTCACGTTATATTCCCACTTGCCATGTTGTCATTCACTTATCTCCCTGAAGTCACACTACAACCTCTTGACATTTAATTCTGCCACCCTGCTCTGTACCATTAGATAACTTGGATATAATACACTTAATCCCTTCATCCAAATTAACCTCACAGTCGAATTCAACCTTATTTATACTTTCTTTTTACTGTCCATTAGCCAACCATCAATCCAAGCCAGTAGATGGCCACAAAACCACATGAGCTAATTTTGTTTAATAATCTCATGTGGCATCTTATCAAAGACACTCCAGGTCTGAATACACCGTCTTAACTAGTTTACCCTTACCTATTCTGGAAGTTACAATTTGAAGATTCCAACAAATTTATCGAATATGACTTTTCTTTCAAAAATCCATGCTAATTCTGCTCAATCCACTTCCTTAGTAATTCATTCCAACAATATTCTTCTTCTTCAGTCACTGGGAATTGAGTTGAACTTGCTTCCATTCCAGTTTTGAGATGGATAATTAGGCTACTCTTCTGCACTAGTGCAGGGCCTGAATGTGTGTCTGATTCATGGTTCTCAATCCTATCCTGAATGCTCCTCCATTTTGAGAGGTCACAGAGATTTGCAGGAGTCAGTGGGGTTATTGCATCTCCATAGGAGCTCTCACAATCTGTTTTTGTTTTTCACAAGCCTACCTTTGTATTCTACTTTCCCTCACTTAATTAACACTTTTGCTGAACATCCCGATCCTCAGACTTGCTGCTTTTTTGGCAACATGAGTTATTTAAAAAAATAACTTTAATTGCAAAGATTGTATGTAATTAGGACAATGTTCAAAACAGTCTGTGAAAGTCAGGGCGCAAGCCGAAACTTCATTGTTATGTTTGAAAGAGACAGATAACCAGAAGCCAAAGTATACAGCTATGTAGAATGTGCCAATAAAGTGTGGTGCTTGAAACAATTACAGGCAGAGCACTTGTTAAGAGCCAGGGAGAAGAAAGGAGGAGTTGAAACATTAAAAAGAACCATTTCATTGAGACAAGAGGTACTTAAAACAGAATATGAAACAGTTTGTGTGATGACCCAGACACAGAGTTGCTCAGTCTCAAAGTAGTAAACAAGTTCAATTTGCAAAACAAAACATATATGGTAATGAAAATATAAAACGTATTGTTGAAAAATCAAGCAGATAGCTTTAATTATAAAGATCTAACATAAAGCATACATTATAAAGATCTCACAAACAACCCCAAGGACAAGCGTCATTTTCTCCAAAATCAGTCAAAAATCACAATATCCTATGAGCCACAATAAATGTAACCTCTATTTCAACAACTGACTAACAGGAGTTATTATTTTAAGATCTGTCATGCACAACTTCTTTCAGTGTGGGGCACATTTACATTCTGAACCACTCCCAAGGTGGTTCATGAGACACATACTCTATTTTAGGCCTATGTAACCAGTGCCACTCTGCTATCTCCAGGATTCTCCTTGCTATGTCCTTACCACTCCTATCACTGAACTTTAATTGTACTCCCTTTTTAGCAAGCATATTCCAGTATTCCAGGAGCAGTCCCATCAGCATAATTGCAGTAAGAAGTCTTTACTCGTGTAGTCAAATCCTCTTGGAATGAAGGCCAACATACAATTTGCCTTCTCCGTGGCTTACTGAACCTGCATTTTCAGTAACTTTCAGTGATTTGCGAACAATAGAATGCTGTCAACATTAACAGCATTAAAAATATACTTTGTTCTTTGAAGATAAAAGACTGCAGATGCTGGAAACTGGACTAAAAATCATAACGCTATAAGAACCCAGCGGGTCAAACAGCATCTGTAGTGGCATAAGAGGTAAGTTGACATTTCAGGTCGAGACCCTGCTTCAAACCGAGAAGGAGGAGGAAAGATTGCCAGTATCTAACAGTATGAGAGGCAGGGGTGGGTGGGGGTGGGGAATGGGGGAAGTGAAAAAAAGGGAAAACTAGATGGATGTGTGAATGTGTGTGGGAAAGTACACCAGGTGTGTGAGTTACTTGAAATTCAATGTTCATACCATTGGGTTGTCAGCCACCCAAGCAGAATATGAGGTATTGTCCTTCCAATTTGCATTTGGCCTCTCTGTAGCAATGGAGAAGGCAGAGGACAGACAGGTTGGTGTGGGAATGGGAAGAAAATGACGTGCAACTGGAAGCTCAAGATGGCTGTGTGGACAGAACACAGACGATCCACAAAACAGTCGCCTACTCTATGCTTGGTTTCAAGAGGAAGTAGAGGAGGCTACATTGCAAGCACCAAATGCAGCAGACCATGTTGAAGAAGGTGCGTGTAAATTTCTGCCTGACCTGAAAAGATTGTTTAAGTACTGGATTGTAGTGAGAGAGGAGGAGAAGGGGCAGGTTTTACACCTCCTACAGTTTCAGGGGTAAGTGCCAGGGGACAGTGAGGAATGAGTGGACCAGGGAGTCACGAAGAGAGTGGTCTCTGCAGAAAGGCAAGGGGGCTGGGGGGGGGGGGGGGCGGTGGATGAGGGAGAAAGGGCAAGATGTGACTGATGGTTGGATCTTTGTTTTCCTAGTTATTCCATCTTCACATTATTCCATGTGCCATGTCCTTGCCTATTCACTTTACCTCTCTGCACTTGTCCTCACAATCCACACTGGCATCCACCTTTATATCATCAGCCAATGTAGAATGTGTACCCATTATACAGTGACAGATATGTAACCAAAAGTACTGCACTCACTGTACTCCAGTGTTATACAGTTATAGGTGTATGCCACCAGCCAATCTCTGGTCCCAAGCTGGGCTTTAGAGTGGGACCTGGGTAAACAACAGTGCTTGTTGCGGATGTGGTGAAAGAGTCAAATTCTATTCAGGTTTTTCGGCCTCCACAGCTCTCCTCCTGGTCTCTATATGTTCCTTCTTTAAGATATCAAAGGTCACTACTTTACAGGATTGTGGGCTGTTCTAGGGATTCCCAGAAATTGCTGGTAAACATACAGCTATGCAAGTTACTATGCAACTAGCCAAATGAAGCAGACCTTGCAGGGCTACAGGGATGGCATGTGTGGTGTTATGCACAAAAAGACTGGTGACTAAAGGGAGTTCAATCATTTACAGCTGAGTGCCACACGTCTTGAAGGGCTAATTGCAGTTCCAGAACTGCAATTTTCACACCCTCGCCCTAGGATATTAATTACAATAAATGTATCTACCTAATTCAATTATTAAAGATATTCAGGATTTGGATATCAATAATGCAGTTCATCAGCAGGTGTTAAAAATAGAGAGTTATATAGATAGAATGGTACAGCATGGAAACAGGTCAGTGTCCATACTAACCATCAATGACGTATTTATACTATTTCCCCTCTTCCAGCAATTGGCCTGTGGTATTCTATGTCATGGCATTTCAAATGCTCATTTAAACCATCTTAAGTGTAATGAGGAATCAATGGCTAATGTTTATAGTAAGGAACAGGAACATTCTTGAACAAAGAAACATAATCTCAGGCTAAAACTTCTATGAGAAGGAATCTCTTCTCTGAGAGGGTTGTGAATCTTAGTATTACTCTACCTCAGAAATCTAAAGATGCTGAATCTAAATTTTTCAAAGTTGAGATAAATGTTGAAACTAGAGGGGAATTAAGGCTTATGGAGGAAAACAGAGAAGGCCAAAGGAAGGATGTGACAATATCAGAAGAGGGGATGAAAGAAGATATCGCTAGTGATGAAGAGATTTAGTTATCAGAAAATGTTAGCTAAACTGGAGTGCTTGGTATGTAAATTTGGAGAGATATATATGAACTGAAAAGAGAGAACTTTACTAAAGCCTTCTTCCAAGTTTCCTCAACTAAATGTTTTATTGTAATCCTCTATTCCCATCTTCCTTGATTGTTCAGCCTCCTTTAAAATGCATCTACACTATTCACTTCAACCATTCCCTAGTTCGTACTAAGTTCCACATTCTCACCATACAGAGTTTTCTGAACTCCCCAAGTAATTTCTTGAAGACTATCTTATATTAATGGTCTCTAGTAGTGTTTTTCCCCATGTGGAAACATTTTCTCTGTATCCAATTGGTCAAAATCTTTTATCATTTTAATGATCTACACCAGGTCACCCCACAGCTTCTTTTTTCAAGAGAAAGGAGATCCAGTCCAGACATTCTTTTCAACATCATTCTCATAAAATCTTTTCTGCATCCTGGACAGCCATATCCCACAATTGTAATCTCTACTCTGTGTGATCAATCTATACTTTAATATAGGTTTGAACAATGTTTCTTCTTTTCAATTCTATCCTTCTAGAAATAAACTGTGTACCTGAGTCACTGCTCACCAGTGACACAACTTTCAGTGATTGGTGTGTATGTAGTCTGAGGTTCTTCTATCTCCAGCCATCCCTGCAACTCCTCCCCCCCCCCCCACACCATAAGTGACCTCCCTTTTCTTCCAAGCAAAATGTACAACTTTGCATTCAGCCATGTTTAACTTGAATCGCCACCCCACTTCTCAAAACTAGGTATCATCAGAAAATACAGAAATACTGTGATTCTAGAATCCAAGATATTAATGTAAGTATTGAATAGCAATGGAATGCAACACTGACCCTTCCACTGTGAATAGCCAAATTTTACTCCCTCTCTTTATTTTTTGTCCTGAAACCAGCTAGCAATTCATTCTGCCACTTACCTCCTGACTCCACATTCTTCAATTTTATTCATTATAATGGGGTACTTTGTCAAAACCCTTTTGAAAATCTGGATAAATTACCACTTTCTGTTCTTATACCTCCTCAAAAACAAAATCCAACAGGACACAAGCAAAATAGAAAATTTCATTTTCCATGTGCCAGTTGAGTGCCACATGATGAAAACATGTATAAGACTTAGATCATACTTTTTATAGCGGCTCAAGTTGAAAGAATGACTAATGGGTTTCCATGAAAGAATAAGTTGATAACTATTGATGTTCCAATGATTCAGAGGAACCTGCACAACATCAACCACAATTTTCAAAAATACAAAGGAGCAGCTTCAATTGATCTATACACTTATAATACTGTTCCGTGAATGATATCATTGCCAGAAAATTCAATTGCATAGCACTGTTCTTTTTATTGTAATGCAATTAGGAAATTAAATTATTTCTGGATTGAAGCACAACAATGACCATTTCAGTCATTACATGTCACTTATAAAATTCATCCGGTTACTGCCTGGCATCAATCACCCTTATGATGCAATTTCCATCTCAGGAATGCATGGGATGACCTCATTCCTCATGCAATCCTCATTTTGGCATTTTGAAACTGCATCACGTGGTCCTGGGGCACCAGTTATAAGGCACTCCCAGGACACCACATTCATCACAATATAGTCCTGAATGGAAGGCCTGAAAGAGAAGCAAGTAAATTATCTACATTCATGGACACTCCCACCATACCCCTTGTATCTCTCCTGTATAACCTGCCAATCTCCTGGTCACTCTCATAATCTGCTGGAATCACACCCCACCTCCCCTCCCATCCTCAACAAATCCAGTGATTTTCCCTCGCTCCTTTGCTGTTGATCCCGACCACCAAGCCCCTCTCCCTTCCACCTGAACACCGTTATCTCCCAATTCCCCAACCCCTATCAAACAGCCCACCCTTGCCCCTCCCCACCTCAATTCTCTGGCATACCACAAGTCAACATTCTCCCAAATCCCCAGCACACTGCCAAATCCTCATCCCTTTTGCTATTCTAAGCAATTTGCCAATTCCCTGACTCAATAGTGTGCACCCCCACGACAGCACCCAATTGAACTTGTGGATTATAAGGTTTTCCCAGCCTCAGGCAAAGATGATAAGTAGCATATTTTGCAAAAGAAAAACATGCAATGGCCAGGCAACAAGTTTTATTCAGTGTGGGACAAAGGTTCAATATAGTGAATGGCACCAGCACCAACATTTGTATCTTCTAGTGCACCTTAATGCTATCCAGTGACAGAAATGTTACTGATTTCTTCTAATTATATGTAATCTTAAATCCAAATAAGGCAAAGCATAAGGCATGGGTTAGGTATGGTAAATTGGGAAATTATGTTAAAAAGTATGACTGTAAACCAGCAATGGCCAACTTCTAAAGATTTACATAGTTTACCAAGTAATCCATATCCAATTAAGGAAAAAATACCCTGGCAAAATAGTCCAGCTTTGGCTATTAAAAAACATAAAGACAGAAGGTAAGGGAAAGGCTGATAAACATTGCAAAACAAATCACTAAGCCTGAGGACTGGGAAAATTTAAGAATTTAGCAAAAAGAGAACCAAGGCATTGACAAGAAAAGGGAATTCAAGAGTAGATTAGCAATAAACAAAGACAAATTGTACAAATTGTAAAAACTTCTATATGTAAAACATAAAGAATAGACAGGAGGAACAGGAAGTTACATAAAAATTAAAGAAATATTTTGTGTCTATCATCACAGATGACACAAAAAGCCTCCAAGAAATAGTGGGCGACTACCAGAGGAAATTTGGATAGACAAGGACTGATCAGGGGATTACTGTACAGTAAACATCAATCCCTGTCCCATAACTTCCTAAGGCTTATGATCTAAACCCTCTGATAGAAGAAGCTTTTGCCTTTGTAAAATTATCACCTTATGTTTAAATAAATTATATCAAAATCCAACTCAACATAAAAAAACTAAAAAGTGCCATGAAAATTTATGAAGAAACCAATTATAGGGAAATTGACTGATTCTTAAGTTCTCAAACTTAAGTAATAAAGATTTCATTAAAATGAAATCTCTTTACAAAATGTAACTACACGACAATAACAATAGACGGGTGCTATGAGACACAAGAGACTGCAGATGCTGGAATCTGGAGGAACTCGGCGGGTCAGACAGCATCTATGGAGGGAAATGGTCAGTTGTTTTGAGTTGAGACTCTTCATCTGGACTGCAAGGAAAGAGGGGAGACAGCCAGTATATAAAGGTGGGGGGGAAGGGGTAGAGCACGAGCTGGCAGGTGATAGGTGGATCCAGGTGAGGGGGGGTGATAGGCAGTTGAGGGCAAGAATGACGTCAGAAGCTTGGAGGTGATAGGTGGAAGTGACAAAGGGCTGAAGATGATGGAATCTGATAGGTGAGGATGGTGGGACAGGGAATAAAGAGAGGGAGGTAGGGAGGGAAACCAGTGGGGGGACTGTGTGAGTGATAGGCAGATGGAGAGGAAGAGGGTGATGGATCTTCAGTCCCGTGGGTTATTGGTTCCATAGCTTTACAACTACAGCACCACTTTTTTAGAAAAGAATGTTAGAAAAGAATTTTAGAAAATCATTACTGCCTTTGTAAGCAGTGGAAAGCATTTCTTTCTGCCCAAGTCAGACACTGCTATTTTAATTGACACTCATCAGGCCTGCCAAGTGAAAGCAGAGGTTTCGACTGATATCCAGCAGGGCAATAACAATATCTTCCAATGCATCTCGCTGATTCCCCTGGGGCAGAGCTGTAAACTGGCCTGATAACTTGGTGACATAAATCTGGACGAAGAGAGGAACAAACAAAAGCAACATTTTCTGAATGATGTGCAATGGAAGAATCTGACTTGTGTTACTTAGTATGAAAGTCAGCACTTGTGCATTTTACATTGATAGTTTCCCCAGTAAAATGTTTCTCATTTAGTAATAATTCTACAGCACTTAAAATACTATTTTCTGAACTTTCAGAACCGCTGGGAGCTGCAGTCGCCAGAGATTTAAGGCAACCAAACACACTTTAAAACAATCTTACAAAGTAGAAGTTCCTCTAAAGTAAATAAAAATATGACTTCGAGACCATGGGGTGGAATGTGGAGGGGGTGAAAATTAATAAAATGACTAGTAAATTATTTCATAATCAACTATTTTATTATCTTACTCAGCTTCTATTTAGCTTTAAATCATTCAATGAGCTTTCTATTAGTTCATTTAAAAATGCTTTCTTTGCAAATGAAAGTGATCTTTCTTTCCAAATTATACTTACTTCTATTGAATTGGGACTGGTAGGATGGTGGCTGCTTGCCTTTTTCCGGGGAATAGCTTCTGCTGCTGATGCTTGATCCAGAGTGGCTGGGAGGAGATTCTCGTCTGTAGTAAGAAGTTTCCCTTTTATGAGGCGAACGCTCTCTTGCATGTTGGGAGGAATAGAAGTTCTTTCTTCTGAAGTTATCCCTGTTGGAATACCAAATATCTCTCTTAGAAGACTTTGTTACTGTAACTATTCTTTACAACTTCCATATTGCTTTAATTTAAAGATTAGAAAATAAAAGTCAAACTCACACAGCATTTTGAGAATAGTCAATGTAAGTAAATCTTTCAGGATAGAAATTGTTTGTCCACAGAATACATTCAAGTTATTTCATAAAACAAGTATATCCTCTAAATGTTACATTGCTTATTTGTAACTGCTTCCCAACTGTCCTGACATTTTCGCCACTGCTCTATATTATTGAAATACATATACCATGATTTACTGTGAGAAAATTCATTATAATTAATACCAAGTTTCCAAAAATGGTTTTGCTTTCTCCAAATCAAATCTCTAGCCACATATGAGGTGGAACAGTGGCACAACTAGCAAACTCACTGCTTTATAGTGCCAGAGACCTGGGTTCACTCCTGACCTCGAGTGCTGTTTGTATGGAGTTAGCACATTCTCCCTGAGACTATGTAGGTTTCCTCTGGGTGCTCTGATTACCTCCAAGATCCTAAAGATGAATGGATTGATAGGTTAATTAGCCACTATAAATTACCCCTGGTATGTAGGTGAGTGGTAGAATCAGAGGGGTATGGTAATATAAACAAAATATAAAATATGGTAATATAAACAAAATGGGATTGAGATAGGATTAGTATAAGTGATCGGTGCAGACTCAGTTGGCTAAAGGGCCAGTTTTCTGCTATATGTCTCTATGACTCCGTATCTGCAACCCAAAAATACTTAAAATTGGCTTTCATTTAATGAAGCAGATATATTAAAATCAAAAGTTATACCAAGAACAAACTTTCGCTCCTTCCAACTTTGCCCAACAATCCTACTGTTGGAGAATTTCTTTAGTTTCACAGAGGATCACAAGCAGTCATTTAAAATGTGCGAGTCTCAACTATCTCACTATGATGTTTCAGTGACCCATTTTCTAACATGGGGTCACTGGACAACAATCAGGAGAAGAAACAACAAACTGATTTTGTTTTGATTCTCTATGGTAGAAATAATACCCGATACAAAAACAATGAAATACTTGGGTGATATAAATTATGAATGTGGTTTATTTGTACTTAGACTGAAAGCAGTCTGTTACTATTGAAAGAAATGTCCAGAAAGAAATTGTGGATTTTACTGTGGTACAGCTATCAAATAAAAAGGAACTCAATTCCTTGAACCCCAAACATTCTTGAAATAATTTTTCAGATTTTCACCCACATTTTTTAACTCCTTTGAATGCATTGCATTTGTTGGAGCCACCAAAAACAATACTTTTTCATTCAAGCTTCTAATCGATTTTGCCTTTCCCTTTAATGTTTCACTTCCTGAATCTGTTTTATGCCTTCTATCCTCATACATTCAGTAAAAGTTTTCTCTTGGTAAGGAATCAATGGTTTTGTTGCACATGGGTTGCTTTCTTAGCTTACAATCTGTTCTACTGAATTACAATTAAGGCTGAAAGTTGGGTGTACACAAAACAGTAACTTAGACTTCTTTGAGTCTAACAAAAGTGTAACACCCGAAAATGCTTCACAGATCTGTAATCAAAATGAACGTAAAAGGCAAGTTAAAGGAGATGTTAGCTGTGACAAAATGGTTGCACAGCAAGCACCTGTCTTGTTGCAACTGTGAAATTTTAAATTTGATAAAGCAGCTGACCCGTGACAGTCCATGTGCCACCACCACAACCACCAAACAAGCTTTAGCTTTTTTTTAAATCAATGCAGTCTAATTTAATTGTCGTAGTAGAGATATGCTTGTTCTACACTTTGAAACAACAGTCCAAGCCTGATGAACTTTGTTCTGTCAATTGACTCTTGATTCTGAGAGCTTCTTATGGCTTACCCAAGAACTGAACTATTATTCCCTTCAAAGCCATGAGAAGTGGCTCCAAGAGGCCAGGAGAGGGGTAAGAATTATTTTTCTCAGGTAAAGCAGCTCCAAAGTGTCCCAGCATAACAATGAAGGAAGGTAACACCTTTGAAAAGACAGAGTTAGACCCAATGTGGATTGGAGGCCAGGCAAGGAAAATAGCTTTGTCCCATATAGAAATACCTGGGCTTTTATTTTGGGTTAGGCCTCATTACAAAAGGCCACTGATCTTTGGGGATCCTCCTTTTTTTTTCCGTCATACTTCTCACTTCTTTAAAAACTATAGTTACCTATCATTCAGCTGTGTCAACATACGATTTCCATCAGGCAGGCACAGTAGTGTAGCCAGGATTCAATTCCGGCCACTGTTTTGTAAGGAGCTTGTACATTCTCCCCATGTCTGCATGGTTTCCTCCGGGTGCTCCGGTTTCCTCCCACATTCCAAAGACGTACGGGTTAGGAAGTTGTGGGCATGCTATGTTGGCGCCGGAATCGTGGCGACACTTGCAGGTTTCCCCCAGAACACTCTACACAAAAGATGCATTTCACTGTGTGTTTCGATGTACATGTGATTAATAAAGATATCTTATCAATGGAATGTTAGTTGCTCCTGTCCATCCTGTTTCCACAACTGTTTTCATTAAGCAATTTTATATGTTATCTAAACTCTCTTATAATTAGAGGACTATGATACATGGAGTATAAGGTATTTCAGTTACACAAAGCCCTGCGGTTACATAGAGTATGGAGAAGTGATTACTACCCCTTAGGAGACACATGTTAGCCTTGAAGAAAATGGAGGATGAATTTACCAGGATGATGCCTGGTTTACAAAACAAAGGACTACTGATACAAATTGTGATCGTATGCCTTATAATTCTGAAGATTACAGGATGATTTAACCCAGTGTTTAAGGGTAAGAAGAACTCATTGAGTAGAAAGAAATTAAGGCAAAAGAGACTCAGATGCTGGAATCTGGAACAAAATCAGAATGCTGAAAGAATTCAGGGAGTCAAGCAGCATCTGTGGAGGCAAAAGGGACAATCTGACATTTAGGGACGAGGCCCTGGATCAAAAGAAATTAACTTGGGGGGAGTCCACAACAAAGGGGAATGGTCTAAAAATTTGAGGCAGTCTTTATGATAGGAAAAACATGCAAAACAACACGTGCAAAAAGCAGAAATTTGGACCACCTTTCTGCAAACAGCAATCGAAGCGATACCCACAGTTAATTTTATATTTCTGACAGTTAGATTTTTGTTAACCAAAAACATTAAGGGAAATGGAAGGTGGGAAGGATGTACTGATTCAGAAATCATAGAATGTGTGGATAAAACAGGCAGAAAGACAGAATGGTGGTAAATGAAATTTAATGCACAAAATTATAAAACTACTTCAGTGGTATCCAAAGCGCTGTGGTTGAATTTTCTTTTTTGGACTATGTGAGCACATTAAATGACGCCAGGGATAAATTTACCAGGATGATGCCTGAAAGAGACTATGAAGCATAGACTAATTTGACAACCAACATACTGAGCAGCTATCAACTTGGAATATAGAATTATAGAGAGATACAGCATAGAAACAGGCCCTTTAACCTACCGAGTCCAGGCCAAACTATTAACCGTTTACACTAATCCTACATTAATCCTTTTTTTATTCCTATTCCCATGAACTACCCCAGACTCTACAACTCACCTACACACGAGGAGCAATTAACCTACCAACCTGCAGGCCTTTGGGACATGGGAAGAAACCTGAGCACCCAGAGGAAACCCATGTGGTCAAAGGGAGAATGCCCAAACTCCACAGAGACAGTACCCGAGGTGAGGATTGAACTTGGGTCACTGGACCTGTTAGGCAGCAGCTCCTCTATTTGCACCATTGTGTCACCCTTAATTTATTCTATTACTTAAAATTAAACTATAGACGTAGAACCAGGGAACGTAGTAAAACTATAAAAGACAACTTTAAGAATAATAATAGTAAGTTCTTTTTCATATACAAATGCCAATCGTATTGTATAATAAACTTCCAGATAGCATAGTGGAGGCAAAAATCTCAGAACTCCCTAAGAAACAATGAGTGCTGCAATAGGAAGGGCCAAGCATTTGATTCTCTTTTTGCACAAACTAAGATTGCAATGCATGAAGTAAAGAGAACTTGAATTCTTCAAAAATATGGAAGCATTTTACATGTTTCAAGATCTTCACTTAACCATATAATTGCAAAGTCATGGAAAGATGTTTTCTATGGTGATGGCACAAAGGAAAATATGTCAATGATAAGCAGTGAAACCAAAAATGCACTTTTTATGAATCAGCTTAAATTTCATGACAATCATACAAAAGATACTTCTGTATCTCAGCAATATAGAATAAAAAGCTGGTATTTCAACTGCTGCGTTGAATATTTTGGAACTTCCACTCTAGTATAGACCCCACTGTAAGCAGGATCAGTGGCAATCCCAAAGAATATGGTGCATTTATATTAAAAAAATCCTGCATTTTATTTGAACTCTACATTCAAATCAGATTTTTTGTTTCATATTGTTTCATATAGATTGATAGCTCTATTCATCTTCATAAATATGAAGCTTGTTTTCTCTATCAGTATAATTTTATCAACAGAACAGCAAATAATCAATAAATAAATGCATTTATCTTTTTTTGTACTCCTTTACAGTGATTGCTAGGTATCTGGTTTTGTATGACCTTCAGTTGCACCTGCATCTCATCACAAAATGAGGAGTAGGCTTTATGAGACCAATTTATCTTGACTGTATTTTATGACTGAAGGTTTGTTCATTGTGTTATCAACCATGCATTCTGTGGTCATGATCTGGACATCATAAATAATTGTGAAAAAAATGAATTGGCATTAATGTCATTTTGTTTCAAAGTTGAAGAGCTACACCTCTTGGAGATTTAATTGAGCAATTTGGGAATGCATTAAATAGTAAGAGGGTTAAGTTTCCCTTGCCACTTTCTTAAGAACCATAAAGACTACTTTCTGATTTAAGCCCTGATAAACATAAGTCAGGTATGCACTTCTTTAACACAAAACAAGAAACAAATGTTGCTGAAGGCATATCTATAAGCACATTATAAGGAAAACACTTCATACCTAAAACCAACTTCAAAATAGTTATGCAATTATATTCAATAAGGACTAGCAGGAAGGAAAAATAGTGATTAATTTGCATTTGTATTGAAGTTTCTCTCTCCCCACCCCCATCTCTCTCTTATTGTTTGAAATTTTCCAGGTGTGGATTAATAATTATGATTTATTTTAAATCGCTTTAAACTTGATAACATTTCCATTCAGTACCCAATGACTATCCTTAGCTGAAGAGATGAGATTTATTTATTTTAATTTGTAGAACATTCTTAACCAGCTCAAATTTACCGATCTGAGCTTCCGTTATTTATTAATCAACTTAGCAACTTCCAAGTTATTACAAATCTTCACTAATTTTGTTATGGAAAAATAATCAGTTGTTTTAATTAGCTCCATCAATGTGGTGAATTATTTTCTCTGTGGTTTGACAAATACTTCAGTAGCTCTGTTTGAAGAATGGCCATGCTAAAAATGTGTATTATGACATATCTCCATCAGGGAAAATATTAAAGATAGCAGAACTTGGTAAATAGTTACCAGTAATTAGTGATAACTACTCTTTTAAATACACTTATGCCACTGTTTTGAGGATGACCAGAAATAAAACAGAAGACGCCGCAAAAACTGAGCAAGTCGTGTGGAGAAAGAAAGTTTCTGGGCTGCTGTCTTTTATCAGGTCTGATAAAAGGTTATCATCCTGAATTGTTAACTCTGTTTCTCTTTTTGCAGATGCACCAAGCTGCTCAGCATTTCCAGCAATTCTTGTTTTCATTTAAACTTTCCAGGATCTGCAATACTTTGCTTTTAGACAACTGCTGAGAAATTGGAATACTCCTAGATATTAGTGCTAATCTTTTGCAGTGTGTTAAACTGCTCCTATTCATGCTGGTGCAGCTCAGTAGCACTGTCAAATCACCAACCTCATGAAAATTACAGTATATCTGGAGAGTCCCATGCTACCATAAATGACAAACTGCCGCGATCCCAACTATAACTCCCCCAACTTTGCACACTCTCCTGTATTAATTGACGTCAGGTCTTCAACAGCAGGATTGCTAGCATAAGAGTCATGTTAGCTGATGCCTCCTCATTATCTTTTAAGTGACATTCCAGTCTGATTTGCCCTACAGCAGGATGCAAAGCTGGAAGACATTTCCATAACCTGACAAGATTTATCAAGGTGAGTGCTCTAACATCTGGAACCTTACCCAACTTATGCTGCCATAAGTCATAACTCTCACAATCCTCACATCAACTTAGATAGACAAACACATACACCACAAACGAGAAATCGAGAAACAGAAGGAGAGAAGATCTACTCAAACCTGGGCAAATAATCATGAGATTATGCATGATCCTGTACCTTGTCCATTTTCCGACCCAATCCCTATGATTCACTTACTATCTCAAATTCTGTCACTCAGCTTTGAAAATACAAGACCACGAAGCACCACAGCCCTCTGAAGTAGTTCTAGATACTCCAGCCAGAGGACACAGCCTCTTGGCATCTATCAGGCCAAAACTTCTCTCAATCTTGTATGTTTCAAGGAGGTCACCTTCCATGCTTTTAAATTCTTAAGAATACGTGCAATGTCTTCTCAGGAATCAATCTAGGGAATGTATAATTGCCCGACTCCAATATTCTTTTTTTGGGACAATGCTCAAAAATGCACATTGTATTCCAAATGAGGACTCGCAAAAGCCCTGCATAATCTCAGCAAAATCTCCTTACTTTTGTACTAGAACCTCCTTTCAAATGGCAATCACCGGCCATTGAGCTCGTTATCATAGAGACATCTCCGGTCTGGGGAGAGCTGAGCAGCCAAACCAAGACGTAGGGAGACAATAACTTCACCTCAACCAACATCAGGTGATGAGGGAGACCATATGACCTGGGCAGTCTGTCAATACATAGCGAAGTTACTGTCAATCCCCAGTGCTGGCCTGCACTCGCCTTAACAGCAAGGGTGCAGCCCCGAGGCCCACATCTCAGCGCTTAGCAGCAGCACTACTCCTCAGATGAGCCATGGGGTAATCTGTCAATGTGAGAGGGCCAGCAGTAGGCAGGGGTTCATACCAAGTTCATGACAACACAGCACATGGAAGCAGGTTTCTGGCTTAGCCAACACAGCAGACGGGAGGAAAGGCGTTTGAGCCAGGTCTCCAGCTCAGCAGCATGGTCATTTTCATTCATTCATGTCTCTCAACATAATGCTTCAATGACCCCTTTTAGCAGTGATTCCATTAGCTCTCCTGTTCTTGGGAATGTATCCTGAGTGTGAAGTGAGGTAACAGACTTAGGACATTCCAATCACAACACAGAGATGTTGCTCAGGAACTAACTGCTGTCATTTGGGAGCAGATTACTTCTCTGCAAGAATACTGGAAAGATGCTGTTACCATGCAGGAGTTGGTTGTCAACATTGACACTGGTTGAGAAGCTTTGATGGCCGCTCTGCTTTAGGTCTCAGCAGATACCCATCGCATTGTATGCTCTGAAGCATCAGAATTCCATAAGCACAGTGCAGCAGGAAAGTGCACTAAATCAGTTTTTTGCTTCCCACCATTCTTTCCCAACTGAGCTACTCTAAATTACAACTCCTCTTGCTGAAACCTGTATTCAACAACAAGCCCTTGCAGGGAACCAACCATGAACATCTATACTCTACACAACTCTAAGGCAGTAGGCTTCCACCATGAACATCCATACTCCACACAACTCTAAGGCAGTAGGCTTCCACCATCCTGGTTGCAGTTACAGGGGCAGGGGTAAATACTTCATTAGCAATAGGACTGGCAAACCTTGCTGGAAAGTGCTCACAAAAGCCAAGCAATGGGGCCAGGAAATATAATGAAGTCATGGGCAGAACATTCAGTCTGCCATTATTGTCTTGCCATGTATGTGCATTAAAATATTTTATTTAAATTATTCCAGCATCATGACTTCCATAGGAAGCACAGACTGAATGACTGAGGCACCTTCCAAAAGATCGAGCGTGATGCTGCAGTGGTCTCCTTCTGAGCAACCTTTTTTTTGTTCCCTAACTGACTGAATGTGTTTTGAAGTAAGCACACTGTGGAATTTACCCATTATTTCAATGTGTGCTAATTCCCAAGTTATCTTTCCATTACAGTTCATCAAGGAGATACAAAGGTTGCAGAGGTAATGTGATACCTGGCACATAGCAAAATGTGATCAGTACTATGGAGCTGGCATATTGGCAGTTCCTCTGATTGTCTATTTTCTATGAAATTTCCTCCCTCCTTTTTATCAGTGGCAGATCTTTTAGGATTAGGGTCAGGCATGGCAACATTACATGGAAATTGAGAGATGAAAGTGCTCTGATGGCTAAGTGAACATCTACAACTCACAAAGAAACCAAGAATCAGATGACTTGAAAATAATATGTTTCCATAACACAGTGTCTCAATATTTATGCATTGTCTAAGTGGAGGATAATTGCTCATTAGGTATATTTGATGAAGACAAGGCATAGATGAAATGTTTAATTTTTTCATTAGTTTCATCTTCAAGCCTTTGTTATATCAGGGTGCAAACTCAGTGAAGCTGCCATCATTGATCTGCAGTTGTGAAATTAATCATAAAGATGGCTGAGTGGCCAAAAAGTTGCAGTCCTCATTTTCAGAATTGCTTAGTGAGGCTTTGGCTCCATTGGTCTGACCTTGCTATCATGATCCATGTGTGATTATAGATTTATAGGGAAAATGTTAGAAGCCATTATTAAAGATGTTCTAAAATTCATGGTAATCAGGCAAAGTCAATGTCGTTTTGTGAGAAGGAAATTATGTCTGACCAATTTACTGGACAACTTTGAATAAGTAACATGTGGCTTAAAGGGAAGCAATGGATTTCCAGACAGCATTTGATAAGGTGGTGAAAAATAAGATATCTTTATTAGTCACATGTATATCAAAAAACACAGTGAAATGCATCTTCTGCGTAGTGTTCTAGGGGCAGCCCACAAATGTCGCCACGCTTCCAGCACCAACATAGCATGCCCACAACTTCCTAACCTATACATCTTTGGAATGTGGGAGGAAACCCACGCAGACACAGGGAGAACGTACAAACTCCTTACAGACAGCGTCTGAAATTGAACCCAGGTCGCTGGCAATGTAATAGTGTTATACTAACCGCTACACTACCATGCCTGCCCTAGAATTTCTCTTGTATTTCCAGTTAACTTTAGAAACAGCAAGCCGTCTCCCGTCGAGGAATTGCGTGACAGGCGAGGATACCAACCACTATACTAATGAGGAAGCGGCCTAGGAGGTAATATGTTAGCATGGATTGGTATAATTGGCTGGCTAACAAGAAAGGGAGGGAGGGTGACAAGATGTACTGAGCGGTACGGCTTAGGGATAAGTGCTGAAGCCTCACTTCTTACAATATATGGCTGTGAAATTTGAAAATAGGTTGGAAAGTATGTTGACAAGGAGACGCAAGGAAGCTACAAAGAGATATAGATAGTTTAACTGAGAAGCAAAGATGTGACAAATGGAGCATAATGTGGGAAATGTGAAATTATCATATTATCTAAATAGTGAGAGACTGCAGAGCTCTGTGATGCAGAGGGTACTGGCTGTCCTAATGTATAATGCACAAAAGGCTGGTTTGCAGGTATACCAAGTAATTAGGCAAGCTAACAATGTTAGAATGCTGCTGCATACCTCCAGTACCCAGGGTTCGACATCGACTTCAGCTGCTGTGTCAAGTTGGCATATTCACCCTGTGACTGCATGAGTCTCCTCAGGGTACTTTGGTTTTTTCCTCCCAACACATTAAAAGGTAGGTTAATTGGCTACTGCAAATTGCCCCTTGTGTAGATGCTTGGCAGGAGAATCAGTGGGGTGTTGATAGACACACAAGAAAAAATAGGTCAGTTATGATCTTGTCAAATGACAAAGCAGGCTTGAAGGGTCGAGTGGTCTACTCCTGCTCATAATTCATATGTTCATTTGTGAGACCTTATACCCCCAGTCTAGCTCTTTGTTTGCAATGGTAAAAGACCAAGAATAAAAGAGCCACACAAACTCCCTGATTACACACCACTGACCATGAGAATTTTCTTGTTATAGTCAATCATGAATTGAAGATTCAGAGAGTGATAGCTCTTATGATCACATGGCCGAGGTCCTAAGTAAGTATTTTGCATTGGTATTTACTGAGAAGGATGTGCAGGATGGTAAGATCAGTGTGGAGTGTACTAATATGCCAAGGGCATTTTGAGATAAAGAAGGAGGTAGCATTGGGTCTCATTTAAGTGGATAAGTCCCCAGGTTATTGAGAGAGGCAAGAGCAAAGAAAGGAGATTCGTGGGGCCTTGAGCAGCTAATGTTGAGAACTTCAAGTTCCTAGGAGTAAACATCACCAATAGCCTTTGCTGGTCCAACCACGTAGACGCTATGGCCAAGAAAGCACATCAGCACCTCTACTTACTCAGGAGGCTAAAGAAATTCAGCACTTCGTTGATTATCACCAACTTTTAACGATGCACTATAGCAAGCATCCTATCTGGATGCATCACAGCTTGGTATGGCAACTGTTCTGCCCAAGACCACCAAGAAACTGCAGAGTTGTGGACACAGCTCAGCACATCACAAAAATCAGCTTCCCCTCCATGGACTCTGTCTACACTTCTCAGTAAAGCGGGCAACATAATCAAAGACCCTTCCTACTCCAGACATTCTCTCTTCTCCCTCCTCCCATTGGGCAAAAGATACAAAATCCTGAAAGCACGTACCACCAGGCTCAAGGACAGTTTCTATCCCGCTGTTATAAGACTATTGAACAGACATCTTGTATGATAAGATGGACTCTTGACATCACAATCTGCCTCATTATGGTCTTGCACTTTATTGTCTATCTGCACTGCACTCTGTAACACTTCATTCTGCATTTGGTTATTGTTTTCCCTTGTACTACCTCAATGTACTGATGTGATGAAATGATCTGTACAGATGGCATGCAGAACAAAGTTTTTCACTGTACCTCTGTACATTGTGACAATAATAAACTAATTTACGTTATTCCGTTGTTCAAGGAGAGAAATAGAGGATTCTTAGGGAGAGGATTTATGAACATTTGGAAAACTATGGCCTAATTAGGGATAGTCAGCATGGTTTTGTGCTGGGCAAGTCATATCTTACCAACTTGAGTTTTGAGGTGATGACGAAGGTGATCGATGAAAGTAGAGATGTGGTTATTGTCTATATGGGTTTTAGTAAGGCATTTGACAAGGTCCCTCATGGTAGGCTCATCCAGAAGATTAAGATACATGGGATCCACGGTGACTTGGCCATTGGGATTCAGAATTGGCTTACCCATAGAAGACACAGGGTAGTGGTCGTTGGGACTTATTCTGGCTGGAGGTCATTCATACTGGGGCCTCTGCTGTTTGTGATATATATGACTTGGATCAAAACGTGGATGGGTGTGTTAGTAAGTTTGAAGACAAGACAAAGATTGGTGGCATTGTGGATAGTGTAGGAGATTGCCAAAGGATACAGCAGGAGAGAGATCAGTTGCAGACATGGGCAGAGAAACGGCAGATAGAGTTTAATCCGGCCAAGTGTGAGACAGCAAATGTAAAAGGACAGTACACAGTTAATGGCAAGATCCTGAATACTGTTGAAGTACAGAGAGATCTTGGGGTCCAAGGCCATAGCTCCCTGAAAGTTGCTTCACAGGTTGATAGAGTGGTAAAGGCAGCATATGGCATGCTTGCCTTTATTAGTCAAGGCACTGAGTTCAAGAGTCAAGAGGTTATGTTGCAGCTTTATAAAACTCTGGTAAGGCCGCATCTGGAGTATTGCATTCAATTCTAGTCACCCCATTATAGGAAGGATATGGAAGCTTTGGAAAGGGTACAGAAGAGGTTTACCAGGATGCTGCCTGGATTAGAGGGCATGTGCTGTAGAGAGGTTGGACAAACTTGGGTTGTTTTCTCTGGAGCAGCGGAGGCTGAGGGGAGATCTGATAGAAGTTTATAAAATTATGAGAGACATAAATAGACAGCCAGTATCTTTTTCCCAGAGCCGAAATATCGAATACTAGAGGGCATGCATTTAAATAGAGAGGGGGTAGGTTCAAAGGAGATGTCCAGGACAAGTTTTTTTTGTTACAGAGAGTGGTGGGTGCTTGGAATGTGCTGCCAGGAATAATAGTGGAGGTAAATATGATAGAGACATTTAAGAGGCTCTTAGATTGGCACATGAATATGCAAAGAATGGAGTGATATTGTATAGGCAGAAGGTATTAGTTTAATTAGGTGTTTAATTAGTTCTGCACAACATTGTGGGCCAAAGGGCTTGTTCCTGTGCTGTACTGTTCTCTGTTCTATGATTGACATGGAGGTCCAAGTTCTAAATATAAGAAAAATGTCTCGTGTCTTTTACCTGCACCATCAGAAAATGAACAATGCTTTCAAGGTCACTTGCTCACTCAACCTGAGGGCAATCTATTGAAGGCAAAGAAGAAAATCTCCCTTCTGATCAAGCAGAACATTAGTGACCACCTTCATGAGGAGGTACACAGCAAACTGACAAATGTGGCACAGGTCAGCCACAGCTGTCAGAAGCTAGCAGGCTGTTTAGTAAATTTGACTTCTCCAGGCTAAGCTGTGGGTGGCTGTAGATTTGCCGAATGAAATACACAGGACTCTTTCAGCATTAAATCAATGAACTTTAGCCCACTGATACATCATCATCCAGAAAGCTGGACATAGGAGCATTACTCCACAGACATGAACCCTTCTACACTTCTCTTGATATTTCTGGGCACGCCAGTCCTGTTTCCAATGTTGGTCTTGAAGATTCAGCTCAAGCATTACATTCAGTAGAAGTGCTACTGAAACACTCTTGCTAAAAAGGTAGTAAATCCAGAAATGCCAGTTCACCTCTCCCAAAGTCATGTTAAATAGCAGCAGTCTCCTAGTCAACAGGTAACAAACCTAAAGTGCTCTTAAAAATAACTGTTTTCATGACTTCCTACGCAAAATAATCAAATTTCAATCACACAGCACTTAAAAAGGCACAATTACCAGATCAAATTTCTAGACAAAATTTAATAAAAAACCTCTGGACATTTATTTTCAATCAACAGCAGAAAAAATTACATATCCAAACATTTGAAAAAGGACGAACAGGTAACATAATGAGGGAGAGCGGTATCTTAAAAAGGCCACTAAATTAACTTAAATTGGTAACTACTACTGCCTGCAGATTTCACAAGGAAAAAATTGCTTACGCGATCAAATAACATCAACAAGCAGTGGTTTTGCAAAGAAGTCCCAAAGCACTTCACAAGACCGTTATCAAATAGAAATTGACACCAAGCTATAAAAGGTGATTAGTTGATAAGTTTTAAGCACTGTGTTAAAGGAGGCAAGAAAAAGAGTGGAGAAGATTTGAGAGGGAATTCCAGAACTTAAGAGCTTGGTGGAACCATAGAACACTACAGCACCGAAAACAGGCCATTCGGCCCTTCTAGTCTGTGCCGAAACGGTATTCCGCTAGTCCCATTTACCTGCACCCAGTCCATAACCTTCCAGACCTCTCCCGTCCAATGTATCTATCCAATTTATTCTTAAAACTCAAGAGTGAGCCCGCATTTACTACATCAGCTGGCAGCCCATTCCATACTCCCACCACTCTTTGAGCGAAGAAGTTCCCCCTAATGTTCCACCTAAACTTTTCCCCTTTCACCCTAAAGCCATGTCCTTTGTTGCCATGTAGTTGGAACAATTAAATTCAACAACAATCAAGAGGCCAGAACTAGAGGGGATCAGATCACTCAAAAGCTATCAAGGCTAAAGGAGAAGAGCCAAAATAAGGTTCAAGGCCTTGAAGGATCTGAAGAATGAGAAGTAATGAATGTGTTTCCCTATAAGAAGCCAACATAGGTTTATGGGTGAGAGAAAGGACATGGCAGTAGTTTGAGATGACCTCAAGTTTGCAAAGAGAACAAGAGAGGTTAGTTAGGAGTGTATTGAAATAGTCATCTCAAGTACACAAAAGCAGAGATTAAGCTTTCAGCATCAGCAAAGTTAAGGAGAGACACAGACAAAATTAAAGAGGTGGAAATAAATAAAGTTGGTTATGTTTCAGATTTGTAATCAAATATAACACAAAAGGCTGTGATCAGTTTGGTGTAGTTTCACACAAGTGCCAGAAAGATACACTTGACAACCAGGGTTCAGAAAATGGTTTCAGACTCTGCAACATTTAGGTAAAGAAAATTCCTGTCCAGCCAGCACAGAGTGTCACACGAGCAGTTCTAGACTGATGGCAGTTGAACTTAATGTTTTCACCATAATCATGTAAACTGACAATACTTCTGTATGTTGCTGCTGAGGGACAGCATGTAGATGAGGACCAGAAAGGATCTGGCTATATATTCTTGGGAGACCCTACAAGAAAAAGTGCAGAAGTGGCCAGAGAAAACAATGCAGGTGATTCTCTGGCCGCAACTGGAGAAGAATGGAACCAATTGTACTTGCTCCCACCCAGCTGGACAGTAATGGAGAGGCATTCGAGGAAATGGTGTGATCTACCAAATCAAAAGGCCATAAACCAGTTAATAAGGACAAGAGGGACGTCATCTTTATTACAATCACACAGGATGCTGTTCAAAATATAGGTATCACAGCAGTTACGGTGGCAGGGACAATTTTGGTACTCTAGCAGGATGGAAACTTAAAGAGACAGGAAGCCAAATATTTGAGAGAAGGCACCACATAAAAGGACTTTGGAAAGGAAAGGGACATGGGAAATGGATTAGTAACTTGCATGAAAGATGCCAAGGATTGATTAATTTAGATGAGCTGATGACACAAGATTTGAAGAGGAGTGGCCAGAGCTTGAGGAATGTAAGTTGTTAATAATATCAGCTCACCAACAAAATCAAGAAAAGATAGTTATCAGTTTAGTGGACTTTGGGCTGAAAGAGGACAAGCTTGGAAAATGCAAGGGGGAAGACAGGAAGGATACTAGAGAAAGGTGAATTTGGGGCACAGATGTGGTGGGGGAAGAGATAGACCCAACTAATTAAATGGTCTGAGTGACAACTTTTTCACACTTGCTGTTGAAAGTGAGGATAATGGAGAGGAGAACTTTTAAAATTGCAAAATCCACAGCCTACCTGTTACCACCAGCAGCACATCTCTTTGTCTTGACTCCCCTATAAGAAACACAGTTCAAATAAAAAAAATACCCAGCATCAAACCTGTTTATTTTCTATATCAGGACTCGTGAACGTCCGGAAGATTCTAGTAATACATTAATAAAGAACAGTGGTGATGCATAATTTTATCAAAAAGCAAATGCTATTTATTAGAGCAACAAACAAACTGCTGGAGGAACTCAACAGGCTGAGCAGCATCGATGGGGCCGTGTGGGGTGGGGGGAAGGAATTGTCAATGTTTCGCCTCAAAAGTCTGGATTGGGATGGCTTTATTGGGATAGTTTGAGTCAAAGCATTTGGCTGGGATACTAATCTTTGAACTCTAATACCCATGCTTAAATCCAATGGTAATGCATCAGAAGCAAGTTGTTGCCAGCATATAGCTCTTATTCAATCTGTTAGACAAAACTGACCCAATTCATGAACTTGTACCAAATCAACAACTTACTTTTGAAGGCCATTCAGGTGACCGACAATGAAATTGGAACTGTAGTTGCGGGCACTCTCATTTAGAGTTATAGATTCTTGTGCAATAAAACAGAGACCAGCTGGAGCAAGTTAGTTCTTGATACCAGCAACAAATGACAAAAGGCTTAAAAGGTATGTTTAATAAGCAGCAAATTTTAATTTGAATTGTTATGGTACTTGATTTACATTCACAAATGTTGCCAGGTAATGGCATAAAAGTGAAGTAAATCCACACCTAAGACTCATTCATCTCCATTTAGGTAAGACAGGCCAGGGACAGCAGCTGTTGTACACTTCATTGTTAATAAGTAAATCTGTCACTAAATTGAGGTGAAAGTTTCCAGTATGGGGTCTCATCCCCCTGCAGTGATACATAATTTTGTTTTAAATTACTTTACCTTTGTCCCATTTGTCTCTCTTTCTATAGATTTCTCCTTCTGCGTTTGATTTGACTTTCATTCACCCACTTAGAGCTTGACCATTTCTGTCCACTTTTCAATTTTAAAATGTTATAAGCCTTCATTGCAGAACAATTTCTGGCACTGAAAACTAGCTTCTACAGACATGGGGTATCATTGCTTCAACATTAAATTAGTGACATCTTTCAAAAGATCTTTTAATGCCTTGTTTAAAAACATTACCTCTTGCAAATCCAATCTTTACTTTTTATTTTGCATTCTGTACCCAATTTGACACTGAATTCATTACCAATTTACACTTCCTAGTTCGGAAAATGCTGTTCCTTTCACAAACCTTCAAATTGATTGTTTATAATCTGTCGAAGGCACCCAATGTTACAAGCTCCCACCATTAACCATTTTGGACTGCAAAATTAAACTGAAGAGGCAAGTCTGACAAATATCAGAAATGCCAGGACTAATGTATAAATGACAAGAGGACCTTTGTGAGATCTCAACCTGAAGAAGTGTATATTTTTTTGTCTCATCTCAAATATACTTCCTTTATAAAGAATGCAAGTGAGGTCTCACAGAGTAGATCCTGGGATGGCAGGATTGCTGTACAAGGAGAGATAGAGCAGGCCAGGCTACTCTTTAAACTACAGAAAAATGAGAGATGGCCCCATTGAAATGTGCAAAATTCTTACAGGGCTCTACAGATACATGAAAATGTTTCCCTTTCCATGCAATCCAGAACTAGTGCTTGGAGTCGGAAAATAAATTGGACATCATTAACAACTGAAATGAGGAGAAATTACTCAAAAGGTGAATCTTTGGATGTCTTTACCCAAGGGCTGTGGAGGTTCAGTCATTGAATGCATTAAAACAGATCAATAGATTTTTGAATAGAGGAATCAAGAGATACAGGGACAGGACAAGAAAACATAAAGGAAGTTATGAATGTAGAATGGTGTAGCAGGCTCAATAGGCCAAATTTTCAATACTCTTTTTATTTCTTCGGCTCTAAGAGCTCACATCTCAACATGGCAGCTGGGGAAGTTATATTTAATGAAGTAATATTGGAAAAAAAAGTTATGACTAGCAACAGTGCCCATGAAATCCAATCTGGTTCATCAACATCAATCGAGCGATCCCTTTAGTTCCATTTCCCCTCTAACTTCCCTGTACCCATGCAATTTGTTCTCTCGCACACATGCCCACGAGATCTCTCTATTTGCTATTAATAAGGGGGAAGTTCTGAATAAGTAACCCATCTGCATATCTTTGGAATGTAGAAGGACGCCAGAGCATCCAAAGGAAACTATCACTGTCATAGAGATTATGTTGAAAATCCACACAAACAGCACCCGAGGTCAGGATCAAACCTGGGTTTTTAGACCTGTGAGGTAGGAGCACTAAATGCTCTGCCACTGTTACTGCCCAGGTTTGGCAGTGTCTGACTGCAGACCCACAGCGATGTTGTTGACCCTTATCTGCTCTCCAAATTGGTCAAGCAAGCCACTCAGTTGACCACAGTAAAGTGGTGGCACAGCAGTAAAACTACTGACCTAGCAACCTACAGACTGGAATTCAAATCCCATCACAGCAGCTGTGGAGTTTAAAAGCAATGATAAACTGGAATGTAAAAAACAAAGAACACCAGTTTGTTGTATAAACTCGTGGTTCACTCAGGTGCTTCAGTGGAGGAAAGCAGCTACCCTTTCCTGGTCTAGCCTATATGTGACTTCAGATGAATGCACGGCTGAGGAACTGGTACAGTGGGCAGGGTTTCAGGTTCTTGGATCATTAAGGTGATCCCTCTTCTGGAACAGGGGCGACCTATACAAGGAGGACATGTTGCACCTTAATTGAAAGAGAAGCAATACCCTGGCAGGGAAGTTTGCTGATGCTACTCAGGAGAATTTGAACTAGTTTGGCAGGGGGATGGGAACCAGAGCACCAGGTCAAAAAGTGGAGGGATTGAGAGGAAGGTAGACGTCATGACCAGTAAGTCTGTAAGGAAAGATAGACAGGAGTAATAGGCATAATGGGACAGACGGATTGAAGTATGTTTATTTTAATGCTGGAAGCACTAGGGCAAGGGTGATGAACTTAAGAGCATGGATCAGTACAGGGAATTATGATGTTGTGGCCATTACAGAGACTTGATTGAGAGAGGGACAGGACTCGATGCTTAAAGTTCCAGGGTTTCAATATTTTAGAGAAGATGGAGAGGGAGGTAAAAGGGTTGGGGGAGTTGGTCTATTAATCAGTGACAGTATCACAGCTGCACTCAGAAGGGTCATAACAGAGGGCTCATCCACTGAGCAGGGTAGAACTCAAAATAAAGGTGCAATTACTCTGATGGGATTATACTACAGAGCCCCCCAATAGCCACCATGAGGGAAAGGAGCAAAAACAACAGGGTTATTGTGGTGGGTGACTTCAATTTCCCCAGTAGATCCTTAGTGCAAGAGGTTTAGATGGGGCAGAAAGTGTTAGGTGCATTCAAGAGGGTTTCTTAAATCAGTATGTCGATGGTCCAATTAAAGGAGGGGCCATACTGGACCTGGTATTAGGAAATGAGCCTGGCCAGGTGACTGACCTTTCAGTGGGAGAACATTTAGGAAACTGTGATCTCAACTCCCTAAGTTTTAAGATAGCAATGAATAACAGTAAGTATGGACCTTGCAGGGAAGTATTAAATTGGGGGCAGGGCAAATTACAAAAGGATTAGTCAGGAACTAGGGAGAGTTAACTGGGAACAGCTGTTTCTAGACAAGTCCACATCTGACTTGTGGAGGACATTTAAAGACCAACTGCACAGAGTACAGGATAGGTATGCTCCAGTAAGGAAGGACAAGGATGGTAATGTAAGGGAACCGAACCTTGAATTACCAGAGAAGTGGTGAATTTAGTCAAGAAGGAAAAAGAAGCATATGTAAAGGCTTAGAAAGCTACAAGTCAAACAATTATAAAAGAAGCTAGAAAAGAACTCAAGGGAATTAGGAGAGCCAGGAAGGTCCATGAAAAGTCCTTGGCAGATAGGATTAAAGAGAATCCCAAGACATTTTATACATACATCAAGAGGTAGGACCACTCAAGGATAAAGGTGGGAATGTACTTGGGATCAGAGGATGTGGGCGAGGTCCTAAGTGAGTACTTTGCATTGGTATTTACCAAGGAGAAGGACATGAAGGATAGTGAGATCAATGTGGAATGTGCTAATACTTTAGGGTATTTTGAGATGAAGAAAGAGATAGTGTTGGGTCTCCTAAAAAATACGTTAAGGTTGATAACTCCCCAGGGCCTGATGGGATATACCACTGGTTATTGGGAGAGGCAAGAGATGAGATTGCTGAGGCCTTGAACAACATCATTTTGTCCTCTCTAGCCACAGGCAAGATCCCGGAGGACTGCTGAGCAGCTAATGTTGTTTCATTCCTCAAGAAGGGAAATAGGGATAATCCTGGAAACTATAGACTGGTGAATCTCATGTCAGTGGTAGGGAAGCTATTGGAGAGGATTCTTAGGGATAGGATTTATGAGCATTTGGAAAACCATTCCTTAATTAGGGACAGTCAGCATGGCTTTGTGCAGGACAAGTCATGTCTTACTAACTTGATTGAGTTTTTTTGAGAAAGTGACAAAGGTGTTTGGTGAAGGTAGAGCAATGGATGTTGTCTACATGGATTTGTGTAAGGCGTTTGATAAGGTGCCACATGGTAGGCTCATCGAGAAGATTAAAAATGCATAGGATTCACAGTGACTTAGCCGTCTAGATTCAGGATTGGCTTGCCCATAAAATACAGAGGGTAGTGGTCGATGGGACTTATTCTGGCTGGAGATTTGTGACTAGTAGTGTTCTGCAGGGATCCATACTGGGACCTCTGCTGTTTGTGAGGTATATAAATGACTTGGATGAAAATGTGGATGGGTGGGTAAGTTTGCAGATGATACAAAGGTTGGTGGCATTGTGGATAGTGTAGAAGACTGCCAAAAGATACAGTGGGATATAGGTCAGCTGCAGATATGGGTGGAGAGATGGCCAATGGCGTTTAATCCGGCCAAGTGTGAGGGGTTGCATTTAGTGGGTATTTTATCAGGATAAAATTCCATCTGCCATTGCTCTGCCCATTTTACCAAATGATCAATATCATCCTCTGGCCTAAGACTAACATTACCAACTTTCTTGTCATCTGCAAACTTACTGAATCATACCTCCTACATTCATAATTACTTTGTTATGTATGCAATAAATAGTAAAGGTCCCAGCACCTCATAACCCTCTACCATCATCCTCTCCCTCCTATCACGTAGCCCATTTTGGATCTAATTTGCCAACTTGCCTTGAATCCCATGAGCTTTAACATTTTGGACCAGTTTGCCATGTGGGACCCCATCAAAGGCATTGCTGAAGTTCATGGAGAGTACATCAACCACACTGCCATCATCAATAGATTTTTGGTAACTCTTGGAAAAATTCACTTATACGTTACACAGGATTTCTCCCTAACAAAATCAGGTTGACTATCTTTGATTAATCCCTGCTCTTCCAAATGCAGATTAATTCAGTCCCTCAGATTTTTTCCCCCAATGGGGGCAGCATAGTAGTGTAGCGGTTAGCATAACGCTTATTACAGCACCAGCGATCAGGGTTCACTTTCCGCCGCTGTCTGTAAATTTGTCCATTCTCCCCATGACTGCGTGGGTTTCCTCCAGGTACTCTGGTTTCCTCCCACATTCCAAAAACTTATGGGTTAGTAAGTTAACATGGGTATAATTGGGCAGTGCGGGCTCATTGGGCCGGAAGGGCCTGTTACTGTGCTGTAAAAAAAAACTTCCTTACCACTGACCTAAGATTCATGGGCCTGTAATTACCTGGCTTATTCCTGCTGCCCCTCTTGAAAAAAGATACCAGAATTGTGGTCCTCCAGACATCTGGCACCTCACCTGTGACCAGCGAAGATTTAAAAAAAATCTATCAGAGCCGCAGCAATCTCCTCTCTTGCCTCCTGGAGCAGTCTGGGATGCATCTCAAGGCCTGGGGATTTATATACCTTTAAGCCTGCAAAGACACCTAATACATCCTGAATTTTATTGATATGTTCTAGAATGCGCTATCCCTCTTCCTGCCCCTTACTAAATTCTCCAACTACAATGTCCTTCTCTTTAGCAAATACAGATGCAACATATCCACTTATCTTCCCAATCCAACTCCACCCCACCTGGCTCCAGCTGTCCAACATCCCCTACTGGCCCCTGCCTCACCACTTCCCCTCTCCCCACTATACTGGCTATCCTCCCTCTACAATCTCAGTCTTGATGCAGAATCTTGACCCAGAACATCAAACATTTCTTTCCCTCCGTAGATGCTGCCTGACCCACTGAGTTCCTCCAGCAATTTTCTTTTGCTCCAGATTCCAGCATCTGCAGTCTCTCACGTCTCTGAGAAATATTCTCACCTACATCTCTGGCACTGCATCAGATTGCCCCTTTGCTCCCTAACAGGCTCTTTCCCTGGTATACATACAAATGCTTTAGGATTTTCCTGAACCTTGTCCACCAGTGATATTTTGTGCTCCATCTCTTAAGAACCCTGCTATACTTTCTATATTCCTGAAGTAGCTCCCCCATTTTCAGTTCTCTATAACCCTTGAAATGCAGAGTTTTTTGGACGCTGTCCTTGCTTTTCACCCTATTACAAAACTCACAATATTTTACTTTTGAATGACTCCCACTTGTTGGATGTAGACTTACTTGCAAGTAGTTGCTCCCAGTCTATTTTTCCCAGTTTCTGTCTTGCAGTATTCAAATTGGCCTTACCCCAATTCAGGACCTTAGTTTCCAAATGAATGAAAATCAGAAAACAAAGGGTCTATGACCTGAAATGTTAACTGTTTTTTCTTTTCGCAGATGCTTCCTTACTTGCTGAGTATTTCCAGTACTTTCATTTAAGTGCTTAATTTCCAGAATGTCCTTATCCCTTTCCAGAACAACGTTGAAACTTGGAATAAGAACACAGAACAGCACAACACAGGAACAGGCCCTTCAGCCCATTACGTTGTGCCGAACTAATTAAATTAGTAATTAAAAGCCTAACAAAACTAATCCTTTCTGCCCACACAATGTCCATATCCCTCTGTTCTCTGCACATTCATGTGCCTATCTAAGAACCTCTTAAATGCCTCAATCATACTTGCCTTCACTACCACCCCTGGCAGTGCATGCCACACACCCCCCACTGTGCTTTTAAAAATAAAACAACTTGCCCTGCATATCTCCTTTGAACATACCTCCTCTCACCTTAAATGCGTGCCCTCTGGTATTAGACATTCCGACCCTGGGAAAAAGATACTGGCTGTCTACTCTATTTATGCCCCTCAATCTTAGAAACTTCCATCAGGATGCCAGTTACGATCATAATGCCAGTTATGGTCACCATTCCCAAAACATTCTCACACTGAGTTTTCCACCACTTGCCTAGTAAATTCCCTAAGATTAGGACTAGTTATGCCCATTCTCTACTAGGACTATCTGCACCCTTAAAAATCTGTTCTGGATGGACTTTAAAAATTCTATCCACTCAAAGCCTTTCACATTCAGGCAACCATAGTTAACACTGGGCAAGTTGAAATCCCTACTACCATAATCATAGAGGCATAGAGAAATACTGCATGGAAGCAGGTCCTTCGGCCCACTGAGTCCACACCAACTATTTTCACATTCACCTTCCCTAACTCATTTTATACTCATTCAACTGACAGAATTTGTCCTTGCACTCAGTTTCTCCTTCAATTCCACTGACTTTCTTCAGACTGAAGACACAGCTATGGGAACTTGCATGGGCCCGAGTGATGCCTTTCTTTTTGTTGGATTCGTGGAACAGTCCTTGGTCCAGGTGTATTTGGGACCACTATCCCAACCTCTACAATACAATGGTGACTGCATTGGTGCCACATCCTGCATGCATAGAAAACTCAAATGTTATCACCTTTGCTGCCAATTTCCACCCTGCTCTCACATTTACATGGTCCATCCCCGAGATTTCCTTTCCCTTTGCAGAGTTGACCTGATCCAGAGTTGACCTTCCCCCCCACCCCCCCCCCAACCCAACCCAAACACCCACACAGATGCTGCCTGACTTGCTGAGTTCCTCCAGCTAACTTACTTAGTTCCGATGAAAGGTCTTCGACCAGAAACATCAACTCTGTTTCCCCTCCCACAGATGCAGTCTGACCTGTTGAGTATTTCCAGCATTTTGTTTTTATTTTAGCAGGAACATTATTTCTCTCCCACAGATGCTGTGTAGTCTATTGAGTATTTCCAATATTTAGCTTTCTTTTCAGATTTCCGACATTTACATATTTTACTTTGCTTCCTGGTCATCATTAACCATTTTCTTCTCTCTTTAACTTTCTAAATTTCCCCTTACCAGAAACCTCTCCCCTACCTTCTATATTTGAACCACATCAGGTATAACTTTCAGCTTCACTGCTATTAAACCTTTACCATTTACTTGTTGAGAGATGTTTTGAACTACATGTAAAAGATGAAATAAAAAATCCAGAAATTCAAAGCTGGGCTTCATGTGATCAAATTTTATCACTTTCCTGGATTGGTGCAACAAAACTCACGATGACAAAGACCCAGAATGGAATGGGTGGCACATGGACGCAGCAGGTAGAGCTGCTCCCCCACAGCTCCAGTGACCCAAGTTCAATCCTGACTCCTGGTGCTACGTTTTCCCTAAATGTGTGGGTTTCCTCTGGGTGCTCCTATTTCCTCCCACATCCCAAAGCCATGTGGATTGGTAAGTTAATTGGCCCCTACCCCCAATGTGTAGGTGAGTGGTAGAATCTGTGGATTTGATGAGAATGTGTGAAGTCTAAAATGGGAATAAAGTAGGATTAGCATAAATGGGTGCTTGATGTTTGGTGTGGATTCAAGGTGCAGTCTCATCTGGGCCCTATACTATTGCTGTATTACAATTTTACTTGCTCTCAAATTCTTGTGCAATAAAGGCCAATATACTGGATACCTTGCTAATTGTTTGCTGTAGCAGCATACTAATTTTCTGTAATTTACATACAAGGCACACAGGTCTCTTTGAACAGCAATCTCTCACCACTTATAATAGTGTTTCCATTTTTTTCCAACAAAATGGATGACTTCATTTTTCTATCCATAATGCCCTTGCCTGTCTACATTCTCCCGGGCTCTCTGTATCCTCCTCCTCAACCCATAATGCCAACCAGCTTTGTATCATCCTTTGGTCCCCTCATTCCAGAGTCTTCAACCAGAGAACACAACTTCTTTGCATCTGCTCTATCAAGAGGCTGGTCATGGCACGCATCAACTCCAGCCTCCCAGACAACCTCAATCCACTGCAATTCACCTATTGCCGAAACAGGTCTACAGCGGACTCAAGCTCCCTGGCCCTACACTCAGCTCTGAAGCATCTGGACAGTAAAGACACCTACGTACATTAGACTATTGTTTATTGACTACAGGTCTGCCTTCAATACAAAAATTCTAAGCAAACTCGTCACTAAACTCCGAGACCTGGGACTCAACACCTCCCTCTATAACTAGATCCTTGACTTTCTGACCAACAGACCGCAGTTGGGATAGGCAGCAATATCTCCAGCACGATTATTCTCAACACTGGTGCCCCACAAGGCTGCGTCCTTAGCCCTCTACACTACTTCCTTTCTACTCATGACTGCGTGACCAGATTCTGCTCAACTTCATCTACAAGTTTGCAGGTGATATCACCATAGCAGGCCATATCTCAAATAATGAAGATTCGGGATACAGGAAGGAGACAGAGAGCTTAGTGACATGGTGTCATGACAACAATCTTTCCCTCAATGTCAACAAAACTTCAGGAGAGGGGGCAGTGTACATGCACCTGTCTACATCAATGGTGCTGAAGTCGAGAGGGTTGAGACCTTCAAGTTCCTGGGAGTGATCATCACCAATAGCCTGTCCTGGTCCAATCACGTGGATGCCATGGCCAAGAAAGCTCACCAGCGCCTCTACTTCCTCAGGAGGCTAAAGAAATTCAGTATGTCCCCTTTGACACTCACCAACTTTTATTGGTGCACCATAGAAAGCATCCTATTTGGATGCATCACAGTTTGGTATGGCAACTGCTCTGTCCAGGACCGCAAGAAACTGCAGAGAATCATGGACATAGCCCAGCATGTCACGGAAACCAGCTTCCCCTCTATGGACTCTGTCTATACCTCTCACTGCCTTGATGAAGCAGCCAGCATAATCAAAGGCCTCACCCACCCAGATCATTGTCTCCTCTCCTCTCGTCTCCCATCAGGCAGAAGATACAGGAGCCTGAGTGCACATACCACCAGGCTCAAGGGCAGCTTCTATCCCACTGTGATAAGACTATTGAACGGTTCCCTTATATGGTGAGATGGACTCTTGACCTCACAATCTACCTCGTTATGACCTTGCACCTTATTGTCTACCTGCACTACACTTTCTCTGTAGCTGTGACACTTTACTCTGTACTGTTATTGTTTTTACCTGTACTACCTCAATGCACTCTGACTAACTCAATGTAATTGCACTGTGTAATGAATTGATCTGTACAATCAGTATGCAAGACAAGTTTTGCACTGTACCTCAGTACAAGTGACAATAATAAACCAATACCAACCTTGTCTGATTCAATGAGTTCAACTTTCATTCTTTCAGTGATTATAAACTATTCTGAGTATCTCTCATCACAGGACAACATCTCAGAAATGAATCTGGTCATTTTGTATATTCTCTTAATCAATGCCAAAAGTGAATTTTGCCTCAGTTAGGAATTAATAGTCTGCAGCCTCAGAGTAGAAAGAAGAATCAAACTGTGCTCGAACCAAGAGCAGGTTCCTTGAAGTAACAACATTTCATTTTGAGAAAAGGTTTGAAATCCATGTGACACTGAATGAAGGAGCAGGATCAAAAGGGCCAAATAGCCTACTCCCATTCTCTATGCTTGTATATAATTTAAGCAGGAGATCAATAATCTAACCAGGGTTCCAACGCTGACTGCAAGTCCTAGTTACAAGTATACACATATTGACTACAGCTAAATAAAAATTAACATGGAAAAGATGCATGCAAGCACTTAGTGCCTACTGACTGCCTGAAACGAAAAAGTGAATATCTTTGGGAAGTTGAAGGGAATGGAGAATTATCAAGCTGTTTTTGGTCATTTCTGACTGATGCAGCTTCAGAACACATTAGCACTTGACATCAAATAGCTGCTGGTGCCACAAAAGTTTCCTAAAAAGGATGAAAAACAAATGGCCTTTTAAACATCATTTTCAAACTTTTCATAGAGATTATGCTGCACATCATCAAACAGATACCTGGAATGCATTCAGTACTTAATCCATCACAATACACAACTATAGCAAAATAAAGCCAGGGCCCATTTTAATACCGTAGGTTTATATAATTAACATACATCTGAAGTGAAAGGAAAGTGCACTAAACCTTGGATCAGTATCAAAGGCTTTACACTTGCGATCCAATTTACTTTCCAGGTTCTCAGTGCCCTCCAATGGTGAATTCAGGTCCTACATCATTTTATAGAGCAATCACAAGTAACCTGAAGAATGAGAGCATATGCTGGAGATTTCCCTTGAACCAGACTTCTATCAGCACAAGATAATCTTCCAAGAGGATATCAGTTCTCAGATGATGGGCTACACAATCGACTGCAGATAATACTGCTATCCAACAGCTCCAGCAACCAGATTCAATTCTGACCTCTGGCACTGTCCATGTGGAGTTTGCACTCTCTCTTTGTGACTGCATGGGTTCCCACTGGGTGCTCCAGTTTCCTCCCACATCCCAAAGTCATACTAATTATTAGGTTAATTGGTTACTGTAAACTTTCCTGGTTTAGCTGGTGGTAGGAGAATGACAAGTGTTAATGTGAGAGAATATGTTGCAGGGAAAGAAACAGGGGAATGGGATAGATGGGATTGCTTTGACAGCTAGCAGAGATACAATGGTATCCTCACTCCTAGGTTCACCAATTTGCAAAGCTGTCACAGTGCTGGCAATCCAAAACCCTCCGTTGTACTACAGCAAAAGCATAGTGTGCCACTCAATTTTACAGGCAGCAGGCACGCACCTTTAAGAAAGAACTTTTGTTTCGATCACCCAAAACTTGTGTATTAATCAGTCCTTTATAAATCCTGACACTGAAGCAAACAAAGCTCAATTCACAAGCCCCAGCCAATTACACTGATCCCTGGCCTGCAGACTATATTGCTATTTGTGCACCCCAACAGCAAATGATTAACTGTTTTACCTCCAAGTCTCTAGTGACTGAAATTGAAACCCTTGCTGGAGACAGCTAAAGTGGTGAGTGCTGTAGTGTGATAAGCCTGCAGGGATCTGATCCTGTTCCAAGTCATTGACACTTGTAGGAATCTTTTGTAAAATAAACTTTCACATGGGCTAACAGGGGAAACTGCTCTCGAATTCATAAAAAAAATTACACCAGTCAACATAGGCAAATTTGACCTCAACAGGGGTGGGCTTGTATTGAGCAAATGCAGCCAATTTTAACAGACACACTAAGCTAAGGTCTCCATCACTGGTGTCCAGCAATTTGGAAGATTGGCAATGAAGCTGGAATGTCAAACTTCCAAGTGGAAAAGGCAGCAAATGCTTACAGTTACAGGACAGCTCTGGGAGATGCAGCCAATCATTTTAAAGAGCATCAGGAAAAACTCTCAGTATATTTTCTTGGGAATCAATACAAAAATATTTCTAAAATTCACACATAGAAAGCTCAACAATGTGATTAGCTCTCAACAAAAAAACTGGTCAAAAGCAGAAAATAGTCCTATATTGTTTGCCTAGTATGCAAATTCAAAATTAAATATATTATTAATGCTATAGATCCATAGGGAATAGACTAAAATATTGTAGGCACACCTCAATATTTTATTGAACATGCCTTTGTTACACTAATAAAAACTGGATTTGTAAAGGTTGGGGAGAGGTTGGTTTGGGAAGGGTGGGGTAGCTGCCAGGACAGTCAGTCATACTACACTCAGGAGGGAGAGGATCTCACTCTTAGATCAGAGAGAGGCTCAGGATTGCATCCAAGGAAACAGGTCTAAAGATAATTAATGATGGGGGAGGAAGGAATCCAGAGATCAAAGCCTCCAATGGGGTTCCAGAAGATCAGAGGATGGGTGATTACCAGGTTCCAGGGCTCAGAAGATCCAAGTTTCAGCCCAAGATGGCTAGGTCAACAAAAATGATTGGGAGGTCAGAGCTTGGATGGACCAGCAAGATTTTCTTGGGACACAAGGCAGAAGGGTGCAAAGAACTTATCAGGCAATGATACACATCCAATGCCATGTTGAGAAGAAACATTTATCCTCAAAATACTCAACAAAAAAAAATTGGGAGAATTTACCCCAACACACAAGAAATTCTGCAGGTTCTGGAATAACACACACAAAATGCTGGAGGAACTCAGCAGGTCAGGCAACATCAATGGAAGGAAATAAACAGCCAACGTTTTGGGTCAAGATCCTTCATCAGAACTAATTTGCCCTAAGTTGTCCCACGATGTACCAAAAGAAAATTCCTCATTTCAGTCAGTCCTAACATGGAATCAGTGACACAAGACTACTCCAAAATAGACTGGTAAAATATCCTGAATGAAACATGTTAAACAACCAGCATGAACCAACCCAGAAATGGTCAATATTGTGCTTTACTTCAAGAAAGTTTAAAAAAATTTCAACCAGTTTACCGTGTAAAAAGAAAAACAATATAAGTGAATTTCTGACCAATACTTTTATCCCCGTTTCCTTCCCCCCGTTGAGAAAGGTTAGAGGAAAGCTGTCATAGCACATTATTTGACCATGAGTAATCAAGATTATTAAGTTTTTTATAACTAAAGTATAACATTAAAGGTGTTATATCCACAGGCACTGTCTTTTTGTTTAAATAACTTTTCATGCCTACATTTATAATGGAAACTGCCAATGCAGGTTACAAGTTAAAACCACTGGAAGCACTGCAACACCAGCAGCAAGATGATAGAGATAAGATTTGATAGGATTGTCTAATTCTCATTAAAATGAGAAATAGAGGACACAGAGGATGAAAAAAAAACTTTAAAATAGGGACCTTTCCTGAAGAATGCATTTGATTTTTATTTGGGGGGTGGTGGTGACTGGAAGAGAAGAACTATCTACTAAAAACAACTTTTTAATAAATCCTGCTATTTCATCTCTCTAGGATGGATTCAAAGTTGAGTCAAAGTAGGTGAAGGTTGTGGTCCCACTGTGCTAAACAAAGACCGGAATACATGCGTAAACTCTGATCTCAGAAGTTTCAAAAGCAAATCTGAGATTTACAATTACTCTTCAAATCAACTGGAAGTTGCATTATAACCTTTCTTACTTAGAAAAAGCAGCAAAGAACATATACTATGGTTTTTTGTAATGCTTATATGAACATATGATAAGGAACAGGAATGTGCCACTCAACTCCTTGAGCTTCCTCCCTGACTCCATAAAATCACAGCTATTCTGGTTGTATTTTCAGATAAACATTCACATCTAACCACAGTAACCTTTCACCTCCCCTCCTTTCTATCCGACTCTGCCTTTAAAAATATTCAAAGACTGCTTCTTCCCTTGCCCTCCAAAGGAAGAACATTCCAAAAAGAGAAAAACCTTTGTCACTCGTCTTAAATCTGCAGGATGCCTCAAAAACAAAAATCAAGCTGCCTCCACCTCTTCTACACTCCAGCAGATACAAGTCTAGCTAGTCCAAATCTTTTCATAAGACAACTATGCCATTCCAGTCAGATTCTAGTAAAACTTCTCCGAACTGCTTCTAATACGTTGAGACCAATACTGTACACAGTGCTCCACATGTGATGTCACCAAGATTTTATCTATACAATTGAAGCATAACCTCCCTAGTTCTGTATTCAATGTTCCTCACAATAAACCAGAACAATTTTCCTAATTAGTCTACTTTCAATGTTTTGTGAATCAAGGACATATAGATCTCTCTGCATCACAGAGGTCTGCAACTTTTCACCATTTTGATGACAGGTTTCTTGATTTGTCATTTTGGCAAAAATAAATATCATTTTCCCACATTAAACTTAATTTGTTGGAACTTTGGCCACACACATTACATATTATAGCTGCCTTAAGACCTCCTTACAAATGACTTTTCTAACTCTCTATTTAATCAGCAAATTTAACAACCATATCTTCAATATTTTCATCCAGTTTATTGTATTGATTGTAAAACATTGCAGACCCAGCACCAATTACTGTGGTTGTACATTGTAACACTCAGTATATCTTGCCAACCAACAAAAGACACATTTTATGCCTACTCCATTTCCCGACAGCCAACCAATCTTCAATCTATAGGAGACAAGACACTGCAGATGCTGGAACCTGGAGCAAAAAAAGACAATCTGCTGGAAGGGCTCAACAGTCAAGCAGCAATATCAATCCATATCGACAGGTTATCTCCAAAAACATGATCTTTTATTTTCTACAATAACCTTAGCTGCAACACCTTATCAAATGTCTGCTAAAATTCAAGTATGTATGCTGGATCCCCTACATCCACACGCATATTACTTCGTCAAATAACTACAACAAATGGGTCATATGCGATTTCCCTTTCACAACACTATGACTTTGCCTCTTTGCCTTGCATTTTTCCCCAAGTGCTCTGTTATAATGATTTTAATAACAGCTTCTAACATTTTTCTTATGATTGATGTTAAGCTAACTAGTCTCTAGTTTTCCAATTTCTGTCCCCCTCCCTTTTTGAATAAAGGAGTTACATTTGCATTATCCCAACATAATGGAACCTATGAACTTTTGAAAAATTAAAATCAAAACATCAACCGTCTACCAAATCTCCTCAAACACCCAATGAAGTAGAGCCACTGGCGTGCCTTCTTCATGATTGCATCAATGTGTTGGACCCAAGATAAGTCCTCTGAGATGTTGATGCCCAGGAACTCGAAACTGCTCACCCTTTCCACCACTAACTCCTCAATGAAGACTGGTGTTTGTTCTCCCAACTTCTCCTTCCTGAAGTCCACAATCAATTCCTTGGTCTTGCTGACGTTGAGTGCGCGGTTGTTGTTGCGACACCACTCAACCAGCCAGTTTATCTCACTCATGTATGCCTCCTCGTCATCAACCAACTTTCAAGACTCTACTCATCTTAAACTCTCCTTCAGTTCCAGACATCCTTAATAATTTGTCCATATGGTGATTTTTCAGATGCATCAAAAGCAATGCAGACGGTGAGGAATTTGGTGCAGAAATGAATGCATCAGAGCCAAGCTAAATCAAATGACTTCCATGCATGCAGCAGGTTTAATCATACATAGATAAGTAGGGACACTATTTGACTTTATTCTTCCTGAGATGATGTTAATCATAAGGCAATTTCCACCTGCATGTGTGCACCATTAACTCAGGATAGCAGAGGCAAAAAACATCACATTTAATCAGCATCTGGAGGTGTACTTGAAAAGCCATGACCTGCAAGGCCATGGACTGATTGCTGGAAAGTGAGATAAAACTAGGTGGCTTTTTTTAGATGGCAGAAACTCAAATGGGCCAAATGGCCTCTTTACATGCCATTCATTTGCTATGATTCCATAAGCTTGATGTTCAATAACAGTACCAGAGCCAATTGCCTCATCAACATCCTGGGGATCCCAACTGACAAGAAATTTAATTGTCTCGACTACATAAATATCATGACCCACAAAAGCAATCTGGGTATTTTTCAGCAAGTGGCTCACCTCCTGACTCCCCAAAGCCTTTCTTTTCTACCATTAGCAAAACAGGAGGCTTGCCACTTATCTGGATGAGTGCAACTCCAAATACACCCAAACATAATGCAGGTCAAACAATCCGCCTTTCTAAGCATTCACTTCTTCCATCACATGAAGGCATGGCTATAGTGTCATACCATCTACAAAATGCAGATTACTCCATAAGTAACATCCCTCTAATCTGCTACCTTACTATAAAACACGCAGGGAGCAGGCACAATGGAACTCCACCACTTAATGATTTTCTGCAATTCACCCAGCATTCGAACTTAGGTGTATCATGTCATTCAACAACTCTGGCTCTATTTCTATCATTAAGAAGATGGTGGTGAGCTAGTTAGGGATGGTCAATAAATGCTGGCATTGCCAATGATGTATACATCCTGCAAATGAATAAAAGATAAATGCTAATGAAACAGAAAGATCTCATCTGTGCAGCTAAAGTACTGATATGAATAAACATGAGTACCTAGACAACAGCAAGACAAATGTCAGGCTGCTGTTTATCGACTACAGCTCGGCATTCAACAACATCATTCCCCTCAGTACTAATCAACAAGCTTCAAAACCTGGGCCTCTGTACCCCCCCTCTGCAACTGGATCCTCGACTTCCTTATCGGAAGATCAGAGTCAATGCAGGTCGGTAGTAACATCTCCTCCTCGCAATCAACACAGGCACACCTCAAGGATGCGTGCTTAGCCCACTGCTCTACTCTCTCTACACTCATGACTATGTGGCTAGGCACAGCTCAAATGCCATCTATAAATTCGCCAATGACATCACTGTTGTTGGCAGAATCTCAGATGGCAATGAGGAGGCATACAGGAGTGAGGTAGACCGGCTGGTTGGGTGGCGTCGCAACAACAACCTCGCACTCAATGTCAGTAAGACCGAGGAATTGATTGTGGGAAGTCGGGAGAACACACACCAGTCTTCATTTGAGGGGTCAGCGGTGGAAAGGGTGAGCAGCTTCAAGTTCCTGGGCATCAACATATGAGGATTTATCTTGAGTTCAACACATTGATGCAATCACAAAGAAGGCACGCCAGTGGCTTTACTTCATTGGAGTTTGAGGAGATTTGGTATGTCACCAAAGACTCTTGCAAATTTCTACAGATGTACAGTGGAGAGCATACTGACTGGTTGCATCACCACATGGTACGAAGGCTCCAATGTGCAGGATCGAAAGAAGCTGCAGAGGGTTGTAGACTCAGCCAGCTCCATCATGGGCACAACCCCCCCGCCATCGAGGACATCTTCAAGAGGCAGCACCTTGAGAAGCCGGCATCCATCATTAAGGACCCTCACCACGCGGGACATGCTCTCCTCACGTTACTACCATCGGGGAGGTGGTACAGGAACTTGAAGACCCACACTCAATATTTCAGGAAGACCTTCTTCCCCTCCGCTATCAGATTTCTGAATGGTCCATGAACCCATGAACACTACTTCATTATTCCTCTTTTGCGTTATTTATTTAGTTTTGTGACTTAATAATTTTTGTCTGTATGACTTGCACTGTACTGCTGCCACAAAACAACACATTTCAGCACATATGCCAGTGATAATAAACCTGATTCTGATGAGGTGGTATTATTTTTAAAAAGAGAAGTTGGCTTATCTCAAATAATAGATACGGTTAATATCACTATTGGTGAGCGAAAAAGACAAACCTCATATTCATTGGTGTTTATGATACTCTCTCAAAAAAATCAAAAATTGTGTGCCTTTATTTATTCATGATGTCCTCTATCAAGGGGATTAAATGCATGATATATTAATTTATAACTGCATTATTGAAGGTTTCTTTTCCTGTGTTATTGTTTGGCCAAAATAAAAGATTAAAAATGTAAACAATTTAAATTTACTGACTTGAAAAATGTTTTTGTTTTGCAAGGTTTTACGTAATTTGCATTTTACAAACAAATGCATTCTTGTACAGGCTATTTATATTTCATGTACAGATACAATTTGTACCAGCATTTATAACGTTATAAACATAATTGAAAAGAGCTGTTTGCGTATCACCTTGATGATTGGTGGAAAATAGTACCAATGTTAAAACATCACCAAATGCAACTAGAATCTTGACTCAGGTTACAGAAGCAATTAAAATTTTGGGAACAAAGCAGGAAAAAATGTTGGGAACTCCAAGGTGAATGCAAAACAGATTAGTGGGAAGAAAAGCTAGGATCCTTTAGGCTCAGGGCAACTACAAATATGAATGCTTGCGAATTTGGTGGGAATATAGAAATTTGCAGAACATGATTCTTGTGTATAGCAGGTCTCAAAAGTCACAATGAAAGTGAATATATCATTGATGTGGGAGTGGTGCTGGAAGGAAGCTTACAAGGTGCAACAATATAGTCCTCTCACTTGCCAAAGCCATTTGCCTATAAGCACAACAGAAAGGACACATAACACAATGCAAACAAACTTTATGGCTCAAATGAAAGATAGAATCCCAATTTATCATTTCCATAGAACCATACAGCACAAAACAGGCCCTTCAGCCCACCATGTTGTGCTGTCCATCAAACCACCCTCACACTACCTAACCCCTTCCTCCCGCATATCCCCCCATCCCACACTCCTCCATATGCCTACCCAACAAGCTCTTGAACCTGTTCAATGTATCTGCCTCCACCACCACCCCAGGCAGTGCATTCCATGCACCAACCACTCTCTGGGCAAAAAACCTCCCCCTGACATCGCCCCTGAACCTCCCACCCATAACCTTAAAGCCATGCCCTCTCGTCTTGAGCATTGGTGCCCTGGGAAGGAGGCGCTGACTGTCTACTCTATCTATTCCTCTCGGTATTTTATATACCTCTATCATGTCTCCTCTCATCCTCCTCCTTTCCAGTGAATAAAGCCCTAGCACCTTAAGCCTCTCCTCATATTCAATACTCTCTAATCCAGGCAGCATCCTGGTAAATCTCCTCTGCACCCTCTCCAACGCCTCCACATCCTTCCTATAATGAGGCGACCAGAACTGAACACAGTACTCTAAGTGTGGCCTAACTAGAGTTTTGTGAAGCTGCATCATCACCTCGCGGCTCTTAAACTCAGTCCCGTGACTTATGAAAGCCAACATCCCACTGGCCTTCTTAACTGCTCTTTCCACCTGTGAGGCAACTTTCAATGAACTGTGAATATGAACCCCCAGATCCCTCTGCTCCTCCACACTGCCAAGTACCTTGCCATTCACCCAGTACTCTGCCCTGGAGTTTGTCCTTCCAAAGTGTACCACCTCACACTTCTCCGGATTGAACTCCATCTGCCACTTGTCAGCCCAGCTCTGCCTCTTATCAATATCCCTCTGTAAGCTCCGACAGCCCTCCACACTATCCACAACACCGCCTATCTTAGTGTCATCCGCAAACTTACTAACCCAGCCCTCCACCCCCTCATCTAAGTCATCTATAAATATCACAAAAAGTAGAGGTCCCAGAACCGATCCCTGCGGGACACCACTAGTCACTGCCTTCCAATCCGAGGGCACTCCTTCCACCACAACCCTCTGCTTTCTACATGAAAGCCAAATCCTAATCCACACAGCCAGGCTTCCTTGGATCCCTTGGTCTCTGACCTTCTGAAGAAGCCTACCATGAGGAACCTTATCAAACACCTTACTAAAATCCATGTAAACCACATCCACCACACTGCCCTCATCAATCTTCCTGGTCACCTCCTCAAAGAACTCTATCAGGCTTGTGAGGCAAGATCTTCCCTTCACAAAGCCATGCTGGCTGTCCCTAATCAGTCCATGATTCTCTAGGTGTTCATAAATCCTATCCCTTAGAATCCTTTCTAACAGCTTACCCATCACAGACGTGAGACTCACCGGTCTATAATTCCCTGGCCTATCCCTATTACCTTTTTTGAACAAGGGGACAACATTCACAACCCTCCAATCCTCTGGCACCATCCCCGTGGACAACGAGGACTCAAAGATCCTTACCAGCGGTTCAACAATCTCCTCCCTAGCCTCTCGAAGCAGCCTGGGGAAAATCCCGTCAGGCCCTGGAGATTTATCTGTCTTAATATTATTTAACAACTTCAACATATCCTCTCTCGATATCAACAACCTCGAAAACATTACCCCTACCAGCACTCCCTTCCGCGTCATCAAGACCCCTCTCCCTGGTGAATACCGAAGAGAAGTACTCATTGAGAACTTCTCTCACTTCCGCCGCCTCCAGGCAAATTCTCCCATCTTTGTCCTTAATCGGACCTACCTTTACCCTTGCCATCCTCCTACCCTTCACGTACTTGAAAAGGGCCTTGGGATTTTCCTTAACCCTACTAGCCAAAGCCTTTTCATGTCCCCTTCTAGCTCTCCTCAGCCCTTTCTTAAGTTCCTTCCTCGCTACCCTATATTCCTCACGGGCCCTGTCTGAACCTTGCTGCTTATACCTCACATATGCTACCTTCTTCTCCCTAACTAGTCATTCTACCTCTCTCATCACCCACAGTTCCTTCACCCTGCCATTCCTTCTCTGCCTCACTGGGACATATTTATCCCTAACATCCTGCATAAGATCCCTGAACATCGACCACATCTCCATGGTACATTTTCCTTCAAAAAGGACATCCCAATTTACACTCCCAAGTTCTCTCCTTATAGCCTCATAGTTCGCCCTTCCCCAATTGAAAAACCTCTTGTCCTCTCTGCACCTGTCCCTGTCCATGACAATTTTAAAGGTTATGGAGCAATGGTCACTGTCCCCCAAATGCTCACCCACCAATAGATCCTTCACCTGTCCCGGTTCATTTCCTAAAACTAGATCTAACATGGCATTCCCTCTAGTCGGCCTGTCAACATACTGCGTCAGGAATCCCTCCTGGACACATTTAACAAATTCCGTCCCATCTAAACCTTTGGCACTAAGCAGGTTCCAGTCTATATTTGGGAAGTTGAAGTCTCCCATTATAACAACCCTGTTATTTTTGCTTCTCTGCAAACACTGCCTGCCAATCTGCTCCTCTATATCTCTACTGCTACCGGGTGGCCTATAGAATACTCCTAGTAGAGTAACTGCTCCTTTCCTGTTCCTTAATTCCACCCATACGGACTCTAGAGATGATCCTTCTACAACATCCATCTTTTCCACAGCTGTAAGAGTGTCCCTGACCAGTATCGCCACCCCTCCTCCTCTTCTCCCCCCCTCCCTATCCCTTTTAAAACACTGAAAATGAGGAATATTTAATATCCATTCCTGCCCTGGTGACAGCCATGTCTTTGTAATAGCCACAATATCATAGTCCCCCATACTTATCCAAGCCCTCAGTTCATCCCCCTTATTCCTGACACTTCTTGCATTTAAGTAAACACACTTCAGTCCATCTACCTTACTACTTTTATAGCCTGTATTCTGCTTCTCCTTCCTCAAAGCCTCTCTACCTGTTTGATCTAACTTTTCCCCATTCCCTTCTTCCTCTGATCTACTCCTCCAGTTCCCTTCCCCCTCACAAACTAGTTTAAACCCTCCCGAACCACCCTAGCAAATCTTGCCGCAAGGATATTGGCCCCCTTCTGGTTCGGGTGTAACCCGTCCTCTCTGTACAGGTCCCACCTTCCCGAGATCCCAATGATCCAGAAATCTAAAACCCTCCCTCCTGCACCAGCTTCTCAGCCACGCATTTATCTGCCATCTCCTCCTATTCCTGCCTTCACTATCACGTGGCACTGGCAGCAATCCCGAGATTGCTACCCTTGAGGTCCTGTTCCTCAATTTTCTGCCTAGCTCCCTGAACTCACTCTTCAGGACCTCATCCCCCTTCCTACCTATGTCATTGGTGCCAATATGGACCACAACTTCTGGCTGTTCTCCCTCCCGCTCAAGAATCATGTGGAACTGATCAGTGACATCCCGGACCCTGGCACCTGGGAGGCAACATACCATCCGGGATTCATGCTCTTTATCTACCTGTCATACTAGCTTCAGGGATCTATGGTTGCGCATTCTGTTCCTCTAAAAACATGACTCTTAACTGTGCATTTCCATGCCTTATTTGCCTTCACCAAATGCAGTACATATAGAATTCCAGACTGAATTCCATTTCTAACTATTCTGTCCAAGTAATATTAGTCTGCAGCCCAATTTTTTTTTTCTTGTCAACCACAGAGTCATTTCTTTTTTAAAATCACCAGCAACATGGTTCCTAGATTCAAGTCAAAATCACTTGTATATAAAGATGTAAAACTGCAAAAGTTGAAGGAAACTACAAAGTTGATATTGGCAGTAACAGTCCAATGGATGGAAGTTGGCTTTAAGGTTCACAGTGCATCTCTGTAACAGCACCTCACTGACCCAGAGCCTGTGGAAGCACTTATCTTCAAACACTATGTGGTTACAGTGAGGCCTGTAAAAGTGATGTGGAGTAAGCAGTCTGGCATCTGCAAGTTTAATGATAAGCTTTCTTTTCGCTCTCATCATTTAAACCAAGAAATCCCACACACAAGAAATTTTAAAAGTAACTCTCTATTAATTTTCAATTAACAGAATACAGTGCATTTCCATAACATTGTTTTTGTTCCATATTCATTATATCATGAGGGTGAAAAGCAGATTCAATAACCTAATCTTTATACTACACAATGCCCAGAAGATGGATGGTGTGACTCTTGATGGCAGTCAGCCTTTTTTGGTTCATTAATCTTAAGGAAGCTATCATTGTTATTGATTTTGTTCATCACTGTTACATGTCACTTGGACTATTTCATCAATGTTAATTTTACAGGCATTTATCTTCTTTAGTCAGATAACCATTTCAATAAAGACAAAAATAGAAACGTTGAAACCTAATTAATGGAAATGGTTGAGGGAAAAAAATTTCCTAAGTAGACATTTGAAGAAATGAAAATGTAAAAGCATTCAAAGTTACGAGGTCCTTCTCTCTTCCAGTTGTGTTAATTCTACTTACCAGAAACCACATGCACACCGAAAGTGTCTATAAAATTTAGTCAAAGTCAACAGCCAGTGAACAGCAGTAATCAGTCTCCAGATAGGTATGTAAATGTGGTGCCTCAGTTCTTCTCTCCCACTATGGAACAGAGTTTGGCACCTTCACCAGAGAGATACCAAACATGCTGCTTCTAATGCGTACATTGCAGAAGCATTTATAGTTTAAGTGCCTAGCCTGATTCACACAGCAGCCTCTTGCCATGTGATCTTAGCAACTAAAGAGCAAAGCCAGGTGATGCCAAGATGGATTGTCATTGCTTCTATTTCCCCACCCAGACTCAAAGCCAGGTGTTGGAGTCTGAGAACAAAAGAAGGTAGTAGCAAGAGTAGGCCATTGTGCCCCTCAAGTCTGCCCTGTCATTCAGTATGATCACGGTTGATCTATCTCAGGACTCAATTCCCCCTCTGTGCCAGATCGCCAGAGTCCTTAATCTCCTGAACCTTCAGAAATTGATCTACCTCAATGTTAAATACTTCTGAAGGAGCTAACCACCACAGCTCTCTGCAGAATTCTGGAGATTCACCACCTCTGAGAAGACAGTTCTACACATTTGGTTTTAAATGGCCCCTTATCTTGAAACTATATTCCCTCATTCAAGACTCACCCACGAGTGAAAACATCTCGTCCTCTACCCTGTCATGATCCCTTAGGATTTTACATGCTTCAAATAAGATCACCCCAAAACTCTAAACGCCAGAGAATGCAGAACCAACCTGTTTTAACTTCTCTTGGTAGTACAATCCCATCATCCCAGGAATTAGCCCAGTAAATGTCTTTTTAACTGACTCCAGTGTTTTCTTAGATATGGGGACCAAAACTACGCACAGTACTCCTGGTGGCCTCAGCAACAACTTGTACAATTTTAACAAGAGGCAACCATTGGGCAATGTGGCAATAACAACACATCCAGACAGGGCATTCCTTTGTTACTTTCTGTCACCTCTAAAGAAAGAGTAATAGTGCAGAGGACATATTTAAGGAATGTGGAGAGATGGTTTTCTCAACCTGGATGTTAAGGAGCCAACGAGAAAATCGTCTTAGTATTGTGCGATGATGTTAATCTGGTAGTTAAGGGGCCTTTAGGGAACAGAGACCAAAACAAGTTATTTGTAGTATTGAGATGTCATTTAGTGACCTTGAATACTTTTGATAAATCCACTTTTTTTGAGTCTCTAACATTTACAGTCTGAAATGTCTCTGTTTTTTCCCCATCATCCAACAAAATGAAACATGTTTTTTTCCCCCCACAAACTGCATATCTTGTTTGCAAGAAATTCCCACACCTACCAAATCATCAAGAAGGGCCTTACAAAACCAAGAACTATTTTTATGCTTATGTAAACCCATTACTGACATTTACAGTTTCTCAAATCAGCCTCTGTTGTTGACTGCAGGACAAATTAATACAACCACTGCCTTAATTGACCTACCTGTAGTCAGCTTGCCTACTTCCTGAATGTTCATCTCTGGGCCATCTGGAATTTTCATCACCCTGAATAAATTTTATGAAGAGAAAATAAAGATTTTAAAAATCTAGAATGTTCTGGAGTGATACCAACTAGGGGCACCTAACAACATCCCCAAAAAGTGAATTTTCATCAGATGGGAAGTTTCAAGCCACAATCCAACCCATCACCCGCTCATGTGGATGATGTCTCATTAAATATTTCAATGATACCATGGCCCTAAGATCTTTTTTCTTTCTTCCAGCTAGCGGACGGTATACTTCCTCCTAACATTTGAACCTTTCAAGCAGTCAGACTCCATCAGCAAACCACTTCTGCAATCTGACATCTTCCCCAGCCAGTAACCTCTCACTCATGTGATCATCTCTTGAATAATAATTTCCTATTTCTTTCCATTTCGCTTTTATAGATGGCTCAATTTTTTAAATATATGGAATACCTCAGCAGTTCATTTCATCATTCTCCTCCATCCGTAAATAGGCTAAGCCACTAATTATCAGCCAAATTACAATCTCTTTCCTCTATCACTGCACAGGCTATCAGGCTTACCACCTGATAGCCTGCCAGTCTCTCAGTCTGGTTGAGTATCCCCAGGAACAGATTCTAAAAATAATCAGATTGTACTATTAAACAGGGAGGAGAAAAGAGTAAAACAAACTTGCAGTTTCTCTGCACAGGCTTGAGCCCTAACAATGAAGAAAAATAGATGGCAAGAATTAAGAAATTGACAGTGCAACAAACGTGCAGAATAACCAAGACCTACTATTACGTTTTAATCTAAGAACACCAAACACCAATATGTTGGCGGAATATAGTATTAATGGTAGGACTCTTGGCAGTGTGGAGGATCAGAGGGATCTTGGGGTCCGAGTCCATAGGACGCTCAAAGCGGCTGTGCAGGTTGACCCTGTGGTTAAGAAGGCATTTGGTGTATTGTCCTTCATCAATCGGGGAATTGAATTTAGGAGCCAAGAGGTATTGTTGCAGCTATATACGTCCCTGGTCAGACCCCACTTGGAGTATTGTGCTCAGTTCTGGTCGCCTCACTACAGGAAAGATGTGGAAGCCATAGAAAGGGTGCAGAGGAGATTTACAAGAATGCTGCCTGGAATGCGGACCATGCCTTATGAAAGCAGGTTGAGGGAACTCGGCCTTTTCTCCTTGGAGAGACGGACGATGAGGGGGGACCTGATAGAGGTGTATAAGATGATGAGAGGTATTGATAGGGTAGATAGTCAGAGGCTTTTCACCAGGGCTGAATTGGTGGCCACAAGAGGACATAGGTTTAAGGTGCTGGGGAGTAGATATAGAGGAGATGTCAGGGGTAAGTTTTTTACTCAGAGAGTGGTGAGTGCGTGGAATGGGCTGCCGGAAACGGTGGTGGAGGCTGATACGATAGGGTCTTTCAAGAGACTGTTAGATAGGTATATGGAGCTGAGTAAGATAGAGGGCTATGGGTAAGCCTAGTAATTTCTAGGGTAGGGACATATTCGGCACAGCTTTGTGGGCCGAAGGGCCTGAATTGTGCCGTAATTGTTCTATGTTCTAGGCTCTAACTGAAATGTCTTATGGCAGCAATGCTACATTTGGAAATATTCAGAACCTTTTTTTTTTACTAACAATGATTGCAAGTAAACATAATATCTGCTTTCTCTCCCCCAAAAGTTGCATAGGCAAAGATGGCATTAACTGACAGATACTTGGTCCTCAAATACAGCAGCCAAATGGTCAATCTTGTTATGCATGACTCATTAAGAACAGTCAACAATATATTAGAGGGTGGTGGGGGGGTGGGGGTCCACTGATGTATTATGGCTCAATACAATTGATTTTTTAAAAGGTCTGGTTATGCTTCTCCAGTGCAGAAGCATGGATGATTTCACGCCTCTTTAAGATCCCTAGCCCTGGTTCACAAACTACCAGGATTCGATAACTATCCTCCATTGTATACTAACAACTCAAAAGAATGAAACTGGTATCTCCAATACCGAACCACAGGGTCTTGAAATAGGAGAAACTTAAATGTTTACAAATATACTTTTTGATGAAAAATATTTTTGACAATTAAACTATTGCGCATTCACCTATGCCAATTTGTCCTGATGCATTAGGACCAGGTCAATGGGATTATGGTTTCAAATCAAGATTGTAGTGTTACAGTGCATTTCATCTTGACAATATTACAAGGGAAGTAGCCCAGATCACGGTATTTTGTATGGCTGCCAGCATTGAGATATACAGCAAGTATCCCAGGGCTCCAATCTTAAAGGGCTTCGTTTCATGGTGAGACGTTGTTGTGAAAAGTGTTGTTCTGGCTGGCATTGCTGAGAGCGCAGTAAGACAAATGGCATGGATGGAGGTGTCGGGGGGGTAAAGAGGGGAGAAAAGGGAGAAGGAAAGGAACAGGTAAGAGAGATGGGGATATTGAGTCCCTAGGCCATAATGCTAGCCATAGCTGAGTCTGGTGATCAAGCTGCATCCAGGAATTACAGTCCATAAAATATAAATAATGCTAGAAAAACATGACTGTCCAAATACATTAGAGGTCCAATACACAGAACATTTTTGCCAGTTTGTCTTCAGCTGCAACATTCAGGAAAAGGCAAATAATAGTTTATTCTTGTCAACACCCTCAAGCAACAAGGAGGTTCTCCTACGCAGCATTTTTATCCAAAATCAGGGTAGTTTATATGCACATTTGTGATACTGTATAGTCAAGGAACAAACCCTTAGGCATTCGTTGGTCACATTGGCCAAGGAGAGGCCCCTGTTTCAGTACTGAAGAATGCAATATTAAGAAAGATCCCTTGTTATTGAGGATGCAAGGTCACAGCACCTCATGGCAATTTGTGTAGATGAATGGTGAGTGAAACACACCAATCCTGCAGTGAAAATGAAATGTCGTTTAATCAGAGTTGGCAAGTCTTCACGTGCATATTTACAGATGAAGCTGAAGTAAAAAATCTCAGCTTTCACAGTTAATGCAGCCAAAGCAATCTGCAGCTTGATTAGCAAATGGTTAATCTTGCCATGGATCCAAGCAGTATCAAGTAGCTTCCCCAGCATGTAGCACATGCCATTCAACTTACTACAATGTTCATTTGAAAACGTACATCAGAATGGCTCATGTAAAATACTGATGCTCAAAGTACAATAATAGTTATTTTCACCATTGCAAACAGTAAGGAGTAACACTGTCACAGTGACTTGATCAGCCTATAGTTCATCACCACCCACCGCCACCCCCCCCACCGCACCCCCAGACTGCTTGGTATAGAACTCAATAGCATGGACTGGTGCTTCCAGACACAACTAGCAGCGGCAGATACAAAGGGCTTTGTGTAGATCTTTTCATACATCAATATCGCATTTATTGGTTTATTGCTTATATTCAGTAAGGAGATTGGACATTTAATTGATCACTTTTATGCTTATAGCTAGAATAAACTTGCTTGGAAGGAATCTCGTGAGCCACCTTATTGGCAAACAATTGGCATGGGACATTGCAGCCGTGCACAGACATCTATCGAGGAAAATGCCTCCAGAACTGATTATCTAATAAAATCGACTAAAATGCTAAAGAGTTGTTAAAGGAACTAACTTAATCCCATGATGGTATGCTCCTTCTTGGGCCACCGCAAGAGCATTCATGAGATGATCCTGCAAGTCTTACTCATTACTAACATCATTCACTGGGTAAATCTCATCATGAGGTGAGATCACAACTTAGGTGGGTGCATCCAAGATGATGACTTTCTTGCTGACCGGAAACAACCATTGGTCAATTATAATGAGCCTTGTGCTAAATCTCCTGAAGACCTTTTGTAAACAAGACAATTGCAGCACTGACCACTTTGAAGGTAAGACTTGCTCATTTCTATACTTCACAACTTAGTTTTACATCAAGGACACAATAATGCCATCACTGATTACAAACCCCTGCCAGTAACATACAGCCTTGCATGGCATTCTTGAAAACTTGTTCTATAACAATAATGTCACATATCATCTGGCAGCATTTGAGAGGTTCACTAGTGTTGAACAGAACGGTGGCCACGGCGGTGACGTGCTGCCATGGGCCTTCATCCTTTGAAAATAAATGGCAGTAACTTTGCCTGGATGAAACCACAGTTTTCAGAAGAATTGGCAGGCAATTACATGATCTCTTATTGCACATCCAGGGAGGGCCTCCTTCCAATACCACATCTTATTGTTCTCACCCACTGGCATTTATTGTGCCTGATATTGCTTCTCTCCTCTCTGGTCTCGCCTTCTTTCTCCTCCTCCTTTTGTTGTAGTCCCTCAAGTAAGGATGGATTCTCCCTTGGGTTATGTTATGCAGGATGTAGCAGGCTACAAAGTATGGAAATCCTTTTGCTACCAGACAGTACCCTTGATTGATGAAGTAGAATCTCATTTTGAGGAGACAGATGAAATTTTATCTAGCACCCTGAAGTGCAATGGCTCTTACTGTTGCAGCGTTCAGCTCTTCTAGTTGAATCAACAGGGAATCAACAAGCAGCCAGCATAATCAAAGACCCGCACCCACCCCAGACATTCTCTCTTTGCCCCCCTCCCATTGGGCAGAAGATACAAAAGCCTGAAAGCACATACCACCAGGCTCAAGAACAACTTCTATCCCACTGTTATAAGACTATTGAACAGTTCCCTAATCTGATAAAATGGACTCTTGACATCACAATCTACCTCGTTATGACCTTGCATCTTATTGCCTACCTGCACTGCATGTTCTCTGTAGCTGTTACACTTTATTCTGAATTCTGTATTGTTTTACCTTATACTACATCAATGCACTGTGTAATGAGTTCATCTGTATGAATGGTATGCAAGACAAGTTTTTCCACTGTACCTCAGTATACGTGACAATAATAAACCAATTCCAATTATCCTTCAATATCTAACCCTTGGAGCAGTGCCAACATCAAGATTCTAGGGTGTCCACCTTGCCCAGAATGAACGAGTTACAGAAGCTTCCTTGACACCAAGCATCGATCATGATTTGAATATGTCTGCACCAGCCATCATGTCAATTTAACTAATCCCATTGGCCCCCAAATGGTTTGCATCTCTTTTCCCCTGCCTGTTCATGTGTCTATTTAAATGCCTCTTAAATGTTGCTGCCATATCTGCTTATATCACTTCCCCAGGAGATCTGAGGGGTAGGGTTTTTCCAGTGGGTGGTTAATATTTGGAACAAGCTGCCAGAGGTGGCAGTGAATGGCATTTGGACAGGAAAGTAGAGGATGAGATTAGTATAGATAGTCATCACGGTTGACATAGACAAGGGCCCATTTCGATGATGTATGTTTCTATGAAAATGGCATTACTGTGAGAATTCCAAACCAGCTCACATTAAAAAAGGTAACAAAGGAGGTTTAATATTCTGTTCAAGGTATTCAGGAATTTCAACAAAAGCGCTAGAAGTTCTCTAATGGGTCAAAGACAGGCTCTAGTTTTTCATTATTTCCCAGGTTACAAATGCCTAACTTATGCACACTCATACATACTGATGAGCTTCCATTATATTATTAAATTCTAAAGTCTGAGGGAAAAAAAACTTCCCTTGAGAGGCAGTCCTCTTCTCAAACAAGTCTCCCATTTTAGATAGTGTTGGAAGGGATAGCCTCTACAGGGAAAACAACAGCAGCAGCCAGATCAGTGGCACAACAACTGGCTCTGTTGTACAGCAAGGTAGGGCAAAGTCTAGGTGAGCAATAGTGATCGGGGACCCTTTAGTCAAGGGCACAGACAAGAGTTTCTGTGGCCACGAGTGACACCCCAGGATCAAGGGTTGCCTCCCTGGTGCCAGGGTCAAGGTTATCTCCGAGAAGGCACAGGACATTCTGAAAGGGAAGAGCGAGCAGCCAGCAGATGTGGTCCATACCGGTACTAATGACACAGGAAGGAAGAGAGAGGAGGTCCTGCAAAGAGAATTTAGTGAGTTAGGTAGAAAGTTAATACACAGGATCTCTAGGTTTGTAATCTCAGGATTACTCCCTGTGCAACATGCTAGCGAGGCAACAAATAGAAAGACAGTACAGTCAAATGTGTGGTTAAGGAGCTAGGCCAAAGGGGAGGGTTTCAGGTACATGGGTCATTAGGCTCTCTTCCAAGGCCAGTAGGACCTGTAGAAGGACAGATTGCACCAAAACCAGAGGGGTGCTAATAACCTTTAAGGGAGATTTACTAGTGCCACTTAGAGGGTTTAAGATAGCATGGCAGGGAAGTGGGAACCAGAGCAGCAAGACAGCAGGTGGAGGGATTGAGGGGAAGATAGGGCAAGGACAAGTAAATCTGATAAGGAGGACAGACAGGGCCAAGTTAATGAACATGGTGGGACTAATGGGAAGAGATGTGTTTATTTCAATGCAGGGAGAATTATGGGCAAGGCAGATGAATTTAAGAGCCTGAATTAGTACATGGAACTATAATGCTGCGGCCATTCCAGAGACTTGGTTGAGAGAGTGCCAGGACAGCCAGCTCAAACTTCTAGGGTTTCGATGTTCCAGATGTGATAAAGAGGGATACAAAAGAGGTGAGGGAGTTGCATTACTGCTCATACACTGAGGCATATGGGTGGAGCTCAGTAATAATAAATGTGCCATCACTATGATGGTGTCATACTACAGGCCTCCCAATAGCCAGCAGGAAAGAGAGGAACAGATATGTAGGCAGATTATGGAAAAATGTAAAAGCAACACCATGGGTGACGTTAATTTCCCCAAAATTGACTGGGATTTCCTTGGCGCAAAAGGCTTAGATGGGGCAGAATTTATTAGGTTCATCCAACAAGTTCTTGAAACAGAATGTAGATAGTCCAACCAGGGAAGGGGCCATAGTGAACTTTTTATTGGGAAATGAGCCTGGCCAGGTGAATACAGTTTCAGTGGGAAAGCATTTTTGGAGCAACTCCTTAAATTTCAAGATAGTTATGGAAAAAGGCAAGTCTGGACCTCGGGTGGTGGGGGTTGGTGGAGATGGGGGTGGGAATGCTAAATTTGGGGAAGACAAGTTACAACATTATTGGGCAGGAACTGAAGAGAGTAGGTTGGGAGTAGCTGTTATTAGGCAAATCCACATCATTTAAAGACCAACTGATCAGAATTCAGAACCAGCATGTTCCAATGAGAAGGAAAGGTTCAGGAACCTTGGATGATGACAGATGTTGTAAATTTAGTCAAAAAGAAAAAAAACATATGCAAGGTTTAGGAGCCTGAAATCAGACAGTCCCCTTAAGAATCAGAATTATTATCACCGACTTGTATGTCGAGAAATTTGTTTGTTTGCAGCAGCAGCAGTAGTGCAAAGACAAAAATTACTATAAATTACAAGGTAAATAGTGCAAAAAAAGGAATAACGAAGTAGTGTTTATGGACCATTCAGAAATCTGATGGCGGAGGGGAAGAAGCTGTTCCTGAATCGTTGAGTGTAGGTCTTCAGGCTCCTGTACATCCTCACTGATGGAAATAACAAGAAAAGGACACATCCCAGATGGTGAGGGTCCTTAGTGATGGATGCCACCTTCTTGAGGCACCACCTCTTGAAAAGGGATATAAAGGAAGAAAGAAAGAACTCAAACAAAGAATTGGAAGGCTCAAAAGGGGCCATGAGATGTCCTTGGTGAGTAAGATTAAGAAAAACTCAAGACACTTTATACAGATGTTAAAAACAAGATGGTAGCACCACTCAAGGACAAAGGATGGAATTTACATCTGGAGCCAGAGGAAGTAGGCAAGGTACCAAACGAGTACTTTGCATTGTATTGACGAAGCAGAAGGACATGGAGGGTAGTGAGATTAGTGTGGTGTGTGCTGATATTCTAGGACATGTCGCTATCAAAAAGGTGTTGGGTCTATTGAAGAACATTAAGGTGGATAAGTCCCCAGGGTCTGATGGGATCTATTTTGGGTTATAAAGAGAGGCAGAGGAGATTGCTGGAATCTTGACAGATCTCTGTATCCTCACTAGCCACAGGCAAGGTCCCAGAGGACTGGAGGGTAGCTAGTATTGTTTGTCTAAGGGCAATAGCGATAATCCAGCAAATTATAGGCCAGTGAGCCTTACATTAATGGTAGGGTAACTACTGGAGAGGATCTCAAATTAGAATTAGGCAAATTGGACTTAGAGACAAACAGACATGCAATATGCACCTTTACAGAGAAGATGGATTAGGATCAATCCAACTATATTCTCACAATGCCAAAAAGGAGGAAAGGCAAAGCCAGAGCTTCCTGGATAAGAAAAAAAATGAGAGCAGAATGAAACATTGAAAAAGGGATGGAATGACAGATGTCTGCTTAATGACCACTGTTTCAAGACTTCAGGCACAAACGAGTGAAAAGAGAAATTAAAAGCAAGAAGATGATAGTGAGAATAGATTAGCTACTACTTTCTACAAGCCTATAAACAGCAAAAGACATCAGTAGAGTGGCTCGAGAAATTAGGAACCAAAATCAAGATCTTATGGTGGCTGCAGAATGCAAGGCTATTACAAGTACAGAAACTGCTGCAATACTGCGCAAGCTAAAAATTAATAATCAGTACATAATCTAGTAGATAAGGCAACTAGAACAAACAGGATTCCCCTGAACCTGCCAGAGGAAGTCAGGCTAGAAGAGCTGCCAGCATCTTTTAAATCCTCCTCTGTTACAAGGGTAACTCAAAAGTACTAAAAATTGTAAATAGAGTCATACAGCATGGAAACAGGCCCTTCGGTCCAACTGGTCCACGCCGACTAAAATACCCCATCCAAGCTAATCCCATTTGGCAGCTTTTGGCCCATAACCTTCCAAACCTTTCCTTTCCATGTAATTGTCTTTTAAAAGTTGTTATTGTACCTGCCTCAACCACTTCATCTAGCAGCTCATTCCACATACATACCGTGCTTTGTGTTTAAAAAAAAGTTGCCCCTCAACTTCCTATTAAATCTTTCCCCATCTCACCTTAAACCCATGCCTTTTAGTTCTCAATTCCCCAACCCTGCATTCACCCTATCTGTGCCCCCCATGATTTTATACACCTCTAAGATCACCTCTCAGTCTCTATGCTCCAAGGAATAAAGTCCTAGCCTGTCTAACCTCTCTTTATAACTCAGTCGCTCAAGTCCTGGCAACATCCTTGTAGATCTTTTCTGCACTCTTTCCTATAGCAAGGTGACCAAAACTGAACACAATACTCCAGTGTAGCCTCACTAGCCTCACCTGACTTTTATACTCAATGCCCCGACTTATGAAGGCCAGTGTGCCAAAAGCCTTCTTCATCACTTTGTTTACCTGTGATTCCACTTTCGGTGAACCAAGTACTTGTACTCCAAGGTCCCTCTGTTCTACAACACTCCCCAAGGCCCTGCCACTCACTGTGCAAGTTCTACCTGGATCTGTCTTTCCAAAATGCAACACCTTGCACTTATCCAAATTAAATTCCATTTGCCATTCCTCAGCACTCAGCTGATCAAGATCCCTGTGTAATTTTTAATAACCTTTTCAGTGTCCACTATAGCACCTACTTTAGTGTCATCTGGAAATTTACTAACCATGCCTTATACATTCTTATCCAAATTATTAATATATATATATGACAAACAACAATGGGCCCAACACCTACCCGAGGCACACCATTAGTCACGGTCTAAGAAATAACCTTCCACCATCACCCTCTGCTTTCTACCATCAAGCCAATTGTGTATCCAATTAGCCAGCTCTCCCTGGATTCCATGATTCTCACCTTCCAGAGCAGCCTATGTGGAACCTTACCAAGGGCCTTACCGAAGTCCATACAAACCACATCTACGGCCCTCACTGACTTTCTTGGTCACATCATTAAAAAAACACAACCAAATTCATAAGACAAGATCTCCTATGCACAAAGCCATGCTGCCTACCCTTAATTAACCCCTGTCTCTCCAGATGCAAGTTTATCTTATCCCTCAGAATCCTCTCCAGTAACTTACCTACCACAGATGTTAGACTTACTGACCTACAAGTTCCCAGGTTTTTCTTTGCCACCTTTCTTACATAAGGCGCAACATCCAGTACCCTCCAGTCTACCAGCACCTCACCCATGGCTAATGATGATGCAAATATCTCAGCAAGAGCTCCTGCAATTTCTTCTCTAGCCTCCCACAATGTTCTTGGATATACATGGTCAGGCACTGGAGATTTGTCTACCTCCATACCTTTTAAGACATCCAGCACCTCTTCTACTGTAATGTTGACTAGCCCCAAGACCTCCCCATTTACTTTTCCTAGTTCTGAAGACTTCATGTCTTTCTCCACAGTAAAAACAGAGGAGAAATATTCATCAAGGACCTTGCCCATCTCCTGTGGCTCCACACAAAGATGTCCCCTTTGTTTTTGCACCTTTCCCTAACCTGCTTCCATATATGTTCCTCAACGTCCCAGTGGCCATTGGGGGGGGGGGGGGGGGGGGGGGCTGCATCACAGTCCCACCAGAGCAACTGCACCCCTCCTATTCCTGAGTTCAACCATACAGACTCAGTGGATGAGCCCTCCATCATGTCCCCACTGTGCAACTGTGACACTGTCCCCAATGAATAGTGCAGCTTTCCCTTTTTTTTAAAAATCTCCCTCTATCTTTTCTAAAGATCAAACCCCTGAAACATTAAACATCACAGTTCCATGTACTTCCACGCTTCAAGTTCATCAACCTCTCCATTAATACTCCTGGCATTAAAATAAACACACTTCAACCAGTCCATCTCATCGTGTCTATTTTACCTTGCTCCTGCCAGTTCCTCCTTACAGATTTACTGGTCATGACATCTACCTTCTTCTCAATCCCTCCACTTTCTGACCTGATGCTCTGAGTCCTATCCCCCTGCCAAACTAATTCAAACCCTCCACAGTTGCACCAGCAAACTTCCCTGCCAGGATATTAGTTCCTCTCCAGTTGAGGTGCAACCCATCCCTCTTATAAGGGTCGCCCTGTCCCAGAAGAGGTTCCAATGATCCAAGAACCTGAAAACCTGCCTTCTGCACCAGCTCCTCAGCTACACATTCATCTGTCCTATCTTTTTATTCCTGCCTGACTAGCACATGGCACTGGGAGTAATCCAGAGATTACTACCTTCGAGGTCCTGCTTGTCAGCTTCTTTCCTACCTCCCTATACTCACTGCAAAGGACCTCTTCATGTCATTTCTAGCCATGTCATTGGTGCCAATGTACACCAGAACCTCTGGATGCTCACCCTCCCTTCTACATGCACAAGTCAAACCTGCCAGGTAGGTTGCATCATCTATTATTACATATATAATAGCTTAATAAATTACATATTAATTATATGTAATTTATAATGTGCAATTATAATAAATTAATTACATATATAAAAGCTTAATGAGCTGATAACTTCCCCCATTCACCTTATCCTGTCACAGACGCTTTTGTTCTACATCCCTCCCCCACCTTCTCTCCAAAAACTAAGTTGCTTTCTTTCTCAGTTGTAACACTATACTACTGCTCAAAATAAAAGGAAAAGCCTAGTCAGTTTAACATCAGTCCTGTAAGAATATTAACAGCCACATAGACAAGCAAGTATTAATAAAGGAAAACCAGCAGGGATATTTTAAAGGCAAATAGTGCTCGACCAACTTGATTTTATTTTGAATATGAAAACAGAAAAAATGGACGAAGATGGTCCAATTGATGATGTACATGCAGTACATTCCAAAAAAGACAATATAAAAAGTACCACATATTAGATTTGTTCATAAAATTAATGCTGATAGAAAAATGACTAGCAGCACGAATATAAAAATTGTTCAAGGGATAGAAAACAGGACAAGTGGCTGTTTTTGTTTTCCATCTCAAGTCAGAGGACCTCTCCTAAGGTTCTTTTTTAAAGATTCCATTCCTGGGTTGAAGATAAGGGATGAGGGTTGGTGGTTATAGAGTGCAATTTTGAAACTTAGAGATAATACAGAATTTGGCAATGTAGTACACAACGTGGAAGATAATAAACAACTTCAAGAGAACAGACTGACAGATGAAAAGAATATCATGCGGTATAACATCACAGCAGGTAAAGCAGAGACAATACATGCCAAGTTACATTATTTTAAAAAGTGAGTGTTTGTGCAAATCTTTTAAGGGGACATAAAAAGCAAATAATTCCAATAACCCAGAATGTGCAAGTATCTAAGAGCAGAACTAATGGAACACAAAAATAATCCTGGGCTTTATAAATGGAGGATTGACCCAAGAGTTACATCATAGCCATACAAGATGCTGGTTCAGTCTCAGCTGGAGTACTGTGTCCAATTCTGATCACACTTGAAGACTTCATAGATGGTACAGAAAGTTTCACTCAAATGGCTGCAATTGATGGATTACCACCAAGCACACAGATTGAGGTTGGGATCCACGGAGATTTGGTAGATTGGATTCAAAATTGTCTTGACCATAGAAGCGAGAGGATAGTGGTGGAAGGGCATTATTCTGATTGGAGGTCTGTGACCAGTGGTATCCCGCAGGGATCAGTGGTAGGACCTCTGTTGTTTGTGTTGTCTGGGCTGATTAGTAAATTTGCAGACAACACAAAAATTGGTAGAGCTATGGATAGTGAGGAAGGTTGTCAAAGGATACAGCAGGATATAGACCAGCTGGAAACATGGGCAGAGAAATGGCAGATGGAGTTTAATCCAGACAAGTGTAGCATTTTGGGTGTCAAATGTACAAGAATACAGTAAATGGCAGGACCCTTAAGAGCACTGATGTACAGAGGGATCTTGTGGTGCAAGTGCATTGCACCCTGCAAGTGCATTGCACCCTGCAAGTGGCAACACAGTTAAATAGTGGTGAAGACGACATTTGGCACATTTGCCTTCATCAGTCAGGGTGTTGAGTATAAAAGCCAGGAAGTCATGTCGCAGCTGTATAAAATGTTGGTTAGGCCGCATTTGGAGTATTGTGTGTAGTTCTGGATTCCCCATTACAGGATGAGGAAGCTTTGGGGAGAGTGCAGAAGAGGTTTACCAGGATGCTGCCTGGATTAAGATTATCTCTACAAGGATAGGTTGAACAAACTTGGATTGTTTTCTCTGGAGCATCTGAGGCTGAGGGGAGCTCTGATAGAGGTTTATTAGATATGAGATTTATGAGGCAAGGTTTTTTAAAAAAATAAACACAAAGTGTTAGCTGGAACATGCTGACAGGGGAGGTGTTGGAGACAGAAACTTAAGAAGCATTTAGACAAGGCATATGAACAGGCAGGGAATGTAGGGATAAGACCACATGCAGGCTGATGGGATGAGTTTAGACTGGCATAATGGTTGGCACAAACATGGCAGGCCAAAAGGCCCCCTATGTTCTTATAGCTGCCTTCAAAAAGAATTTGGATAAATACAAGAAAAAGAAGTTGTAGGAGTATTATACTAGGGTGGTGGAATTAATTGAAAGCCTCTTTCTCTGGTTATTTATTTTGAGGATGGTCTTCCCAAATATGAATTAGCCCAACTTACTTGCTAAAATAGCAACTTAGTCAGGTATGTTTTTGTTGAATTGTTTGTGTTTTAAAAGCATACATGTTTTAATTATTGTTATTACCTGTATTGAAGCCGCTTGCGGTACACCATACAAGTAAGAAATAATTTAAATTTATTTGATATCAGAAGGGTCAAGGGGCAACTGAGTGTAGGTGAAGAGAAACAAAGGATTGCAGATGCTGGAATTTAGATGAAAACATGATGACGCTGGAGGAACTCAGCAGACCAGGCAGCATCCGTGGAGAAAAGCAGGCAGTCAATGTTTCAGGTCAGGACCCTTCTTCAGGACTGAAGATAGGAAAAGGGGAAGCCCAATATATGGGAGGGAAAAGCAGAGCAGTGAAAGGTGGGCAAAAAAGGGGAGGTAGGGTGGGCACAGAGTGGTGATAGGTAGATGCAGGTAAGAGATAGCAGGGGAGGAGGGGAAAGCAGATCCACCGGGGGATGGGTAAAAGGTAACAAGGGAGAAAAAAAAGGGGCTAAGAAAGGGAAGAAGAGAAGCAGCATGTTTTTGGTGGGGGGGGGGGGGGGGGGGAAATTACCTAAAGTGGGAAAATTCAGTATTCATGCCGTTAGGCTGCAAGGTTCCAAGACGGAAAATGAGATGCTGTTCCTCCAGTTTGCACTTGGAATTCTCCTGGCAGTGGAGGCCGAGGACTGACATATCAGTGATAGTGTGGGAGGGGGAGTTGAAGTGACTGGCAACAGAAAGATGCAGGTTGCAGTTACAGGCAGCTCCCAGGTGTTCTGCAAAATGGTCACCTAGTCTGCATTTGGTCTCACCAATGTAGAGGAGGCCACACTCGGAGCACTGAATGCAGTAGATGATTGCGTTTGGTCAGAGTGTAGATGAAGGTTAGCATTGGAATGGAGCTCAAACCATTGGGCTGTTGACTTGAAATCACTTTCAATTAATTTGAGACATTACGGACCAGTTTGCTATTTGGTGAATGTCCCTGTAAGGCACCTGGACAGTAGAGTAGTTGTGTGTGTGTGTGTGTGTGTGTGTGTGTGTGTGTGTGTGTGTGTGTGTGTGTGTGTGTGTGTGTGTGTGTGTGTGTGTGTGTGTGTGTGTGTGTACACCTCACCTCTGTCGTGTTCCCTCCACATTCGTGATCTCCTGCTTGAGAGTGCGTGAGTGTGCATCTGTTCCCATTCATTCTGTCCCTGCGTTTGTCTTTGTCAATAAACCATTTTTAAATTACAAACACTGTGTGTCCAGACCTTTATCTTTAAGATACCAAAGGAACCTTTCTCACAACACCAGGTCATCAGTATTGGTTCTAGAACAGGTAACTCTGCAAACTGAATAGGTTGCATCAAAACTAAAGAGTCTGCAGTCAGAACAAAACAAAAAAGTTAAACTAGCATGGAACAGCACAAATCAGGGCTACAGCTCAAGTGCAGGACCATAGAACTCAGCTGGGTTGCTCTTCCTTAGTCAGCATAGACATAATGGGCCAAAAGGATCTTGTTTCATATTGCTAATATTCTAGATTGCACAAGCTAAATTCTTAATGTTCTTTCGTTTTAAGCACAGATTTTTATTTGCTTGAAAAAAGTTATCTTTACCCATGAGCCAGTTTTGAGTGGTGGACCAAATCGTCGGCCATGTCCAGAATCACGGTTGTCAGCAGAATATCCTCGATAATCATCGGAATGAGTGTAATGATTATAATCACGGCTGGTGGCACCTCTGCCTCCTCCACCACCACCACCACGGTCGTAATCCTGCCGCCTCTGCATTACTTGCACTGCTCTTTGAAATTCCTGCCAGAATACCAAAATGTCCTTAAGTTGTGTTTCTTTTGCTTAAAAGTATTGTAATATTTCATAGAACAGTGGTTAATCAAAACAGTCTTGCCGTGAATTAATGCAATGAATGAAGGTTTTAAATAATACTTACTGCTGACAAACTATTCCACAGTGGATGGTACTGTATCAGTTCCTGTTGCTCAGCTACTTTCAAAGCACAGTTACTGGTCAGCAATCAGAAACCAAGATCTGTTTATTTTCCCTGCCAAACAATCTTCACATACCACAGACTGAATAAGGATCTTTGCTATTCTGCATGGGTTAGTGCTATACTGTGGAGTCATAGAATTGTATCGCACAGAAATGGACACTTCCACCCACCACATCCATACCAACCTATTTGTCATTCTACGCTCATTCCGCTTGCCTTGTATGCCTTGTATGCCTTGCCTACTTAAATGTCTTAAAAACTTTTATATCTAATTGTATCTGATTACACCACCTCCTCTGAAAGCACGTTCCAGATATCAACCACTACCTGTATGAAAACCTTTCCCGTCAGATCTCCCTTAAACAACTTCCCAGCCTAAAACTATGCCCTCTTGCTTTTGATTCCCCCTACCATGGGGAAAAGATTTTAAGTATTAACCCCTTCTATTCCCCTTATAATTTTTCTGCAGCTCTATCAGGTCACCTTCTTCCTCCATCACACCAGGAAAAACAAGCTCACCCTATCCAATCTCTCCCCATAACTACAGTCTCCAATCCAGGCAACATCCTGGTGAATCTCCTGTGCAATCTGATCAACTGCAGCCTAACCAGTATTTTATGAAGTTGCAACATGATGTCCCAACTTTTACATTTATAGTCTCACCTATCAAAGCAAACATACCCACTTCCAGAGAACTATGAACTTAGAACACTAGATCTCTGATCATCAACATTACTTAGTGCCCTACCATTTACTATACATGTCCTACACCTATTTGACTTCCTAAAATGCATCGCCTTGCACTTGTCAGGATTAAATTCTATCTGGCAATACTCCACCCAACTTTCCAACTGATCTACATTCTGCCATAGACTTAGACAATCTTCCTCGCTATACACAGAATGATCAATCAGGTCATTTATAACAGCATTAGTTTCATTGGCGACTAGTTTCCGAAAAAGCCTATCATTGTGACTGGGGTTTAGTCAAACTTTTCATTTAGCACCAGCATGCATTGAGCAAATCTGTACATACATGTCTACAATTTGCAATCTCTAGTTTACAAGAAATATTAGAGCAAATAAGATTGAATAGGTATCTAACCAATTAAATTGCAATGACTTTTAAAGGTTTGCTGAGAGTTCATGGTTTATTAGAAGAGTTCTTTTTACACACTGGGTTACAACCTGGTACTGGACAGCAATCTTAACAATGTCACCGTGGCTTTGGAAAGGGCAGTACAGATTCTTTAAAATAAATTATTGGTGGAACACAGACATGGACCTGAAAACAGGAAGGTCCCAAGCTGAGAGATGTTGCAAGGTACACACATCTTTGTTACAACTGGATAGGTAAGTTAAGGATTTATCTAACCCAGTGATAGACTTTGGTCTTCCCTTCCCATTAAAACAGGCAGCACTAAATCTAGAGGTTAAGGGAGGGGGTGTAGGGGTCAGTGGGGCGGGGCGAAAGAAAGGGCTAGCAAGTTTGCAAGGAACAAACCAGCATCTCCCTCACACAGACAAAAACTACTGGAGATGAGTAAAACATCATAGATTCATTCACTTAATTTTTTATTAATGTTTTCCTTGCATCTCAGTCAATTTGTAATCAAATTGTTCATATTTAAACTTGGATATCATTTCAAGAAAAAAAATGATTGATGTTCATTATAAATTCTCAGTTTTATAAGTTGCTCACTTAAAACTTTAATCTCTTGTCCAGTTCCATCGCTTAGCTTTTGGCCTCTCTTTTCTTGCATTCTATCCATGATGTATGCAAAGGATTTGCTCACTAGACTTTTCCAATTCCAGTCATTTCTTGATCAGCATTCTTCTCAAAGTACACTTCAGCACAGAAAACATTACCGCAACAAGGTTTCTATGAAGAATTGTGTCTTAGGAATATAACCTTTAAGTATACGATGACTTGGAGACTTGAAGAATAACCGTTCATTGAGACTGGGGAGGGGGGGTGGGGGGAGAGGGGTTGGGGGGGCCAAGATAGCTGCTGCAAATACAAAGATAGAATTACCCGTAATTGATAGCATCTCCAACAATAATGATTTATCAGCTAAGTATTGTTAAATTCAAGGCAGTGTTCCCTTAATTCCTTTTGAAAAAGTAATAGTTTCTGAATGTGAACATCATTGACGAGGCTGGTATTTATTGTCTTCCTCTAACTGAAATTGTTCTGAGAACATGGTTATATAAGAACAAGCTGATCCCAGATTCAGTAAGATGGCCAATTTAAGTCAATGATACAACTGAGAAGAGATGGGAGAAAAAGTGTAAATATCCAAGAACAAAGCACAGGGTAATGTGTGACCTAGGTTTTTGGTGACCAGAAGGCTGTCAGTAGGTCAGTCTATTGAGTTCATAGGGTCAAGCAATCTCCCTCTGCTGAAATTGGCCATGTGATTGACAGAAATCAAGAGAGCTTTACACTTGCAAGACAATGTGGATGATCTGGATGCATAAAATAGGCAAAATAGGTAAATGGAACATAATCCAGACAAGTATCAAATATGCATCTGGGGAAGTATAGCAAGGCAAGAGAAGCAAATACATGGGAGGATATCAAGCAGATGTGGGACAAAGTAACTTTTAAGCATGTATTTGTGGATTTTTGCAGGTAACATTCAAATCAGATGGTTGAAAAGGCACATGGGATGCTTTCCTTTATTACCCAAGACACAGAAAGTGGAAGCTGAGAGTTTAAAACTATAACTGTGTACCACAGTTAGACTACATCTCAAATACTGCATTCAGTTCTGTTCGTACATTAACGCACTGGAGTGGATGCAGAGGAGATAAACTAGGATGTGTCACGATGAGAAAACTGAAGACGTTAAAAAAGAAAAAAGGCAAGTTAAGGTTAATTTTTTTTTGGAACAGAGAATGGGTGACGGCAGACTTAATTGAGGTTAAGCATTCCCTCACAACTAAAATTATGAGAGGCCTAGAACAAAAAAGGACCCATTTCGCTTAGTAGAAGCATAATAGGCATAGATTTAAATGAATTGGTAGAAAGAGTAGAAGAGTAAATGAGGAAAACATTTTCATGGAAAGGATTTTACTGCCCAAAAAGGGTAGTAGAAGTAGAAATCCTTAATGCATTTAGAAAGTACTTGGATGGATACTTGCACAGCTACAGATCGAGTGCCAGAAGGTGGAATGAGGCTAGGAAGTATTCTTTCAACTGCCATGAACACAATGTGCCAAATGATCATATTGTAAATTTTCTATGATTTAATAACGCACTCAATTGATGCCTCTGTGGAATAAATGCATCAATATTTACCAAATCTAAAAACTTGATGCTGACATGCCTAAGGCAGATAGGTGAAAAAGACAGCCCAATTAGAATTAAACATACTGCATTGTGTGGTCTTCCAGGATGGAAATGGCCTCGCTGATTTCTTTCACCACACTGTGATCGTGACTCAGACCACATATCCTCTTCTATGTGATGCTTAACTGCAAAAGAAAAATAGGTAATCAGTGGCAAGAACTGAACAACTGACAAACATTATTTAATTTTCCTTTTTTTTTATTGCAGGAATATTATGCTGACTTTTCACACGATGGGAAGTTGCAAGGTTGACAGTTGAGTACCATCAATTCACCCTTACTCAACTGCAATATTGCAGAAATCTCATTGAAACCTACCAAACATTGAAAGGCCTGCATAGAATGGAGATGGAGAGGATGTTTCCAGTGGTAGGAGTCTAGGACCAGAGGACACAACCTCAGAAATAGAAAGGCATCCCTATAGAACAGAGATGAGGAGCAATTTCTTTAGCCAGAGGGTGGTGAAGCTGTGGAATCCATTGCCACAGACGGCTATGGAGGCCAAGTCATTGGGTATATTTAAAGCAGGGGCTGATAGGTTCTTGATGAGTGAAGGCGTCAAAGGTTACGGGAGAAGGCAGGAAATTGCAGCTGAGAGGGAAAAATAAATCAGCCATGATTGAATTGCAGAGCAGACTTGATGGACCGAATGGATTAATTCTGCTCTTATGTCCTACCACCTTGTGTCCACTCCTCCTCCCCTTTTGCCCACCTATCACTGCTCTGCTTTTCCCTCCTATATATTGGCTTCCCCCTTGTCCTATATTCCGGCAATCGAGGGCGAGCCAAACTTGAACCATAGAATCATACAGCACAAAACAGGCCCTTCGGCCCACCATGTTGTGCCATCCATCAAACCACCCTCACACTATCTCTTTCCTCCCGCATATCCCTCTATCTCACATTCCTCCATGTGCCTATCCAACAAACTCTTGAACCTGTCCAGTGTATCTGCCTCCACCACCACCCTAGACAGTGCATTCCAATGCACCAACCACTCTTGGTGAAAAACCTCCCCCTGACATCTCCCCTGAACCTTCCACCCATAACCTTAAAGCCATGCCCTCTCGTCTTGAGCATTGGTGCCCTGGGAACTGGCGCTCTGCTCTAAACATCGGGCAACGACATATACAACAAGCAAGGATCAGAGGGATCTTGGGGTCCGAGTCCATAGGATGCTCAAAGCGGCTGTGCAGGTTGACTCTGTGGTTAAGGCGGCATATGGTGTATTGTCCTTCATCAATCGGGGAATTGAATTAAGGAACCAGGAAGTATTGTTGCAGACCCCACTTGGAGTACTGTGCTCAGTTCTGGTCACCTCACTACAGGAAGGATGTGGAAGCCATAGAAAGAGTGCAGAGGAGATTTACAAGGACGTTACCAGGATTGGGGAGCATGCCTTATGAAAGCAGGTTGAGGGAACTCGGCCTTTTCTCCTTGAAGTGATGGAGGATGAGGGGGAACCTGATAGAGGTATATAAGATGATGAGAGGTATTGATAGGGTAGATAGTCAGAGGATTTTCCCCAGGGCTGAATTGGTGGCCACAAGAGGACATAGGTTTAAGGTGCTGGGGAGTAGATATAGAGGAGATGTCAGGGGTAAGTTTTTTACTCAGAGAGTGGTGAGTGCGTGAAATGAGCTGCCAGAAACGGCGGTGGAGGCGGATACGATAGGGTCTTTCAAGAGACTGTTAGATATGTACATGGAGCTGAGAAAAATAGAGGCCTATGGGTAAGCCTAGTAATTTCTAGGGTAGGGACATATTCGGCACAGCTCTGTGGGCCGAAGGGCCTGAATTGTGCTGTAGGTTTTCTATGTTCTGTCAAACAGAACAAGGCGACGCGGCCTGGAAACAACAACCCAGAGGCACCACCGCTCCCTCCAACCCCTAACAGACATCCCCCCCCCCCCCGCCACCTCACCTCCACTCCCCCGAGCACCAGTACCCGCGCTGACCAAAGGAAGAGGAAAAGCAAACGGAATGACCCTCCTCCCCCCCTTCCACCGCGACCGCACGTCGGCCCGACAGCTATTCGGCCTTGCCACTCACCGGCCGCCCAGTGAAGCGCGGCCCGTTGCTGGGGCAACCACCACACCCGCCCTTACCTCGCATTGGGTGGGGAGGGAGGGAGGGAGGGCGCGTGCTCGCGGGGAGGGGGGGGGGGGGGCGGCTCGCGCGTGACCTTCCCTCCGCGCCTTTTCAAACGCCTCAACCGTCCTCGGCGAGGCGGGGCGGGGCCTACGCCCGGACCCGCGCCTGACGTCATCGCCCCCTCCCGCGCAGAGCCGCCCCAACCAATCCCCTGCGTCGCCGGCCGGGGAGGACGCCCGGTTGCCGTGGGCGCAGTTTTCCCTCGGTTTCCCTTTGGTGTTTCCTTCCCGTCCCCGGACGGTCGGTCGGTCGGACTCACTTGAGTGTGACAGCGGAACAAGCCCGGCCCTCTTTTCCCGCCCCATCCCACCGCCACTCGGTTGGAATCATAAAATGGCGGGGTGTTGGAACTTACGTGCGACTGTGGGTGCGAGTCAGCGCGGGGGTGAGGGTAGCAGCGCCTCACCCTTCGCTTGAAACGGGCGGTCGGAGGAGAGGGTTTCCTCCGCTGAAGCGGTTGCCAAGCCAACTTCAAATCTCGCGGGACACCGGGGGGGGGGGGGGGACGGAGGCGGGGACATCCTGCTAACAACATGGCGGCCGAGCGGTTGTCCTGATATGTCGGCGATGTGTGCAGCCAGTTAGTGCGGGAACGTCGGGGATCAGGTGAGGAGTCTGAAATCCGTATCTCTCGGTGTAATACTTCGCTCCGTATCCTTCCATCCTGAGAGGTTATAATGGGGCCGGGTGGTGGTTGTGGGAGATACTGAAAGAAATCGGGGGCCACTTTAAGAGAAAGGAATTGTCAAAGTCCATGTATTATCCAAGTCGGGATATTGACACACGGTTCGTAAGGGATTTCCAGATATTACAAGGCAAAACAACAAACTGCACAGGTTGGAAGTATGAAATAAAAGCAGAACACGCTAGAGATATTCAGCAGGTGGGGCGTCATCACAGGGGAGAGAAACGGGTTTAACGTTTCAGACTGGTGACCGTAAATCATTATAGTTTTGATAGGGTACCAACCTGAAACGTTAATCCTGTCTCTCCCCCTCCACGTATGCTTCATATCCCTGCTTAGTATTTCCAGTATTTTAGGTAATGTATCACAATACAGGTTAAGCTGAAATGGGGTGGGAGGGAGTGGATTTGCGTTGTAAAGTTATTAAATTTGTTTTTGTGCTATCTATTATTGGGCAGATTGGCTCAATGGTGCAGCAGTTAGTGCTGCTTCCTCTCAGTTCCAGTTCGTGTTCAGTTCTGACCTCAGGTGTCATCTGTGCAGAATTTGCATGTTCTCTCCACGAACGTGTGGATTTTCTCTGCTGATTTCTGCTCATGTTCCAAAGTCATGAGTAGGCTAATTTGGCAACTGTAAAAGACTCCGTAAAGAATCAAAGGGATGATGATGGGGATGTGAGACAGAATAAATTGCAGGATTTCATAAAGTAATACAGCCCATAATCCTCCAAGCCCCTCCCTGCTATGTACCTATGCAAATGCCTTTTAAATCTTGCAATTGTGCCCACCTCAACCACTTCCTCTTGCAGTTCATTCCAGGTACCCACTACCCTCTGTGTAAAGAAGTTACCTCTGGGGTCTCTAAAATCTGTGCTTTCCAGTTATGGATTTCCCAACCCTGGGGAAAAGATTATGACTGTCCACCTTATTCAAACCCCTCAAGATTTTATAAATTGAGGTCACCCCTCATTCTCCTACACTCCAAGGAATAAAGATCCAACTTGGCCAACCTCTCCCTATAACTCAGGCCCTTTAATCCAGGCAGCATCCTCAAACCTCTTCTGCACACTTGGCAATGTCTTTCCCATAGGGTGATCAAAATTGTACACAATACTCCAGGTGCAGCTTCACCACCAACTTGTAACTGCAACATAATGTCCCTACTCTGAAACTCGATGCCCGGACTGATGATGGCCAGCATGCTAAATGCCTTCTTCACTACTGTCTATTTGCACAGCCACTTTAGCAAACTGTGCACTTGTACTCCCAGGTCCCTCTGTTCCACAACACATCAGTGCCCTGCCATTCACTGTACAAGTTCTACCTTGGTTTGACTGTCCAAAGTGCATCACCTCACACTTACCCAAGTTGAAATCTATTTGCCATTCCTCAGCTCATCTCCCTAACTGATCAAGATCTCTTTGCAATTCATTGTAACATGCTTCATTATCAACCAAACCCCCCAATTTGGTATCACCAGCAAACTTGCTAATTGTGCCATGTACATTAATTTCCAAATCATTTACCTAATGAACAGCAGAGGTCCCAACACTGACCCGTGGTACCCCACTAGTCACAGGCCTCCAGTCAGAGAATCGACCTTCAACCATCACCCTCTGCTTCCCATCGAGCCAATTCTGAATACACCTCACTAGCTCCTCCTGAATCCCATGCAACCCAACCTTCCAGATCAGCCTGCCATGCAGGACCTTGTCAAAGTCCTTAAAGTCCACATACACAACATCTGCTGCTGTCTATTCCTTTTAATACCTCCAAAAAAAACTCAGATTCATCAGACATGACCTCCCATGCGCAAAAACATGCTGACTATTCCTGATCAGGCCTCGACTATTCAAGTGATGATGGATCTGGTCCCTCAGAATTCCCTCTAGTAACTTCACTACAACTGGAGTCAGGCTCACTAGCCTTTAGTTCCCTGGCCCATCCTTGCTACCCTTCTCGAACAATAGAACATTAGGCACTGGCGAGGTTTCAGAAGACTGGGGGGGTGGCTAATGACAAAGCAAACAACTCTACAAGGGACTCTGATTTCTTCCCTGTCATCCTAAGGTCCTGGCATGTACTTGGTCAGATCCTGGAGATTTGTCCACTTCATGCGCTTCAAGGCTGCAAATACCTTCTTCCTCGTAATAAGTATATGATCCAAGACATTACTACTTATTACCCTCACTTCTTTGGCACCCATGATATTCTCTTTAGTGAACACGAGAACTAGACATTCAACATCTCAGCCACCTCCTGCGGCTCCACACATAAGCAGCCCTCCCTCTTGTACCAGTCATCTCTGTCCCAGAAGAGATCCCAATGATCCAATAACCTGAATACTTGCACCAGCTCTTCAGCCACACATTCATCTGGCCTATCTTTCTATTCCTGGACTCGCTATTGAGGTCCTGCATTTTAATTTCCTTCCTAACTCCCTATACTCATTCTGCAGGACTTCATCCCTTGTTCTGCCCATGTCATTTGCACCAACATGTACAGCAACACCTGGCTGTTCACCCTGCCCCTCAAATTTTCTGCAGCTGCTCAGAGACGTCCTTGACCTGGCACCCAGGAGGCAACATACCATCCTGGCATCAGTTCTGCAGCCACAGAATCTCCTGTCTGTGCCCTCTCCCTCTGAGCCTCAGAGCCAGTCACAGTGCCAGAGACCCAACTACTGCTGCTAGCCCCAAAGAACATTCCCCTCAATAGTATCCAAAGAGGCAAATTAAGGTGGATAAATCCCCAGGGTCTGACGAGGTGTCCCCTTGGACCTTGTGGGAGGCTGGTGCAGAAATTGCAGGGGCCCTGGCAGCGATATTTAAAATATCCTTAGCCACAGGTGAAGTGCCAGAGGGCTGGAGGATAGCTAATGTTGTTCTGTTGTTTAAGGAAAGTTCTAAGAATAAGCTGGGAAATTATAGGCCATGTGAACCTGACATCATTCGTGGGTAACTTATTGGAAGGTATTCTGAGGGACAGGATATACAAGTATTTGGATAGACAGGGCCATATTAGGGATAGTCGACATGACTTTGTGCATGGCAGGTCATGCCTAACCAATCTAATAGAGTTTTTTGAGGTGGTTACTGGGAAGGTTGATAAAAGGAAGGCAGTGGACGTTGTCTACATGGACTTTAGTAAGGCCTTTGACAAAGTCTCGCACGGGAGGCTATTCCAGAAGGTTAAGTCGCTTGGCATTCAGGATGAAGTCGTCAATTGGATTCAACATTGGCTTAGCAGGAGAAGCCAGAGAGTGGTAGTAGATGGTTGTCTCTCTGACTGGAGGCCTGTGACTAGTGGTGTGCCACAGGGATCGATGCTGAGTCTGTTGTTATCTATATTAATGATTTAGATGATAATGTGGTAAACTGGATCAGTAAATTTGTGGGTGACACCAAGATTGGGGGGTGTAGTGGACAATAAGGAAGGCTATCAAAGCTTGCAAAGTGATCTGGACCAGCTGGGAAAATGGGCTGAAAAATAGATGGAATTTAATGCAGACAAGTGTGAGGTGATGCACTTTGGGAGGACAAACCAGGTTTAAGACTTACACAGTGAATGGTAGGGCACTGAGGTGTGCTGTAGAACTAAGGGACCTGGGAATGCAGATCCATAATTCCTTGAAAGTGGCATCACAGTTAGATAGGGTTGTAAATAGAGCTTTTGGCACATTGGCCTTCATAAATCAGGGCAATGAGTACAGAACTTGGGATGTTATGTTGAAGTGGTATAAGACGTTGGTGAGGCTGAATTTGGAGTATTGTGTGCAGTTCTGGTCACCTACCTACAGGAAAGACAATCAATAAGCTTGAAAAAGTGCAGAGAAAATTTACA